>NW_006792541.1:1224760-1297599 GCF_000442215.2 Lipotes vexillifer
CCCCACCCCCGCCGCAGCCTCCGCCAGCCTTCCTTTACATCCTATTCTGGATTAGGTGTCCATCCCATTTACTTCCATAGACCTGTATTCATTTCCTTTATAATATTGATACTTATTATATCACACTATGATGATTTGCTTTAATGGCTCCCAAATAGATTGATATTTATAGTTTCTTGAGGATAGGAATAGTCTCACTTGTTTTGATATTTTGCCCAGCACATAATAGCCACTTACATTCCTACTGAATATCAAATCATATCTTTTCCTTTGTAGGGGACTCTGCTGGATACAGATGGGCCCCAGCAAACTCTCAACCAGAACTTAGAGCTCAGATTTCAGTATAGTGAGGATAGTCACTGGCAGTGGTTTGTTATTTACACCAAACAGGTAAGTTCTTAGGGCAGAGCAGGAAAACCTTCTGTGCTAAAATGCTCTCTTGCACTCTGGGGTGGAAAAAGCACATTACCCTAACTCAACTGGAGCAGAGTACTAGAGTATGCTACACATGCTGCTTTGAGCCTGTAATGTCATTTATTTTGTTTGGTTTCATTTTATTTTATTTTACTAGTCACCAAAGCTTTCATATCAGTTAGAAATGAATTTAGTTACCAAGTAACAGAAGACTCAACTAACGTGACTTAGACCATGGGTCAGTAAACTTTTTCTCAAAGAACCAGTTGGTAAATATTTTAGGTTTTGAGGTTCATATGGCCTCTGTGGCAACAACTCAACTCTATTGTAGCACAAAAGCAGCCACAGACAATACATGAATGAATGGGTGTTTCAATAAAACTTTATTTATAAAAAGAGGTGGGGTGGCTAGATTTGTTTGCCAATCCCTGGCTTAGACCATACAGATATTTGTCATCTCATTTAATAAGAATACTGGAGGCAAATGATTGGCATCTCTATAATTCTTTTGGCATTTTCCAAGTAGATAAAAGCTATCCCTTTTATCTGGAAAGCAAAAGCCTTACCCCAGAAGCCCCCCAGTAGACTTTCCATTTTGTCTCATTGGCTGGAACTGGGTCACATGAGCACTCCTAACTGCAAGGGAGTCTGGGAATCAAGCATTTAGCATAGAGGAACTGGATTCATGATCAGTTTAGAATAAGCATCCACTGCCTAGAGCTGGGTACTTCCAAAATCAGTGTTCTGTTACGAGAGAAGAAGGAACAATGGCTGTTGGGTAGCAGTAATTAAATTTGAAGTAAATTTGAAATAATTGAAATAAAAAATCCATTAAAAATCTAATTTTCTAAATGCCAAATCCAATTGAAAATTCTTTTTACCGAGATAAACTATTTCAATTTGGAGTCCAAATTACAAAAGTTCTAAAATGAAACCAAAATATCAAAGTAATCTTTGCATCAACATTATATTCAACTTGAGTCCCTGGCGATCATACTCACTTCTGTGTTCCATGGAGCATTCTGGTCTCAGGCACAAAGCTCCCTTTCAACTCCCTGCTGGTACAGTGCTGATCAGGAGATAATAGATATCCATGTCCTCTGAAAAACACAAAGTACTAAACCAACATCCTAGGTTAAAGAAATGTCTCCCCAGGTTCACCTTAAATAGAAAACATTCTCAGGGAAATGATTGGATGGTTTGCCAAGGCGAGATCTGCAGTCACTTGGAGAGACACAGAGAGATTTTGGCAGTGAAACCACACCCTTCCGCTAGACTGTTATGTGCAGTAGTTAAATTTTATTATGGTCTTTTAATCTAGTCCGAGGCAAATGAGTTTAAGCCACTATAGAGAGGTGCCATAAATATTCTTTTAAAGGATTCCTGGTAAGGTCTTATTTCCTTTGGAGTGTGGGGTTTTTTGATATGCACCCAACGGCTACTTCTGCAAAAGACAGAAATGTGGCTTGTGTGCCTTGCAAATACGGAAGAGGGCTGGGGCCCAAATCATTCCCGAGCCCTTTAACCGGAAGTTCAGTCCCTTCATATTTAATACACCTTACCTGGCTTATAGCAGAATCCTACATATCTCTGTAACTTGGTATAGGAGTATGGCATCAGTCCCCACCTTGTGAGAGACCACTAAACACCCTTCCTAGCTGCATCAGCTCAGTTTTTTGTTTAACTGTTTCGTACTCTGGTTTTGTGTAGGTTACATATATGCACAGATAAACAGGGTTAGTTTTCAGCTAAACCAGGAAGGCAAATTTTGTTTCTGTGTATAAACCCCACATCTGTGACTCTCTTCCTTGGTGGCAGCCCTTTCTTTCCCCTTCCCTCCTGTCTCTCCCCTTGAATAAAATGCAGCCCATCATGCTCTACAGTCCTGCAAAACTTTGGAATGCTCCCTCTGTGTAGCCCAGTCGCCCTCTAATTCTGCTTTCTATGTCCTGTCCTCCAAGGGTTTTGTATATTGGCTACCACCCCCAGCTGAGTTTTCTCTCCCTCTCCCCCACTCCTCCTCTCCATCATCCCCCCAATCCGCAGCCACCCTGTTCAGTGACCATCCTTGAGCACAAATTTATACTAAAGTTCTATAGCCTCAAGCTTTGAGCTTCAGTTGTCTCAAACCTCAGTCGGGCTGAATAAGAAAAGAATAAGCCAAGAGTTGAGAGCAGAAAAAAGAAGGGAAAAAAAAGGATTTGTGGGAAAGGAGCAAATGGGAAAATCACAGGGAACCTTAAATTTGGCACATGGGGTGAAGTTCCTGGAAAAAGGAAGCCCCGGCTTTTGTGCAGCAAGATGGATGACACATGTGTCTTGGCACTAACAGTGATGAGCCATCAATAAGCTACAGGTGATGTTGGCGGCAACTGACAGTCTTGACAGTGAATGATTAAAAATACCAGAAAATTTAAAAATGAAGAAAAACAACTAATTTTGTCTTTAGTTCAGTAAAAGCCATAAGGTACTAATATATTCTTTCAAACAGGTTAGTATGTATGCCTAATAATAGGTCTCTCAGTCATTATGCATACAGTTAAATATAAGATTGACCATCATCAGTTGATTTGGCTGCAATTATAAGCAGTTTTTATTATTTGTTGCTCATAAGACATGAGCTGTTTACAAAGTAATAGAAAAAAAATGGGATGTAAGGGGGGAGTTTTGAAAGGGAAAAAGATTAATAATGAGATCCTGGTCATTTTTAATCTACCTTTTAAAAAATTACTGCAAATATATCCACGTAATTGAGAAAATTTATGGTTATTTGCTAATTATATCTTATGCAAATTAATGAAATTTAGAGAAGAACTGTAAATTCTTAAAAGCATACAGTTGTAGGGCAGAGCACAAAATCTGCTTTGCTGTATAAAGAGGGAAGGAAGAGAATGAGGATCTCTTCAATTGAGAGAGTTCTTTATTTCTGGGTTTCTTAGGCTTTTTTGCTGAGTAGCTGCTTGAAAAAGATGATCTCAGAAAAGATGGTAAAGCAAGCTGCAGAGAATCCAGAAATGGTAAGTGCTCTTATCGGTGTATATGTTTCACTTTATTTCCACCATCAGCTGACACTAAACTACACTGATGAATTCCCTGGGCCAGCAAGTCTGGTCCTCAAGGGAAGAACCCAACTGCCCAGAAGTGAGCTTCCCTGCCTTCCGGGAGCTCAGTCTTCAGAATGCAAGCCATTTTTTCCAAGGAGAAGTCGTCCTTGGATTGCTGAGAACTCTCTAATCCTCTACTCTGTAGCCTTGTATTTCTGCCTTCCCCCAAACAGAAGACTCCAGATTTACCCCAAAAGCAACATCATAAAGACAGAATCTTAAGAGGTCTTTAACACAGCAGCGATGAGCTTACGTAAGCTCTGCAGTTTTGTCTCTAGAAAGAACTCACAGCCTCTTAATACTTCCACTGTGCCAAATTAAAATGCCTTTAGCAGTTTGGAGAAGCCATTGAGTAAAAGAAGCTCTCAAGGCTATAATTTTTCCTCAATGTAAAATTTACTTTGTTTTTCTAGTCTTCATCTCTTCAATAAAGGCCTAATTACTCACTGAAAGTGTTGGTGCTATAAAGAGACTTCCTGTGATTTTAAACTTTCTACTTGCCTTGTCACCATCATTAAAAAGCTTGTCCCAAATAAGATAGTACAGTTTGGTTTTAAATAAAAAACGATTACAAATACTAATGTTTGGTTGACATTTATAAACATAATTCTCTTGCAGAATAGTACACTGGTCTTTAAAAATACAACAGAGGGTCTTCCCTGGTGGTGCAGTGGTTGAGAGTCCGCCTGCCGATGCAGGGGACATGGGTTCGTGCCCCGGTCCAGGAAGATCCCACATGCTGCGGAGCGGCTGGGCCCGTGAGCCGTGGCCGCTGGGCCTGTGTGTCTGGAGCCTGTGCTCTGCAACGGGAGAGGAAAATATTTGAAAACTTTCCCTAATGTTTTCATTTAATTTTAGTGTTTTATAAAAGGGTGGATAATACCATTAGTTTTACATTGATCTTTACTTGACTTAGCAGCTTTTTTCTAAGAAAAAACTTGCATTTTATACTTACTTCTCTTTCTTCTAGAACTGAAAATATTTTCCCAGGGAAGATAAAATTCACTGCCCCTTGGTGTTCGAACACTTCAAAATGTACTAGAAAGTAGCTTTTTTATTTTTTAATTAAGCACGTGTCTTTTTTTTTTTCTTTTTTTGGCTGTGTTGGGTCTTCGTTGCTGTGCATGGGCTTTCTCTATTTGCGGCTAGCAGGGGCTACTCTTCATTGTGGTGCGCGGGCTTCTCATTGTGGTGGCTTTTCTTATTGCAGAGCACAGGCTGTAGACACACGAGCTTCAGTAGTTGCAGCACACTGGCTCAGTAGTTGTGGCACGCAGGCCCTAGAGCACACAGGCTTCAGTAGTTGTGGTGCGCGGGCTCAGTAGTTGTGGCTTGTGGGCTCTAGAGCACAGGCTCAGTAGTTGTGGCACATGGGCTTAGTTGCTCCACGGTGTGTGCTATCTTCCTGGACCAGGGATTGAACCTGAGTCCCCGGCATTGGCAGGCAGATTCTTAACCACTGCACCACAAGGGAAGTCCCAAGGATGCTCTTTTTAAAAGAGTAATAAGATCTAACCTCCTAGGCAGAATGGACCCTCTTAAGGCTCCAATTTACGTATTTACATATATATATATGATAAATATGTATAAACATATATCATGTCATTATACATATGTGTGTGTATATATATGTAGGGAGAGAGAGAGAGACAGATACAGAGAGACAGAGAGAGAAAAGTAATTAAAGTAGCCCCATTAAAAGGGAGAACTACTCTCAAACGTGGTTCAGTAAAGTGTAAGCTATTTGATGCAGGAAATACTTGTACAGTGAATAGCAAAAGAGTTTGCTCTATAATAGGAGAAGGTAGTAGTCTATTTAAAGTTTTTTTTTGCGGTACGTGGGCCTCTCACTGTTGTGGCCTCTTCCGTTGCGGAGCACAGGCTCGGGATGCACAGGCTCAGCGGCCATGGCTCACGGGTCCAGCTGCTCCGCAGCATGTGGGATCTTCCCGGACCGGGGCACGAACCCGTGTCCCCTGCATCGGCAGGCGGACTCTCAACCACTGCGCCACCAGGGAAGCCCTATTTAACGTTTTAAAGAAAAACAAGCACGCTACCACATTCCTTGGATTTGCACGCAAATTAAAATCTATAGTTATCCCAGTGGCTGACAGCAAAATCAGCATGGTAGTCAATAAAGCTTGTAATGCTTTATCCAAATATTCAAGTTTTATTTCCACGAACTCTTTATTTCTTCCCTTATTTTGGTTCTTAGAAAGAAAAGTTAAGACCCTTCCTCTTGAAAATTGGATGTTGTAGGAATAGTCCACATTTCAAGAGAATGTTGTAGGAAGAGTCCACATTTTAGTCTGGAATTTCATGTACAATCCCCTGGGTAGAATGAGACCCTGGAAGGGAAATAGAACAGACAGATCAGCTGTTTGAACTTCGACTAAGTTCTAGACCTCCTCACAAAGCACAGTTGATGAGAACAAGTCATTTTATGGAGCTTAAAGTAGCTATATAAATGTTTGACTGTGACATTCGCTCATTTTCTAGGTAAACACATAACGTCTGAACTGACACCTATCGCTTATAGAAGGCTTGCACGGACTAAGAAACAGAGGTCTCTAATTTGCAAGGCAGAATAAATTCTCTAATTTGCAAGGCAGAATAAATTCTAAGATTTTGATAATTGTGAAGAATCGGGGGAGGGAAAGATAAATTAAGAAAACTGTAATCAAATGAGCCCCATAAATAAAGCAGATGGTCCCTAGGGAGATTAAATAGTACTGTTTTATCCTGGTAAGAAGGAAGGAGTGAAAGAAGAAATTTAGTGCTAACAAAGTTAAGTAGCTTAGTTAGCTTTAAGCAATGCTTTCAAAGGTAAGACTTGAACCATTTATGAAGAGATCATTAAAATTTGAAGTCAAAAAATGCACTAAAGAAAAATGTAAACACCCAACAAAAAACATGTTAAATTCTTCAGACAGTATTAATTGAAAACCAGAAAGGGAAAAAGAAGTGTAACATTCTTCTTAGACCTATGCTCCTATACAAAAACCTAATTTTTTTTTTTTTAATATTTGCTACTTGTAACTAGAACAGAGTTAAAGGATTATTTTATTTGAAAATAAAGTCTATTCGTTAGGAGTAGATTTGGCTTCCTGTAACAAAAAACAAAACAAGACAAAACAAGTGTCTTGGACAAAATAAAAGTTTGTTTCTCTCTTATCTAAAAGAAGCCAAGAAGTAGGCAGTCTGGGGCTGGGATGGTGACTCCATGATGTCACCAGAGACCTTTCTGCTCTACCGTCTTCAGTGGGTCTGAATCTCTAAATTGGTTTTCCGAAAAATGGCAAAGAAGAGGTAGCATTCTGATTCCAGCCGGCCTCATACCTCCCATGCCCTCCCCAACTGCCATTGCCATAAATATTTCTCTCTCCACTCCTCTTTCATTTGGGAAAAGATCAGACTATGTAAAAGGCCACTGGATTCAGAGACGGGTGCTTTGAAGTGTGTTTCTGCTATGCGATGAGAAGGGGAAACACCAAGGGCAGTGCTATCTGATGTCCCAAGAATGGTAGCCTTTGCATAGCTGGTCCAGTTCAGAAAACGGAAAATGTACTGACATTACAGTCATCACAAGAATGGTCTGAGCACAGCAGGAGAACAAAGTTTTAGAGAGCCAGAGGGAAGTTACTGTGCAGGAATGAAGGGTTATATTATTAACAGAAATTCTGTTGATGAGAGATAGAGTACAGGAATACTGCATTATGAAAAAAAGGATTACCTTTTTCCCCCAACTATATTACCCCAGTATATAAAATATATAAAGCCTATTGAAATAAGTCAAGGAAACTGATTATATCAGAAATTGCTTAACATTTGTAGTGGGTTCTATTTTATTTCATTTCTACATGGGGAGGGGGAGGGGGAAGGAGACTAGGAGAGAGAAAAATTCTGGGAGGTTTCTCCCAACTTCTGTATTTTGTCACACAAGACTACTTACAAACTATAATGTAGTATCGTAAAATAATAATAATGAAACACATAAGATATCAGAACATTAACTTCTCATTTACCAAGACCTAATAATGATTTTCTTAAACTATTGAGATAGGCTTCAACTATATTAACTAGCTCCGTTGAGAATATTAACCTAAAGGAAGTCCTACGTATCCTTCAAAGCAATGTATTTTATGGCAAAATTAAGTTAAAAGATACTGCTCTTTTGCAGTGTCATGTTATTTATCCCACTTACTTTGTAATGTCCCACACTATAGTCTCATGAATAATAAGCAATAATAAACAACTTAGTTAATTCAGCCCCTCATTCTGTCATTTACCAATGCCTATGTTTACCATACAGTGGCTAGAAACTGAGAATCCAGTGTTAAGAAGTTTATTTGTTGAAGGAGAAAGGCAATTAGTACAGAAACATTCAGGATTATAGAGTGATAAGTTGAGATATGCGCATAGTTGTTTAATAGCAGTTCTTTTCTTTTTCTATAAGGAGAGTCTAGGAGCACTTTCCCCTAAACCCTGGCTAGGAGACTGACCTTTGTGTGCTGTGGCCTTGCCCTCTGACCTCCAGCCTGTCACCCTGGGGGAAACCCAGTGAGGTTGGAGAGTGGGAGAAAATGGAGACTGGGGTATTTATTTCTTCAACTCTGTCCCAGCTGGGTCTCTGGGGTTGGCCCGGCCCTCTGCTGAGGGCCACAGCTCCTGTAGGTGACCTCTCCCCCCTGCTGCAGCAGCCACTCTGGTTCCAGTACCAGCTGCTGCCCTCGCCCCTTCAGGCCTAGAAGCGGTAAGAATTACTCCCACCCTCCCTAGCCCCTCACTGCTAGCCTCTGAGGGCTCCCACACCCCGTCACTGATTCACTTGAATCTTCCCCACACCTCCATTAGGCAGTTCCTCTTAGAAACTCCCCTCAGCTACCCCAGGAGTGGACCATCTGTTTTCTGCTGGGCCCCTGACCATTATATTAAGTTTACCTTATGTGCATGAGATATATTCAAGTATTTTAAACTTTGGTTTGATTCTTCCCTTGATTAATGATGCCTTTTGATTAATCAAAGCCCCATCTGGCTTTGGTTCAGCATATGGATTGGAGCTCTGGCTTATTTGTGGATTTAGGAGTTCATTTCGCCTGAAGTCCTTTTAAAAGCTGTGTTAAATCACAAAATCCACAGGCAGCCACCAATGTTAAACATTAAGCTTCACTTCACTTTTGGGGACTCAATTTCTGCAACGCTGAGATACTTGCAAATGAAGGGGGCCTGTGCAGACGATGAGCAGGTGTCCTGCTGACTGGCAGCCTTCGGGACCATTAAGAGGATTATTGTGGAAGGAGAAATGTGCTGGTTAAATAGATTATTTGTGTGCTCGCTTCTCCGGCTGTGCTGACTGACATTTCACTAATCTATTTAGCAGATTGAAGTTCCAGAACAAGGCAAAAGTAAAAAACACCACAGTCAACAAAGCCAGGTCTGTGAGTAAAATTATGTAATGGATATATTATAATTCTGATAAATCTGCCCGTTTTTCCCCTTTAAGTAACCAGTCATTCTACTTTTAAGGTTAAGCCAGAATTGTCTTTCACAGAAGCTCCTCCATATACGCTGGTCCAGTTGGACAACCATCATAGAAATAGTATTTTTTACCGTGGCACCCAGTTGGGCGAGGAGAAATACTTTCCTGAATTTATATATAGAAGACTTCCAAGAAGCATACAAAATTCTTTAGTAATTTTCTTCCACACTCCATACATTTTTTAAAAATCCTCTTTCTAGTTTGTATATTTTAGTTTCATCAACTTTCTGTGGTGAACTCTGTATAAAAGAACTTTTAAGTTTATAAACTACTTTTTCAAGCATTTAGGTCTGCTGTGCAGAGAGCAATAACAATAAATATCATAATAGAAAGCAATAATAGACACTCATTGCCAGACACCGTTCGAAGCACTTTTCTGTGGATTAATGTCTTTATCCTTACCATGATCCTGTAAATCAGCTGAGGAAATTGGGGCACAGAGAGTTAGGTGACTTGCTCCAGGCTGTACAGTTATCAATGGTAGGAGGAAGCAGGCAGTCTGATTCCAGAGCCGTGCCCTTAACTAACTCTTCCTTTCAAGGTTCAAATCCTAGTGTGGGTGAACAAAATAAAGGTAGCCTCTAAGTAGCATTTGAATGGGATTTATTATTGGTCCAGCTCCTGTCACAGAGTCTGCTGTGTATATAAAGATAGTATATAAGTACAGTATTTATAAATATATAAGGTCCTTCCTTGAGTGAATGAGCTCAGAGAAAAATTTTAAAAACAGATTAAATGCAGAGCTGTCTCTCCTACATAATAACAGCATTTCTGGCTGCTTACATCAGAGACAGGAGGTGAGAACTCCACCAATTACTGGCTGTGTGTCTTCAGGCAGATCAAAAAACTAAATGTGTATAAGGGACTCTTGGGGTGCTTACTGAAATGCAAATTCCTGGGCCTCACCCCAAAAGATGGATTCAGTAAATCAGCATTTATAGCAAGAACTCCAATGGGAAACACTGCACCAAGCTTCAGCTTCTTTATCTGTAAAATCACTCCGTCACTTAAATTCATCCATTTCGGCAGCATAGTGACGGCATAGAGCTGTGGTTCTCAACCCTGGCTGCATACTATCACCTGGAGAGCCCGAAACACTAATGATGGCTGGGCCGCACCCTCAAAGATTCTGATTTAACTGATCTGAGGGGCGTGGCAGCAGAATTTTTTAAAGCTCCCCACGTGGTCTAAAGTACAGCCAGGATTGGAACTATTATCCTAAAACAGTGGTTCTCAGAGTGGGGTCCCTAGACTGGAAGGGTCAGCATCCCTCGGGAACTTACGAGAAATTCAAATTCTCAGGCCCCCAACTTACTGGATCAGAAACTCTGGGGTTGGGGGCCAGCAATCAGTATTTAGCAAGCCCTCCAGTTGAGTCTGATGCATGTCTGAGTTTGAGAGCCACTGTCCTAGAACAACAGACAACACAATAGTCAGCATGGGTGAGCAGCAATGCTAAAGCAGGCAAACCTCCCTCATGCTCTGAGCAGGGCCAGCATGTCGGAAGGGGGCCTGGTGTCCGATTATATTGAATTCCAACTTATTTTAGCCAACCTTTATAGAGAGCTTATCCTGAGCTAGCCACTGTTATAGTAGCTTTCCACATATAACTCATTTAATCTTCACAACAACCCAAGAATTATTATCATCCTTGGTTTGTAGCCAAGGGAACTGAAAACACAGAAAGGTTAAGTAACTTGCCCAAGGTCACACAGCTGGTAAATGATGGAGTTAGTATCCGTACCCAAGCAGTCTTTATTTGTTATTTAACAAATAAAGTTTATTTGTTCCTTTAACCACTCTGCCATGGGGCCTCTCTATCAAGACAAATCTCTCAGAGAAAAAAAAATTTTAGCTGCTCTGCCTGGTGAGCTGCCACACATTTATTTCACCAGGGCCAAAGCCCACTCTCCATGGCCCTGTCTTAGAGATTTTATACACACTGAAAGCCAACTGTTCACTTACTGAAGGTTTGCAGCAACCATAACTTCTTAAAATATTTTAAAATAACTATAATACTTTTTAAAACTTTGTGTGGGATGTGCACTAAAGGTTTTGGGTGAAGTTAACAATTGAAAGTCACATGTCTTTAAGAGAGGGGAAAAAGACAAGAGAGGCAGAGTTCAAGTGTTACCTGGAGAGATCCCAGTGCCTGGAAAGGTGCTCTGGACATGCGTACCTCTCCATCCCCGTAGGAAGCACTCTCAGCACTAACAGATGTATCCCTACCTTGGAAACAAAGCTTCTACACGATAAAGCCATTTAAAACAACCAGTGCTTAACAGTTACAACATTTTAGTTGCCTTTTTTATATTATTTTAAACTTTGGCTTTTTAGCTATTATTGTTATTATGGAAATTATTTCCTCGCATATATATTTCTAACCTCTCTGTTTACTTCGTAACAGAAAGACTGTTCTAGTTTTCTGCCAAGAAAAAGCAAGATTAAAACAGCTGAAGTTGACTGTGGTTTGGGGACCATACAGGAAGAAGGTCTTTGAAGAGAAAGTCTAACTTTTTAAAATGTTCTCAAAGGCTGTCTTGACCATGAGAGAGCTTGGGGGTTGAAAGTAGGCTTCCTACCACCAGTGGAAGAAATGTGACTCCTTCCCATTTTTTTCACATGAAGATGGACCATATTCATCAAGACTACCTCAGAGCTCTGCTCATCTCAAGATTAAAAGGAAATGCAAAACCAAGTTATATAGTTTGTTTTTAGTGACTTATATATGACAAATGGCAGGTCTGAACCAATTAGTACAAGCTCGTTGGGTTTTTTTTCCCCCTGAGATAGATATTTACCTGGCTTCATGAAACCTTTTATATGTTCTGATATTGCATGAATGAAAGGCTTAATATAAAACACTAAAAATGCATTTTGGGTTAAGATCTGAGGGCATGACTCATCAGCTGTGGCTCTAAGAAATGGAATCATTGAACAAGAAATCTGGACTTCACTAATCCATCACCAGAGCAAGGAGTTGATGAAATACCGATTTGTTCCCTTATATAATTCTGAGCCTACCAATATGGATGTGCTCAAAGTTATAGGCTGCCCAGTTCTCTGTTTCTCCACTGTTGTAGTTGTATTCTGTTCTTAGAATACTGAATTCAGCTCAATAGTCATGACACTATTTTGAATATTTTCATTTTGGAAACCAATAGGGCCCTGTACTTGATATCAGATACCTTAGCTTTAAAACTATGTATACTTTTTCTCTAGACTTTTTCTTATCCAGTTTCAGTTCATCATTAATTAATAGATTTATAGAATAGAATTATATGTAGAACTAAGATTGCAGTAAGGGAGAGGTTTTCTAACTGGGTTGTGTAACTAATTATATAATAAATATGAAATATATTCTAGTGAACATAGAATTTATTGATGAAAATTCTGTGAATCATTTTTTGAAGTGTAGACTCTGTTAAAGCCCTATAATATTTATAAAGCTACATCTCTAGCCATAACTTCTAATGCCGTAAAGCTTTATATTTATATTTTAGGCTGTAGTGGGACACTTTTGCAAGGTGGGATCATAAACATCCCAGATCACCCGTGGTGAGTGTATTAATGGGCTAGGATGCATTTTCAGTTTAAAATAGAAGCTTATCCTCTATTTCGCCAGTTTAGGAATAGTCAAAGTCTATTTCTCTTTAATAGCAGATGCCTACACTGTATAAGGATCTATTGAGGACCCTAGGAATGCAAAGAGAATTTGTATTGGGGGTGAGAAGATGCATATATAGATTGAACCATATGTAACTGCTGTTTTGTAGGTCAAAAATAGTTGAATGTTACCCATTTCATATGTTGCAACTTGATACACAATTGCGAGTAATCCAAGACAGCATGGAGTAGGTGTCCAATGTGTAGTGTGGACCCGTGTGTCATACGAAGTTGGTGGGTGGGGGTGAGTCAGGAAGGCCTGAGGGGAGGAGACTTTGAAGAAAGAGTAGAGACAAGTAGAGGCAGAGATGGGGGCACACATGTGAAAGGGAAGGATAGACACTGATGGGAGAGTGAGTACACTGTTTAGGGAAGGATAAGCAACTGTGCTAGCAAAGTTTGAGATTAAGGGAGTGATTAGGAGATAAGAGGAAAGAGGGATCAGTATATATGCATACACGACTGCAGCATCCCTATAATATAATAGAGTGATTTATCCCCATTCGAAGATGGCAAAAATTGAAACGTTGAATTTAATAGTTTTTTTCCAAGACATTGAGATTATCATCAGTATCAGAATAATACAAGTGAAGAAAAATACAAGTGATGAAGTACATTCCACAGTATATAACATGAAGAATAAAGGAACTGAGATAGAAGAAAATAAAATTGCTCAGCAGCTATGCAAGAGAAGAAGGGGCTGTTAGCCCCTTTGGGGGTTACTGGGCCTGTCTTTCTCTAGACGGCGTTGGGAGTTTGAATCACTTGTGGATCGAAGCACTTCCACCGTTGAGTAAAAAGCCTAAGCTCCACCTGTCAGAGTGTCCTGCCCTGCTGCAGGCTCCGAGAGAAGATGGAGAGTGAGACCCCGTCTCTGCTGGGGGTGATGCCTTCACTCTTGTGAAGGTGGTGTTGCTGGGTCGGGAACCTTCCCAACAGCACAGCCATCCAGCAGGGGAGAAGACATCATGCAGGGCATGAGTAATAAAGGTAGGCAACTGTTGAATTCCTTCAAGTAACTCCTACGGGGTGCGACGTGGCTTTGCAAATTAGCATATGGCTTCATCTATAGATTCACTCCTCATGGTCCCCACTCAGCCAGATTTTCTCCTGCTACATCTACATTCACCAACATCACTTCTCTCCATGCGTAGACATATGTATTTGTTTCTATTGAGGTTTAAACTCCTAAAATAACTGTCATAAGCACTCTGCCCGCGGGCAAACTCATTTGGGTTTCAAAATTTCACAAAAATAATTATGAGCAAAAAAGGACAGAGCTGATTAAATTGTAGTTAGGCCCAGAGGTCCGAGCCCCTTTGCGTCCCATGGAGGGAAGCACGCGCGAGCTTTGTTTGAAGAGCTGACGTGCTTGCCAAAGCCACCAGTATGTGGTGAGCTTACGGCTTGCACAGGTCCCCATGTGGACAATCGGGAAGCACATTTTATGTGAAATATGTAAACTAGAAATTACCTTACGTTCCCCCTCAGAGTGATTTTAAGAAGAGCTGAGGGATCTTAATTTGCAGAAAACCAAATAGGTTACCCAGACAACTGCCGTACCACAGACCCCATCAAATATGTGCTCACGTGGACAGATGGAAAACCCATTAGGAAGTACAGCCAACCCTGTGTTCCCACATTTCCAGGAGAGAAACCACATTTGGTGCAAGAGCAGTGCAAAACCACTGCTCTTTAAAGGGTCAGTGCCTTTAAATCAACTGAATGTCTAACCTCTTCTAAAGTATTACACAAGCAAAGCCCATATGGTTAGCTAGAGACTACCCTACAAAATGTACATGTGCTGGGCTTCTCTGGTGGCGCAGTGGTTGAGAGTCCGCCTGCCGATGCAGGGGACATGGGTTCGTGCCCTGGTCCGGGAAGATCCCACATGCTGTGGAGCGGATGGGCCCGTGAGCCATGGCTGCTGAGCCTACGCGTCCGGAGCCTGTGCTCCGCAACGGGAATAGGCCACAACAGTGAGAGGCCCGCCTATCGCAAAAAAAAAATTTTGTGAAGATGAAAATGAAACCACAGGATCAGTGTTTTGATAGAAAGAGAGTGAAAGTGAGGCCAGTTCTGCCTGGAGTATATTTCAAGACTAAAAAGATGTGCTTTGCTTCTGTTTGAATGATCACCAGGAGTTTGTTGTGAGACTAAGATGAGAGTTAAGATCCCTCTCAGCCTAAAATTTCAATGTGGTTTGAGCCCCTGGGGTGAGCTAAGTGTCATTCTAGGGCTGAAGTGGACACTTTAACAACACAGATTGCTGGAATCTTCTAAACTGCTCATTATCTGGACCAAGAAGACATCTCAGAGCCTTCTGGGATCAGTATGAGCCCTTCCTTGGCTTTTCTTTGGCCAGATATAACAAACCCTGAACTAGCGTGGTTTCTAAGGAGTGAGAATATTAAAGGGTTAGAAAGGAAACCCAGTGCCAGAAAGGAATAGAAAAAGGCAAAGCTAGCCTGGACTTTCCCATGTTATCTCCTTTTGTCTTCCCTTGTCCGTTTCTGAAAAAATTTACAAACCTTTGACTTTATGCGTTTCTGGTGCTTGTTTTGAAGTATAAAGGAAATGATCAAATATATGGACATCATAATTTCTTAGGCACTTTGCAGAGTTTTTATTGATGTTTTCTATGATATGCAACAGTGCTGTCTGGGCAATCAATTCTTAGGTGGTTTGGAATCCAAGTTCTCACATAATCCTACACCCCAAGTAAGAAGATCCATCATGTGCCCAATAGCTCATATCTCATTACTCAATGATTTTGAGATCTGGTGGACACAGGCATAACGTCTCATCAAAGAGCCCCTGTAACCCAGATGCCCAGACATAGTCTCGGCAAGATAGTCTGATCTATGTCTAGTGATGGTAAACTGGCTACTCAAAGGCTCTTAGCCTAGGAAGGGAACTCAGAAGTGATGCATGAAATTTTTCTACCGTTTTCTTGAAATACTTAAGTACCACAAAGGATGAGAGGCATGATAGCGGAGTGGAACATTACCCCTCTGACTTGAATTCTGAGCTTGCGTCTTCTTTGAGATAGTAATGTGAGTTTAGGCAATTTACCTATGTGGCCCTTAGTTTTCTCATCTGCAAAATTAGTTGTTAAGAGCCTACATGTGTGCTGCTTTTTTGTTTTGTTTTGTTTCGTTTTGTTTTTTTGGTCAACTTGGTTAATGTGGGAACTATGTTTCCCAGTGTCCCCTCTCCGGTACGATTCCAGTTTAAAATTAGCACAAGGAGGACTTTCCAGGAGAATTGGGAGACAGAGCAAGGCCGTGGCCGTTATCTTCTGACAGTCTTTTCACAATCAGATACAGTGACATGGAAAGACAAGTTCCTGGCAGTTTCTGGCATGTCCTTGTCCTGCTCCACTTCATGTCCAGCTCTTCTAGCCCTGCTTAGCAACACAGCACAGGCCCACCACCAGATGCTTGGTGGGGGACTCACACAGCAGTAGTTGGCTGCACAGAGGCAGCAGGTCCTAAAGATCCCCTTTGTGGTCCCACTTGAGCGGGCCCCCTCAGGCAGACTAGTTTGTAACTTTTTATATGAGCCTCCAGCATCTCCTTCCAAACCTTCACTTCCTGGACTCCTCCCCCAGTTGTGTGAGATGGAATGCCTGCAATAAATCCACTATCCTGTCACACAGATGTTCTCCCTCCCTGACTGAACCCACCTCTCACCAGTCACATTTAAAGGCTTTGCAAAGCAATGCATTTGCTTAAACCTTTGCAAAAGGTATTCCCTTGCTAACGATCAGTTACTTTACTTTTGGAAGGGAAGGTTAACTAGGGCTAGGCACTATATACATTCCCATCACATACATTATTTCATCTAACGTATATGTGAAACCCTGTGTGGTTCTGCCATGTGTGGGTAAATGCAAAGAAAAATAACAAATTGGGTTTTCAGCAAGTAGCCGAGCTCGTTCCTTCTTCCCGAGGGGTCTAGCTGGTTTTTTTTTGTTGTTTTGGTTTTTTGTTTTGTTTTCTTTACGGTACGCGGGCCTCTCCCTGTTGCGGCCTCTCCCGTTGGCGGAGCACGGGCTCCGGACGCGCAGGCTCAGCGGCCATGTCTCACGGGCCCAGCCGCTCCGCGGCATGTGGGATCTTCCCGGACCGGGGCACAAACCCGCGTCCCCTGCATCGGCAGGCAGACTCTCAACCACTGCGCCACCAGGGAAGCCCCTAGCTGTTATTTTAACTCCAGAAATTCAAGGAGACCTATGATGTTTTCTTTGCAATTAACAAAAGACAAGAGCTCTCTTTCAGAAAGATTTGCTTGATACTGCATTTCCAATTGTACTGTCTGCTGAAGGAAAATTTTCCTTAGTTTTGCAAATACAATACCTGACACACATACATGATTCATTTTTCTTCTGGTGGTTTAAATGCTTAAACTGTTGGAGAACTGAAATGAACCGAACTCTGGCATAAATAAATATATGCTACCTATCTCTAATCCTGTGACATGCTCACTCCATGGTCATGCCTTGAGAGCTCTCAGTGTCGTTAAAAACACCTGATACTTGTTAGCCTGGTGTAGACTGGAGACTGGGGGAAGCCAAGCTTTCTGGGAGCATGTCTCCCTCTGATGGTCATTCATTAGTACTACCAAAAACTGGAATGCCTTCTGGGAAACAGAGCTCAAAACCAAGAAATGCCCTTTCCTTTGTAGATATGGTGTGTTTTTTAAACACCTCTCCATTCCAACACATCTCTTTCTACTGAGACAACTGGTTACACTGGGGTGGTTGCTAGATCACTCTGAGTCTCTTCTGATAAGCGCTCTATTACAAAGTGGGTTTTTTTTTCTGTTTAAAAAATTGAGGTATAGTTAATATATGTTACAGATGTACAACACAGTGATTCACAAATTTTAAAGGTTATACTCCATTTATATTACAAATGTTATTTATCAAATATTGGCTATATTCCCATGTTGTACAATATATCCTTGTAGCTTATTTATTTTAACAATGTTTTTGAAAGACTTTTCTGCATTTTCTAAGACTGAAAAGGAATGTATAATCAAGATGGCCAAAACCCTTCTTTTCTTTAAACAGAAGAAAACCTCCTTAGAGAAAATCCTACCCCAAGCAAATATTTTCTGTCATTCTTTCATTCTTTGCTCCTGTGGTTGTATCTGACACAGTGGCTCTTAACCCTGACTGCACATTAGAATTCTCTGAGCAGCTTTAAAAACTATGGATGTTGGGCCACACTTCCAAACAATTCTGACTTGGTCTCGGCTAGGCTGTTATTTTAACTCCAGAAATTCAAGGAGACCTATGATGTTTTCTTTGCAATTAACAAAAGACAAGAGCTCTCTTTCAGAAAGATTTGCTTGATACTGCATTTCCAATTGTACTGTCTGCTGAAGGAAAATTTTCCTTAGTTTTGCAAATACAATACCTGACACACATACATGATTCATTTTTCTTCTGGTGGTTTAAATGCTTAAACTGTTGGAGAACTGAAATGAACCGAACTCTGGCATAAATAAATATATGCTACCTATCTCTAATCCTGTGACATGCTCACTCCATGGTCATGCCTTGAGAGCTCTCAGTGTCGTTAAAAACACCTGATACTTGTTAGCCTGGTGTAGACTGGAGACTGGGGGAAGCCAAGCTTTCTGGGAGCATGTCTCCCTCTGATGGTCATTCATTAGTACTACCAAAAACTGGAATGCCTTCTGGGAAACAGAGCTCAAAACCAAGAAATGCCCTTTCCTTTGTAGATATGGTGTGTTTTTTAAACACCTCTCCATTCCAACACATCTCTTTCTACTGAGACAACTGGTTACACTGGGGTGGTTGCTAGATCACTCTGAGTCTCTTCTGATAAGCGCTCTATTACAAAGTGGGTTTTTTTTTCTGTTTAAAAAATTGAGGTATAGTTAATATATGTTACAGATGTACAACACAGTGATTCACAAATTTTAAAGGTTATACTCCATTTATATTACAAATGTTATTTATCAAATATTGGCTATATTCCCATGTTGTACAATATATCCTTGTAGCTTATTTATTTTAACAATGTTTTTGAAAGACTTTTCTGCATTTTCTAAGACTGAAAAGGAATGTATAATCAAGATGGCCAAAACCCTTCTTTTCTTTAAACAGAAGAAAACCTCCTTAGAGAAAATCCTACCCCAAGCAAATATTTTCTGTCATTCTTTCATTCTTTGCTCCTGTGGTTGTATCTGACACAGTGGCTCTTAACCCTGACTGCACATTAGAATTCTCTGAGCAGCTTTAAAAACTATGGATGTTGGGCCACACTTCCAAACAATTCTGACTTGGTCTCGGCTAGGGTGTTGGTATTTTTAAAGTCCTGTAGTGACTGTAATGTGCTGCCAGGGCTAAGAACTGCTAAGCTAATAATCTTGAGCACCAACTATGTGCCACTCATTGTGGTGATGCTGAGGATTTGATGGCAGGGACACAATTCAGCCACACTGACCTTCTGACATCACTATTCCCAGGCCACACATGCTGTCCCCTCTGTCTGAAACACTCCTCCTGTTTGTTGTAAAATTAATTCCTCATCCTGTGTATCTCAGTTAAATATCACTTATTCAAAGGCATTGCTGCCCTTCCATCTAAACTGTCCTGGACAGTTTGCCCTCATATAACATCTCTCTTCTTTTACTTCATAACACTTATCCCAGTTATAATTACAGGTATTCCTCCCTGTTGGAACTCTCACAATCAGAACTCAGGACCAAACAGATTTTGGTAATGAGGAAGAAAAGGTAGATTTACCTGAAGGAAATGGAGTTTAAGCTTCAGGGCCCTTGCTGAATGACATTCCCCTAAGGGTGTCCATGGCCTAATCCCCAGAATCTGTGACTATGTTAACTTGCATGGTAAAAAGGACTTTGCAGATGTGATTAAAATTAAAGACCTTGAAATGGAGGGACTGTTCTGGGTTATCCAGACGTGCCCAACATAATCCAAGGGTCCTTATAAAAAGGCAGGAGGGTCAAAGTTAGAGAAGATGCAAGGCTGGAAGCAGAGGTCAGAGAGCTGAAAAGATGCCAAGCTGCTGATCTTGAACATGGAGGAAGGGGCCATGAGCCAAGGGTTGTAGGTGGCCTCTAGAAGCTAGAGAAGGCAAGGAAACGGATTCTCAGAGCCTCCAGAAGGAAAGCAGCACTGCTTACACTTAACGGTCTCTACATTTTTTCAGATCAAACAGAAGCAGTAGTTCATGACGGTGGAGAGATTCATTTGAACAGAAGTAATGAACAGGCTCTTGGATTGTTTGATAAACCAATTAATGAAACAGAGGTAACTGTATGAACACACTAGGAGAAGGCTGAAATTCTTTGCTGATTTGACAACAATTTACAGGCATCAATAAAGATATAATAAACAACACACAACCTCGAGGAGGACGTCAATGGCAAATTGGTTAATAAATGTCATCAATTCAACGAGTATTTAATATTTATGATTAGTCACTGCACAAGAAAATGTGAAATGCCTGAAATCTTTTTTTAATTAATTAATTAATTTTTGGCTGCATTGGGTCTTCATTGGTGCGCGTGGGCTTTCTCTATTTGCGACGAGCAGGGGCTACTCTTTGTTGTGGTGCGCAGGCTTCAGTAGTTGTGGCTCACAGGCTCTAGAGCGCAGGCTCAGTAGTTGTGGCACATGGGCTTAGTTGCTCTGTGGCATGCAGGATATTCCCGGACCAGGGCTCGAACCCGTGTCCCCTGAATTGGCAGGCGGATTCTTAACCACTGGGCCACCAGGGAAGTCCCTGAAATCTTATTCTTATGTGAAAGAGATATGATAGAGGTTTTCTCAAATTTGACAATAATCCTAAACACTTACATGACATTTCCAGGAGCAAACTGTTAGACTGAGTAGTAGCCATTGAATGGAAGGACTTGAGACCCCCTAGAGGGTGGCTTGGCTGAGCGAGTATGCCAGAATTCAGGGGAGGGAGGATCACTGCGCAGGGCAAGTCTTCTTGGCTGTAGCACTGGAGTTGTTGGTTAAGCCGAAATAAAAAAAAAATTTTCCAGTAAATGAACTTCCCACGACCTGCCACCTTTTTAGTTCGGGCTGGACACATGTTGCATTTCGTCTGGGAATCCTAAAAAGTGGGAGGTAAGTATTCAAACCCTTTTCGCAAAAAGCTCAGGGTCATATTTTAGAATTAGAGCAGCCAGTCGGTAGTTGCTATTACTAACACATCAATTTGGATTATAGAGAAGACTTAGCTAAATTAGGCCAGCAACTATTAATTGATGCCTACAGCTCTTGGTAAAACTGTCCTTGCCTTTGAAGCCTGCATTTAGCTTAGGGGTGGGATGTTTCTTTAGAAAAAGACGTGAAAAATGCAAAATGCTCCTGGACTCAAATCGATGAAACCTCTTTCGGTTGTCTTTCTCTTCTACCCCGTCGCAGTTTTGGTACTTTGTCTAGTTCACAGCGGAATCACTGAGTTTCTGATTCAGAGCCGGCAGAGCCGCTGTGCGGGCTGCCCGCCTCCAGGGGGAGCACCAGCCGCGGCGCAGTCAGGCCGCTCTGGCCAGCTGGGGCCCCGACTCGTCTCAGTGATCAGCCCTTCCCCTCCGCCCGCCGCCGCAGGCGCCGCCGCCGCCATCGAGACGGTGCTGCCGCTGTCACCGCTACTCGGCCGACTCGAAGGTCCCTGGGCCTCGGCCCGCGAGCGGCCTCCGGACGGAAGCCACTGACCCCTCCCCCGCCAGCCCCGAAGCACTGGAAAGCATCGGCCCGGGGCGTGGCTGCAGGTAACCGGACCCGTGGTGGTGCGACGGGTGGCTTCCTGGCGGGTCTGTGCCGCTCGCGAGAGCTGGGAGGGCCTGCGAGGGTTCTGGGGGTTTTGTGGGTAAAGGCTGCGCGGTCGGCCGCGGCGGGCGGGACTGGGGCGGGCGTGCTCGCTGGGCTTCGCAAGGTCAGAGGTCCGAGCCGAAGCCCGCGGCCGGCTTCTCGGCGTTGGGCCCGAGAAGGTACGCTGTGTCTTGGCGTTGGCACAGATAGTAAGTGGCCGTTTACTAGGCGCCCGCAGTCTAGGCGTAAACAGAAGCCGCTGAGAGGTGAGTGGACTGTCCCGATGGCACACGACCCCGGGTGTCCGGGTTAAAAGACAGCATTGCCTCTTATTCACATGCAATGCTGGAAGCAGATTGTCTTCCAGTACAGTGCTCTGCCTCGAGAAAAACACGTTTATTCTTCAGAACGGTCCACAGTGTTCAGAATTGGCTACAGAACATAACGAGGTAAAAAAATATACCATTGAATAGTAACCCTTCTCACTTTAAAAAATGACGGTGGTACCAAGGAGCTCCTAGCTTAAAGAGCTGTATTATCAGTGATGTAGGAATTATAGTAATACCTCTCTTCAGTGCTTACTATATGTCATTGTGCTGGGTGCTTTAAAACCTAGTACCTTTATTTAATCCTTGTAGCAACCGTAGGAGGTACCATTTCCATTTTACAGGTATGGAAACTGAGGAACAGTCTGAATTTACTTGTCCGAGGTCAGACAGCTAGTAAAGGGTGAGATGGGATTTGAACCTCATCTCCTTTACTCCAGTACTTCTACTTGTTACTATCCAGACATGTTCCCTAAGTCTTTTATTTGCTTATTAATTTGACTTGTAGCTTGAACTGATTTCTCTCAGGTTTAATTTTCATGGCTAAATGCAAGAGTCCTGTACCAACTAATTTTTAGTTTAAAAGGAGTTTATTGAGAAAAATGTTTACTCCTTAAGGAGTATAGTGATAATAAAGTTAAGCATGAACTAGGGCCCTCACCACTCTGATGCACTTTGATTTGAAGTAGAATTGGGTTTATTTGGTTGTTAATGAGCTTCATTACTTTTCTTCATTATTTGCATTTTGGTACCATTTGTAGTGAGTTCACTTTGCCTTTGCAATATTATGTACAGTAGTGTTGAAGGGAAATGAAAGATTTTTCGATGACAGAAAGTTAATATTTTAGAGGATGTAAGAAAGACTGAAGTGAAAAGGAATTAAGAGGTTTAAAGGGGCATGTTATTTAGAGCAGATTGTGTTACTATATGGAAGAGAAAGATTTCCAGTTTCTGTCAGTGTCAGAAGGGAAATGGTATTTCCTTTTGTGGAAAGAAGTTAGACACTGTAGTGTCCTAAATCACTTAGCCTTATCAGGATTTAAGAGTTTGCATATTCAGCATTCCTGTAGCAAATATACACTGAGTGCCTCCCAGGGCCAGGCACTGTTCTAAGCATTGGGGATGCAAGAGGAACAAAAGCAAATAGCATTCTTGTCCTCCGGGAGGTAACATTCCACTGGAGGAAGGTGGGGATGGAGACAGTAAATAAAATACTTTATAAAAATTAAAATATGTCCAGTCAGATGGTAACAGTTGCTTAGAAAAAATATTAAGCAGTGAAGAGGGATAGGGAGCGCCAGAGAAGGAGCAGAAGCAGTTTTTTTGTTTGTTTGTTTTTGTTTTTTACATCTTTATTGGAGTATGATTGCTTTAAAATGGTGCGTTAGTTTCTGCTTTATAACAAAGTGAATCAGTTATACGTATACATATGTTCCCATATCTCTTCCCTCTTGCTTCTCCCTCCCTCCCACCCTCCCTATCCCACCCCTCTAGGTGGTCACAAAGCACCGAGCTGATCTCCCTGTGCTATGCGGCTGCTTCCCACTAGCTATCTGTTTTACTTTTGGTAGTGTATATATGTCCATGCCACTCTCTCGCTTTGTCACAGCTCACCCTTCCCCCTCCCCATATCCTCAAGTCCATTCTCTAGTAGGTCTGTGTCTTTATTCCCATCTTACCCCTAGGTTCTTCATGACATTTTTTTCCCTTAGATTCCATATATATGTGTTAGCATACGGTATTTGTCTTTCTCTTTCTGACTTACTTCACTCTGTATGACAGACTCTAGGTCCATCCACCTCACTACAAATAACTCAATTTCATTTCTTTTTATGGCTAAGTAATATTCCATTGTATACGTGTGCCACATCTTCTTTATCCATTCATCCGATGATGGGCACTTAGGTTGCTTCCATCTCCTGGCTATTGTAAATAGAGCTGCAGTGAACATTTTGGTATATGACTCTCTTTGAATTACGGTTTTCTCAGTGTATATG
This sequence comes from Lipotes vexillifer, assembly GCF_000442215.2. NCBI lineage: Eukaryota > Metazoa > Chordata > Mammalia > Artiodactyla > Lipotidae > Lipotes > Lipotes vexillifer. Next base: position 1,248,634 of record NW_006792541.1, read on the forward strand.
CCCAGTAGTGGGATTGCTGGATCATATGGTAATTCTATTTGTAGTTTTTTAAGGAACCTCCATACTGTTCTCCATAGTGGCTGTACCAATTCACATTCCCACCAGCAGTGCAAGAGTGTTCCCTTTTCTCCACACCCTCTCCAGCATTTATTGTTTCTAGATTTTTTGATGATGGCCATTCTGACCGGTGTGAGATGATATCTCATTGCAGTTTTGATTTGCGTTTCTCTAATGATTAATGATGTTGAGCATTCTTTCATGTGTTTGTTGGTAATCTGTATGTCTTCTTGGGAGAAATGTCTATTTAGGTCTTCTGCCCATGTTTGGATTGGGTTGTTTGTTGTTTTGATATTGAGCTGCATGAGCTGCTTGTAAATTTTGGAGATTAATCCTTTGTCAGTTGTTTCATTTGCAAATATGTTCTCCCATTCTGAGGGTTGTCTTTTGGTCTTGTTTATGGTTTCCTTTGCTGTGCAAAAACTTTGAAGTTTCATTGGGTCCCATTTGTTTATTTTTGTTTTTATTTCCATTTCTCTAGGAGGTGGGTCAAAAAGGATCTTGCTGTGATATATGTCATAGAGTGTTCTGCCTATGTTTTCCTCTTAAGAGTTTGATAGTTTCTGGCCTTACATGTAGGTCTTTAATCCATTTTGAGTTTATTTTTGTGCATGGTGTTAGGGAGTGTTCTAATCTCATACTTGTACCTGGCCAGTTTTCCGAGCACCACTTATTGAAGAGGCTGTCCTTTCTCCACTGTACATTTCTGCCTCCTTTATCAAAGATAAGGTGACCATATGTGCATGGGTTTATCTCTTGGCTTTCTATCCTCTTCCATTGATCTATGTTTCTGTTTTTGTGCCAGTACCATACTGTCTTGATTACTGTAGCTTTGTAGTATAGTCTGAAGTCAGGGAGCCTGATTCTTCTAGCTCCGTTTTTTGTTCTCACGATTGCTTTGGCTATTCGGGGTCTTTTGTGTTTCCATACAGATTGTGAAATTTTTTTGTTCTAGCTCTGTGAAAAATGCCAGTGGTAGTTTGATAGGGATTGCATTGAATCTGTCGATTGCTTTGGGTAGTAGAGTCATTTTCACAATGTTGTTAAACCAAATAAAGAAAAAGAAAAAAGTCTTTTCTTATGCAACAATTAAAGTAAAGCGGATGTCTCCTAGCAATAATGGATGCCAGGAAGCAGTGGAGTGATAGCCTCAAAGTGCTGAGGGAAAGTAACCGTCAGCTACAATCTTGTAATCACATGAACTGTCATTCAAAAATAAACTCAAAGTCACTTTAAAATTTCCAAAGGCTGAAAGAGTTTACTACTCACGGATCCTCATTAAAGGACTGAAGGATGAACTTCAGTCAGAAGAGTGAATCTACAGGCATGGGATTTTTTTTAAAAAGAGTGGTCTGATTGATGAAATGTTGATAATGTAGTTAACCATTCTTTTAAAAATTGGGTTTTTTTTTTTTTAAGGTAAAATTAAACTCTAGACAACAATCATGAAATGGAATGTTCTGTAGTGGTTATAGTGGACTCAGTAAAATTTCTGGATAATTTTAGACTTTGAGAATAAGAAAAATTATTAGCATGTACGTCAAAATAACATTTGTTAGTAATCCTACATTCAGGTGGAATAGGCAGTGGCAAATAATTGTTACTATGAAGACTAAATTTCGGAGACTTGCCATACAAGATACCAAAAACTATTATAAAGCCAGAGTAATTAAGACAGTGTGGTATTGACACATATATGTCCCATAGACTGTGGGAACAGAATAGAGATACACATAAAAGAAATTTGTTATATGTTAGAGCCACATTGTCCAGTACATAGCTACGACTACATAAGGCTTATTTAAAATTTAAATGTATGGTACCTAGCATTAATAACTGCAACACTGGTTCTCAGCAGTCTGGTGTTCTCATATTTAGTGCTGTTTTAAAGTATTTTTGAAGATATATCTTTGTGGGGTTTGGGGATATTTTTTAAAACCTTATGTATATATGCCTTGGGACATAGCCAGGGAATTATATTTTCTAATTTCAAACTGAATGGTGCTACATGTGTTTTAAAAAAACTTCTCTTCTGTATTTCCATTATCTCGAGAGGAGAAAGAAAATTGTCAAATCAAATCTTCCATTGTAAAAATAATCCTAACTAATTCAGAAACTTTCCAAATAAGCAAAATTTAAAATTCAGAGTACTGAAATTGATTGAGATATCCCTGATGAAGTTAAGAGATGGCAAATTGGAAATGTTTTCTCTGACACAGCTAAAAGCTTATTAGCAATAATAAATTGCAATTTCTGCAAAAATAAAGAAGTAATTAAAAGAAGAGAGGGACCTCAAAGAAGAGATCAAACGATTTGAAGATGGAGTCAGAAGATGTGGAATTATATTACCGTTATGTTGCCTCCAGTTAATATAGAGAGATTTTTCAGCAGCACGAAAATATGCTCACAACCCATTTGCAGTGCTAGTAATGCATTTGTAAAATTATGCTGTCAGAAAAAATCAAATTCATTTTTCGTTTTCAATTTTTTGGGATTCTTGCCATTTTTATTACTTCATGTGGTTTATTTTTAGATAATATTTCACTTTATTTTTCTGCTGAAGTGTATTAGGGTGATAGTGTATACCCACTTATATTTTTATCAGTTTATATTTTTATTTGATGCTCTGAAATGTTATTAATGTTTTTGAGGTGTATTGAACATTTAATTTTACTTGTTAAAACATGAATTCTGAATTTTAAAAAATAAAATAACCAGTATTAATGCTAATGTTTCCATATTATATAAAATAAGTATTGAAATATCCATACTTTCATTTTGCTTTAATATTTCATTTCTAGCTAACATGTGCCTGCTATGGAAGGAGGTAACAAATATTGGTTTATTATTTCTAAGTAATTCCTACTTCTTAGACATCAAAAGACTTTCAAGAAGTAGTCATATGCACATGGTTTCCCTTCTTGTGTGTGTGTGAGGTTTTTTTTGAAAGTTTTTCAGCTTTATTTGAAATCAGTAGTAGACAAAGTAAAACAACATTTTATTATTTTCACCTAGAAGATTAACAAAGGTCAGTCTCACCATGTTGATGAAGAGTCACTATCTCTCTCTTTTTTTTTTTCCGGTGTTTCATGTAACTTTTTAAGAAATTTTATTTTATTGAAGTATAGTTGATTACAATGTTGTGTTAGTTTCTGGTGTACAGCAGAGTGATTCAGAGTGATTATACACATATATATATACATTCTTTTTCATATTCTTTTCCATTATGATTTATCATAGTATACTGAGTATGGTTCCCTGTGCTATACAGTAGGACCTTGTTGTTTATCTTTTTAGTGTAGTTATAGTCTGTGGCCACCTTCAATGGGTGTCTTCATTCTTGTTGTCACCATTTAGGCATTACGTATGCTAATTTCCAGACTCCACTGAACGTATGTTTGAATGCATACTTTACATTACATTTGTACCATACATTCATTTAACCAAAAAAGTATGAAATGAGCACTTAGTTTCCAGTAGGCACTGCTAGACACTGTGGATCATGTTATCAAGACAGGCAAGCTCCTGCCCTCGAAGAACTTATTTTCAAATGGAGATATACAGGAAATGATTAACCAAATAAGCAAATAATAAAATTATAGATTGTGGTAAGAACAGGAATGAAGTAAACAGGGTGATGTGAGAAGTAAGTTGTGGGGATAAGTACATTTGAGCTGAGACCTGAGTGCTGAGAATGAGCCAGTTAAGTGAAGATCTATCTTCACTTAAGAGGAAGTACATTCCAGTAGAGGGGAGAGTAAGTGCAAAGGTCCTAAGGTAGAAAAGAGCTTCAGGGAGCATGAAGGAGGCAGGTGGGGCTAGAGTATAGAGAGCAAGAAGGGGGGATGGTGAAAGCTAAAATTGGGGAGGTAGGCAGGAGCGAAATCATTCAGGGCTTTTGTAGGCCATGGTAAGGGTTTTTAATGTTATCTTAAATGTGTTGGGTTGCCATCGACTTATTTAAAGCAAAGGAATGACATGAAATGATTTGTGTTTTTGAAAGATTTTGTTTACATGTGGAAAATGAATTGTAGAGGGGTGAAGGTATAAGTGGAGAATGGTTAGGAGTTTATTGGAGTAGGCTAGATAAAAGATCATACTTGGACCATGGGAACCACTAAAAAGATTTTTTTAGCTTGGAAGTGATGTTCACAAAGAATGAAATGAGAAAATGAACATGGCAACCTAATGTAGATTGACTGGGATGGGTGTGATAGGGGAGAGAACAAGACTGAGGGACCAATTGGGAAAGCACTGGAAAACTTCTCATACAAGGTTGTTTGTCAGAACCCAAAGTAAGAGTTGAAATAGTATAAATGGAAAGGAAAAAGAATTTGAGAGACAACGAAAGAAGAGTTGACAGGAGTTTGTGTCTGATTCAGTGTCGGGAGAAAAGAAGGCATCCAGGATGGTGATTAGGAGCGTGGTTTACTAGTGTCCCATCTGGATATCTTGCCTTCACCTCAACATCATATCTGCGTACACACACACACACCCCAACAAAAACTCTGTACCACTGACAGAAATTTGGAAGTGTTTTTGTTGGGGGTTGGGGTGTGTGTGGAGTGTTGGGTGTTAGATGTGATGCAGAAGTGGAGGCAAGATATCCAGATGGGTCTGTGTATAGAACTGCCCTGTGTACTCACGTTCCAGTGTACAGTACTGTTACTATCTCTTTCGATTTCTCTGCTCACTCTGCCCTTTCAGAGCACCAGATTCTTAAGAATTGCCTCTGAGCTCCTGCAGGGCAGAAATCTTTTTACCTGTTGTTACCAAGATGTGGAATACTTTTACCCTTAATTCAGGCTGAATTTCTTTAAGGGGAACTTTCACTAGGAAACTAAGCAAAAAATCTAGCATTTTATATTTATATATTGCATTATAGTTTTCAAAGTCCTTTTGTAGATAGGGCAGATATTATTATCCCAATTTTACAAATGAGGAAACCAAGGCTCTTAGAGACGGACTGCTTAAGATCGTACCCTAGAAAATGGCAGTTAGGACCTAAGATGCAAATCTTTTGATTGATATGTAGTCCTCAGTGCCTACCATAAAGAATAGTTCTTGATAAATTCACAGAGCAAAAATCTCTTGATTCAAGTCTTTAGGTCTGCCTTTACTGTTTACAGCTATGATCACCTAACTGGTTAGGTTTCTAGCTTCAATCTTACCTAGATTGAGAGGGAAGTGGTACCTTTGGGTTAGCGGAACCCTGACACTGAAATTTGATAGGATTCTTCATTTTTTCTGGAAGTTATTTTTTAGTCTTTTATCCAGTTGTCAGTCCCCTTAGGCCTTCCCCTCTGACCTTACACTTACACACATTGTCTTTGCTTCTACATGTCATGGTCCTCTGGATGGGGAAGGCACCTTCTTGCCTGGTGGAAATGGGAGTGAGCCTTAGAAGGAACCAGAAGCTGGCTGAAGAGATGGACAGTTGTACAGACAGATTTCTTCCTGCTCAAGGTAGCCAGAAGGGGGCTAAAGAAGAGGTTGAGTGATGTAAATGGGAGACATTTTATAAGGTGTGATAGAGTAGAAAGGGTAAAAGATAATCCAGAAATAGTTGTCCTAAGAGAGAGTTCGGGGTTAGGATCTGGGTGGTGGAACCAAGTTCCAGAGGACAAAGTCCAAGGAAGGGAGACTGAAGTGAAGTGAAGATAAAGGTATTTGACATTGAGAAGTTTGAGGAACTCTTGGGTTAATCTTTTTTAAGTGATAAGTTACACATTGGAAACCATCCAATAAAATATAATTAAAAACTAAAATTTGGGCCAGAGAAGATAGAAGGCAAGTGGTATGAAAAGGCAGTATATACTGTAAAAAATTTTAGTTTTATTTGTATTTGTATTACTGGGGGGGTTGGGGGGGATGTGCTAGAATATCAGTAAATTTAATAGTTACTTTGAACTCAAAAGTTTGCCTTTAGTTTGTTTTTGTATCTGTTCTTATGCTTTTCTGTAGTTTAAAATGCTAAACATTTCATTTCCTAGATCATTTTCCCAAATCCAAAGCTTGTGAATTCTGAGAATGTAACTTGTTTCATTTATCTAAATGTAAGAAATTTATCATCCCATCTATTGTTTGAAGACCATGAGGTAATCATCTTTTCATAGTATTTTAAAGAATAATTTTCCTATCATGATTATCTTTGCTTTACAATGCAATTCTCTTGAATACAAGGACAAATGTTCAAAGTAGCAATTGTTCAAACTTTAAAAAAAAAGACTCTTCCTAACAGTTTTATAGTACATCATGACATTATCTACAGTTCGTACAGAAAAAAAATTTTGAAACGAAGACATTTACTGTATTATTCCCAGTCTCTTTAGTATTTGTCACAGACCAAATGACAAAATACTAAATCGTTTTAAGAGACTGAAAATAAGGACCAGAAGGAAAATGAGGTTTGTATTTGCTAAACCTAGCAAACAATTTTAATTGACAATGTTAAGAAAATAACTCTACTGAGAAGACATTTCAGTGCATCTGGAAGAGCCATGTATCTATTAAAACTTGAGACCTTAATCACTGACCACTCTTCCCCATATTGGTCACAATGGCCTGGTAGGTCTGGGCAGTCTATAAAAATAGTTCCATGGGAAACTGATACAGGGATTTGCCAGCCCCTATTCCCATTTCTGAAAGATACCCTAGAGCCTGATTACACCAGACCTAAGTAAACTGAGCCAACTCACAGATCCAGTGTGTGGGAGCCAGGTCTCAGTCAGAAAGAGGCTTGCTGTGATTCATTGTCCCTCTATTCAGAATTGCTGTTCTACTAAAGAAGCTACCAGGACTGCTGATTCAGTTCCACTTGACAATACTGGCATTTCCCACTTCTTGCCCCACATCTTAGGTTCCTAAGTGGCAGCATGATGAAAACTCCAGCCAAAAAATACAGCTTCTGCTTATAATCCTATACTTATTTTTATCCTCATAAGCTGGGCTAAAAAAACAGAAAAAACCTAGTGGGAAAAAAAAAACCCTATTTCTCTTTCTTGAACCTAGAGCCATTTCTAAGCATATAACTCACTACTTTCTTTTCTCAGGGTATCAAAAGATGCCTCCCGAAATAGGTTACCCACAGTCCAAAGGAGAAACAGCAGGAAAAGAACCAAAGGCTCCCTTTAAAGCCTCAGGCACTCCTCAACTTGCTTATTAAAACTCTGTACTCACTTCCTACCAAAGGTCTCACCCTTAATTCTTATTTCCAGTGGGGAGAAAGAGGAAATTGCTACCCCATATGGTATCTATACAAATAAACATGCCATTTTTGAAGGTTTGGCTACTTTAGCCCCTTAGGCCTGTCTTTAGTCACTTTTTCATTGCGCATTCTTATTATTTACCAGGGTCCCTAGAGGTTGGAATGAATGGAGTAGGATGTGGGTCTAATGATGATGTGTAAGGAGTTCCTGATTTTTAAGGGTCTACCTAGGCCTTAAGTGTAAACATCATGGAGCTCTAGACTAGAGTGATTTGCATAGCCTTACCAGCAGTCAGACCACACCTCAAAGTCCACTAGGTCCTCTCTTGGGTTGTATAGCTTAGGGAGGGTCCTGTGTCACTAGAACGGGTGTTTTATGTTAAGGATGCAATACATGCTAGCTTCCACTTAGCACATAATTCAGAGCATGACTGGGAACAGATTATAGGAGAACTGTGAAAGCCTATTATGTTGAAGATGATGTACCTTACATTTCTACCATAGATGATGAATAGGGCTAGAACCTTAGAGGTGAGGGTTGGCATGTAAAGTTACAGCCTCTCTGGTTCTCAGTATCCTTATTTGTAAAACAGGGAGATTGGGTTCGATGATCTAGGTTAGATGATCCTGGATGGCCCTTCAGCTATAAAAATTGCATAGAAATAAGTTTCTCCTAAGAACACAGTCTTGTGCTTTCAAATTATTTGAGGTGAAGTCTGGTTAAATTTTGTGAACTATTTAGGAAATAAGGAATAATTTACAAAAGTTGTAATTCCTATATTTTAAAATAACACCAAAGAAATGAATAAGAAAGTCATTTTTGTAGCACTTCAACAATTCTGTATAAATGAAGTCTGATAAGGTGGGTTTAATGAGGTTTAGATTTTTTTAAAGGCCTGGAATCATTTATGCTATCTATTTGCTTGGTAAAGTGGTCTTTTTTTTTTTTTTTTTTTTTTTTGTTTATAAGTCTTTTTTTTTTTTTTTGGCCGTGTTGCACGGCTTGCGGGATCTTAGTTCCCCAACCAGGGATTGAACCTGGGCCAAGGCACTGAAAGTGCTGAGTCCTAACCAGCGGACCGCCAGGGAATACCTCTTCTCTTTTCTTTTCTTTCTTCATTGAGATATGATTGGCATACAACATTATATTAGGTAAACTTTTCTTTTTTAAGGAAAATTGAACTTCATCCCAATTCTGAACAGTTTCAAAATTAGTGAGAATTATAACAAGTGACTGTGAAATGGGACAAAGGGAAACTTCAAAGGCCCTCACTCCTCTTGCTTGTTCTAGATGCTGACATTGCTCTTGAAGCCCAGGTAGGCCACAAGGTGGCACCATTAGTTCATGTAAATAAAATACAGCTGTGTCTAGGAAAAAACTGATTTTTAAAAAAATCAGATAACTTTATTACAGAAGTAATACATGTGCATGAAAGACTTCACATTGACCTCTCAGTGCTTATTTAATGTCTTTATTATATAATTACAGATGATAAATTGGAAACTTCTATGGGAGGAGGTTCCTTGCTAAGAATTTTAAACACGGTAAACAGTAAAAATTTTGGAAAATACTGAAAGTCATTAGAGTAAAATAAAATATCCAGGGCTTCCCTAGTGGCGCAGTGGTTGAGAGTCCGCCTGCCGATGCAGGGGATACGGGTTCGTGGCCCAGTCCGGGAAGATCCCACATGCCGCGGAGTGGCTGGGCCCGTGAGCCATGGCCGCTGAGCCTGCCCATCCGGAGCCTGTGCTCTGCAACAGGCGAGGCCACAACAGTGAGAGGCCCACGTACCGCAAAAAAATAAAAAATAAAATATCCAAGATAAACAATGTTCTCTTTGTGAAAAGTTAATTTTTATTTATTTTAAACCAATATCTTTCTGAAATTTGAATTGTAACAATTTAAATAATGCAAGAAATAATAAGTAATATAAATATTGCAGGAAATATATATCAGAAACTCTTGTTTGGTGTGTTTTGATTTCCTGATGGAGAAATAAAAACTTAGGCAAGTGTTTTCTCACTATCCCAACAAGTAAGAAATAGTTGAGAATAACAAGTCCAGGAATGTAGTCACTCCCTGTAAAGTGGAAAATATTTCCAAATATTTTTATTTTTCTCACACTTAAAAAAGTTTGCTTTGTGTGAAATGATTGCAAAGAATTAATCAGAATATATGTGTTAGACTGATGCTTCCTGTAAAGTAAAAAACATTTCCAGATATGTTATCTGTTTTTCCGCAGTTTAAAAAGTTTACTTTTAATGAAATAATTCCGAGTTAATTCGGAGTGTGTGGGCTAGACTGATGTTTCCCTTTATATAACCTTTGATGAAAAGATTTGCTAAACTACTTCATTATGTAAAAAGAATGTTACGAAAACAAACTTAGGGACTTAGTTTTTTTCACCCATAAAATGAGGGTAACGATAGTACTTACCATATAGGTTTTTTTCATGAGGACTAAATTAGTTATTACAGGAAAAACCCTTAAACAGTACCTGGAGTAATAATAACTTAATAAATGTTAAACATGTTGCTAAGCAGTTGTTTGCAGAGTAATAGCAAACATACAAATAAATCATTTTTCCTTTTTAATTATAAATAATAAACATAACAATAAATATTTACAAAGATAAATAAATCCTTTGTTCCCTAAGAGCGCCACCTAAGTAATACCCGATTAGCCTACTTTTAATTATGATAGGAACTTAAACACAATGAACTGGCCTTTCTTAAGGTAGCATCTGTAATTCACACATTTGAAATTAACCTCCCCTTTAGTGCACTAAAACATTTTTAATTATGAAGTAATTGACAGCTTGGCATTGAAGAACTCACAAGATTAAAAACTTTACCAGATTCGACTTGGAAATACCATAAAACATGTGTTCTCCACAGATTTAAATATAAAGTAAAAATGTTTCTGTGGTGGATCCAGATTTATCTAAAAATTACTCTTTTTGAACTTCTGTTAATTATTTTTGAGCCTTGGAAGTAAAATTCAGAAGGTTCTACTTATAAACTTCCTCCTTTAAATGTTCTTCATGGTACTGCGATAGCCTGAAAGGATAGTATTCTCAATTCTTTTTTTGTTGACTTACTACCATGCTTTCAGAAGGGGGGCTACCCTTTTCCTTTTTTTAAGAACTCAGATATTTACATATTTTTTGCCTTTGTTTTGGTAGATACCTCAAAGGTTGAAATTTGGAATCCTACCCGTAAGATTTATGTGAATCTCAGACCCAAGACAGTCTTCAAAAAAACAGATAAATAAGGATCCTAAATCCAACTTCGTTTAAGATGAACTGTAAACCAGGATCTTGGAAGTTTTATAGTGAGCAAAACGAGCATTGCATCAAGATTGCCATCACAGTGAAACCATTTGCCAATAAAAAAATGAAATTGGTTCCCCAGCCTTACATTATAGTCAGATCCATCTGTGTCACATCTTTTAAATACATTGCCTGAAAACCCATTGTGATAGTCAAATTTTGATCAAAAATATTATTTTAAAATTCTCTTAGACTATCTACATTTTGATTGGCTTAAAATGTCAGTGAATTTGAATTTGTGTAATAATTAGAAAAGTATAGGGAAAATTCTTTTTTAGTGTGCTAAGGAATTCAGTAAGAAAATTATGGTACATGCATACAATATAACATGACCATTAAAAATTGTAATAGAAGACTGGTAACATGGAAGCATGTTCGCAGTATAATTTAAAAAGTTTAACATTAGTATGTATATTATGAATTTTAAAAATACAGAGAGAAAAAAGCTGTGAGACCATAGCACCAAAATGTTAATGATAGTTATTTCTAGTTGGTAGGATTATGAGTAACTTATTTTCTTCTCTTTGTTCATATTTGTTTTAAGAATTTTACAATGAACTGTAGAACTAGTCATAAGAAAAAAAATGTCACTTTAAAATCCTGTTACAATGAACTTAATTGAGTGTACATTCAGCAAAGAATTATTGGATTCTCTCATGTCTAGATTTCAAGAAAGAACATGCCAGGCACTGTGTAATCTGCCAGGGTGCACAGACAGGTCAGACCCATTTTTTATCTTCTGGAGGAAGACTGTCTGTCAGGAATTTTGGAAAACGGTTCTGAACAAGTAACAAAGCTTTGTATGAATTGTTTTCTCCTGGTTATCTTCATAACTGTATAGAAGCTGCGTGGCATATTGCAAATGTTATAGACTAAATTTGAAGTCCACTCTGCCACGTACAGTAACGTGGCCTTAGACACATTAACTTTTCTGAGCCTTGCAAATTATTAAGACCACTCTATTAGAGAAGTATAGCTGCTGAAGATAAACAGACTGAAGAAATATATTATCAATATTTTGGGAAGGGGTTTAAATTATTGTTAAAATATTTACTTGCTCACAGCTAAATTTCTTTTAGGTTGAGCTTTTTTTTTAACCCTTTCCTAATATCTGTGGATCTGTGCAGTGCTTAGGTTTTAAGAACAGTAATTCTAAAGTGCAAGCAGTTAGGATTTAATGAATTCATGGGATGTTCTTGTTTTATGGTTCTTTGAGGTTATTTTATATTTTAAAAACAACTGTATCCTTTTAAAAGGGTAAGAATAACCAAGTGAGGTATAGTGAATCCAGATTTGGGGGTTCCATTTACTGTATGTCATTCTCAGTTTTGGTACTTTGACATTAGAAAATGCAGGCATTGAGATCTGATAGCACATCTCTTCAGGTACGCCATTTTTCCCTTGAATTTTGTTGAAGTGTCTGGTGCTTTGAACTCTGATCAAAGTTGCTATATAGGCATAAGGCTATCAGTCCATTTGAACCATTTGTAGCACTTATTCTTGCCTTTCCCAGTGACCTTTCAAAATGAAAAATAAATCAATACATTCTGTATGGTTGGTGATACTGGGTATGGAAGACCAATTTAAAGTTACGTTATAATAAGTATATGTTAAAATAGAACACATTTTCTCCATTAGTTCTTTTTTTTCCATTTTTTAACATCTTTATTGGAGTATAATTGCTTTACAATGGTGTGTTAGTTTCTGCTTTATAACAAAGTGAATCAGTTATACGTATACGTATGTTCCCATATCTCTTCCCTCTTGCGTCTCCCTCCCTCCCACCCTCCCTATCCCACCCCTCTAGGTGGTCACAAAGCACCGAGCTGATCTCCCTGTGCTATGCGGCTGCTTCCCACTAGCTATCTGTTTTACTTTTGGTAGTGTATATATGTCCATGCCACTCTCTCGCTTTGTCACAGCTCACCCTTCCCCCTCCCCATATCCTCAAGTCCATTCTCTAGTAGGTCTGTGTCTTTATTCCCATCTTACCCCTAGGTTCTTCGTGACCTTTTTTTTTTTTTTTTTTTAAATTCCATATATATGTGTTAGCATATGGTATTTCTTTTTCTCTTTCTGACTTACTTCACTCTGTATGACAGATTCTAGGTCCATCCACCTCACTACAAATAACTCAGTTTCGTTTCTTTTTATGGCTGAGTAATATTCCATTGTATATGTGTGCCACGTCTTCTTTATCCATTCATATGTTGTTGGACGCTTAGGTTGCTTCCATGTCCTGGCTATTGTAAATAGAGTTGCAGTGAACATTTTGGTACATGACTCTTTTTGAATTATGGTTTTCTCAGTGTATATGCCCTGTAGTGGGATTGCTGTGTTGTATGGTAGTTCTCTTTGTAGCTTTTTAAGGAACCTCCATACTGTTCTCCATAGTGGCTGTATCAATTTACATTCCCACCAACAGTGCAAGAGGGTTCCCTTTTCTCCACACCCTCTCCAGCATTTATTGTTTCTAGATTTTTTGATGATGGCCATTCTGACCGGTGTGAGATGATATCTCATTGTAGTTTTGATTTGCATTTCTCTAATGATTAATGATGTTGAGCATTCTTTCATGTGTTTGTTGGCAGTCTGTATATCTTCTTTGGAGAAATGTCTATTTAGGTCTTCTGCCCATTTTTGGATTGGGTTGTTTATTTTTTTGTTATTGAGCTGCATGAGCTGCCTGTAAATTTTAGAGATTAATCCTTTGTCAGTTGATTCATTTGCAAATATTTTCTCCCATTCTGAGGGCTGTCTTTTGGTCTTGTTTATGGTTTCCTTTGCTGTGCAAAAGCTTTGAAGTTTCATTAGGTCCCATTTGTTTATTTTTGTTTTTATCTCCATTACTCTAGGAGATGGGTCAAGAAGGATCTTGCTGTGATTTATGTCATAGAGTGTTCTGCCTATGTTTTCCTCTTAAGAGTTTGTTGGGGTCTGGCCTCACATTTAGGTCTTTAATCCATTTGGAGATTATTTTTGTGTATGGTATTAGGGAGTATTCTAATTTCATACTTTTACATGTACCTGTCCTGTTTTCCCGGCACCACTTATTGAAGAGGCTGTCTTCTCTCCACTGTATATTCTTGCCTCCTTTATCAAAGATAAGGTCACCATATGTGCGTGGGTTTATCTCTGGGCTTTCTATCCTGTTCCATTGATCTATATTTCTGTTCTTGTGCCAGTACCATACTGTCTTGATTACTGTAGCTTTGTAGTATCGTCTGAAGTCAGGGAGCCTGATTCCTCCAGCTCCGTTTTTCGTTCTCAAGATTGCTTTGGCTATTCGGGGTCTTTTGTGTTTCCATACAAATTGTGAAATTTTTTGTTCTAGTTCTGTGAAAAATGCCAGTAGTAGTTTGATAGGGATTGCATTAAATCTGTAGATTGCTTTGGGTAGTAGAGTCATTTTCACAGTGTTGATTCTTCCAATCCAAGAACATGGTATATCTCTCCATCTATTTGTATCATCTTTAATTTCTTTCATCAGTGTCTTATAATTTTCTGCATACAGGTCTTTTGTCTCCTTAGGTAGGTTTACTCTTAGATATTTTATTCTCTTTGTTGCAGTGGTAAATGGGAGGGTTTTCTTAATTTCACTTTCAGATTTTTCATCATTAGTGTATAGGAATGCCAGAGATTTCTGTGCATTAATTTTGTATCCTGCTACTTTACCAAATTCATTGATTAGCTCTAGTAGTTTTCTGGTAGCATCTTTAGGATTCTCTATGTATGGTATCATATCATCTGCAAACAGTGACAACTTTACTTCTTCTTTTTCAATTTGGATTGCTTTTATTTCTTTTTCTTCTCTGATTGTTCTGGCTAAAACTTCCAAAACTATGTTGAATAATAGTGGTGAGAGTGGGCAACCTTGCCTTGTTCCTGATCTTAGTGGAAATGGTTTCAGTTTTTCACCATTGAGGATGATGTTGGCTGTGGGTTTGTCATATATGGCCTTTATTATGTTGAGGCAAGTTCCCTCTATGCCTGCTTTCTGCAGGGTTTTTATCATAAATGGGTGTTGAATTTTGTCGAAAGCTTTCTCTGCATCGATTGAGATGATCATATGATTTTTCTCCTTCAATTTGTTAGTATGGTGTATCACATTGATTGATTTGCATATATAGAAGGATCCTTGCATTCCTGGAATAAACCCCACTTGATTGTGGTGTATGATCCTTTTAATGTGCTGTTGGATTCTGTTTGCTAGTGTTTTGTTGAGGATTTTTGCATCTGTGTTCATCAGTGGTATTGGCCTGTGGTTTTCTTTCTTTGTGACTTCTTTGTCTGGTTTTGGTATCGGGGTGATGGTGGCCTCATAGAATGAGTTTGGGAGTGTTCCTCCCTCTGCTATATTTTGGAAGAGTTTGAGAAGGATGGGTGTTAGCTCTTCTCTAAATGTTTGATAGAATTCGCCTGTGAAGCCATGTGGTCCTGGGCTTTTGTTTGTTGGAAGATTTTTTATCGCAGTTTCAATTTCAGTGCTTGTGATTGGTCAGTTCATATTTTCTATTTCTTCCTGATTCAGTCTTGGCAGGTTGTGCATTTCTAAGAATTTGTCCATTTCTTCCAGGTTGTCCATTTTATTGGCATAGAGCTGCTTGTAGTAATCCCTCATGCTCCTTTGTGTTTCTGCAGTGTCGGTTGTTTCTTCTCCTTTTTCATTTCTAATTCTATTGATTTGAGTCTTCTCCCTTTTTTTCTTGATGAGTCTGGCTATTTTTTTTTTTTCTCAAAGAACCAGCTTTTAGTTTTATTGATCTTTGCTGTCGTTTCCTTCATTTCTTTTTCCTTTATTTCTGATCTGATCTTTATGATTTCTTTCCTTCTGCTAACTTTGGGGTTTTTTTGTTCTTTCTCTAATTGCTTTAGATGCAAGGTTACATTGTTTATTTGAGATGTTTCCTGTTTCTTAAGGTAGGATTGTATTGCTATAAACTTCCCTCTTAGAACTGCTTTTGCTGCATCCCATAGGTGTTGGGTCGTCGTGTCTCCATTGTCATTTGTTTCTAGGTATTTTTTGATTTCCTTTTTGATTTCTTCAGTGATCTCTTGGTTATTAAGTAGTGTATTGTTTAGCCTCCATGTGTTTGTATTTTTTACAGATCTTTTCCTGTACTTGATATCTAGTCTCATAGCATTGTGATCGGAAAAGATACTTGATGCAATTTCAATTTCCTTAAATTTACCAAGGCTTGATTTGTGACCCAAGATGTGATCTATCCTGGAGAATGTTCCATGAGCACTTGAGAAGAATGTATGTTCTGTTGTTTTGGGATGGAATGTCCTATAAATATCAGTTAAGTCCATCTTGTTTAATGTATCATTTAAAGCTTGTGTTTCCTTATTTATTTTCATTTTGGATGATCTGTCCATGGGTGAAAGTGGGCTGTTAAAGTCCCCTACTATGATTGTGTTACTGTCGTTTTCCCCTTTTATGGCTGTTAGCATTTGCCTTATGTATTGAGGTGCTCCTATGTTGGGTGCATAAATATTTACAATTGTTATATCTTCTTCTTGGCTTGATCCCTTGATCATTATGTAGTGTCCTTCTTTGTCTCTTGTAATAGTCTTTATTTTAAAGTCTATTTTGCCTGATATGAGAATTGCTACTCCAGCTTTCTTTTGGTTTCCATTTGCATGGAATATCTTTTTCCATCCCCTCACTTTCAGTCGGTATATGTCCCTAGGTCTGAAGTGGGTCTCTTGTAGACAGCATATATACGGGTCTTGTGTTTGTATCCATTCAGCCAGTCTGTGTCTTTTGGTGGGAGCATTTAATCCATTTACATTTAAGGTACTTATCAATATGTATGTTCCTATTCCCATTTCCTTAATTGTTTTGGGTTTGTTAATGTTGGTCTTTTCCTTCTCTTGTGTTTCCTGCCTAGAGAAGTTCCTTTAGCATTTGTTGTAAAGCTGGTTTGGTGGTGCTGAACTCTCCCAGCTTTTGCTTGTCTGTAAAGGTTTTAATTTCTCCATCAAATCTGAATGAGATCCTTGCTGGGTAGAGTAATCTTGGTTGTAGGTTTTTCTCCTTCATCACTTTAAGTATGTCCTGCCACTCCTGTCCTGCAGAGTTTCTGCTGAAAGATCAGCTGTTAACCTTATGGGGATTCCCTTGTGTGTTATTTGTTGTTTTTCCCTTGCTGCTTTTAATATTTTTGCTTTGTATTTCATTTTTGATAGTTTGATTAATATGTGTCTTGGCGTGTTTCTCCTTGGATTTATCCTGTATGGGACTCTCTGTGCTTCCTGAACTTGATTAACTATTTCCTTTCCCATATTGGGGAAGTTTTCAACTTCCCTAATCTCTTCAAATATTTTCTCAGTCCGTTTCTTTTTCTCTTCTTCTTCTGGAACCCCTATAATTAGAGAGTTGGTGCGTTTAATGTTGTCCCACAGGTCTCTGAGACTGTCCTCAGTTGTTTTCATTCTTTTTTCTTTATTCTGCTCTGCAGTAATTATTGCTACTCTTTTATCTTCCAGGTCACTCATCCATTCTTCTGCCTCAGTTATTCTGCTCTTGATCCCTTCTAGAGAATTTTTAATTTCATTTATTGTGTTGTTCATCACTGTTTGCTCTTTAGTTCTTCTAGGTCCTTGTTAAACATTTCTTGTATTTTGTCTATTCTATTTCCAAGGTTTTGGATCATCTTTACTATCATTATTCTGAATTCTTTTTCAGGTAGACTGCCTATTTCCTCTTCATTTGTTAGGCCTGGTGGGTTTTTACCTTGCTCCTTTATCTGCTGTGCGTTTTTCTGTCTTCTCATTTTGCTTAACTTACTGTGTTTGGGGTCTCCTTTTCGCAGGCTGCAGGTTCGCAGTTCCCGTTGTTTTTGGTGTCTGTCCCCAGTGGCTAAGGTTGGTTCAGTGGGTTGTGTAGGCTTCCTGGTGGAGGGGACTAGTGCCTGTGTTCTGGTGGATGAGTCTGGATCTTGTCTTTCTGGTGGACAGGTCCACATCTGGTGGTGTGTTTTGGGGTGTCTGTGGCCTTATTATGATTTTAGGCAGCCTCTCTGCTAATGGATGGGGCTGTGTTCCTGTCTTGCTAGTTGTTTGGCATAGGGTGTCCAGCACTGTAGCTTGCTGGTTGTTGAGTAAAGTTGGGTTTTGGCGTTGAGATGGAGATCTCTGGGAGATTTTCGCTGTTTGATATTACGTGGAGCTGGGAGGCCTCTTGTGGACCAGTGTCCTGAAGTTGGCTCTCCCAGCTCAGATGCACAGCACTGACTCCTGGCTGGAGCACCAAGAGCCTTTCATCCACACGGCTGGCACAAGGTGGCCATCCATGGTTTCATGTCAACGTCATCTCAGGCACAAACCTCCTTGTTTTTCCATTTTGTCTTTAAGTTACTTGTTGAAACAACGGGCCCCTGATCCCCAGGACTGTTGCGGCTTCGGCCGCTGGGGCCCCTCTGGAGCCAGCATCCTCAGTGAGGCCTCCCTCCCCTTGGGCTCCGGAGCAGTTTTGACGGCGGAGGGAAGAGACCCCGAGCCAGGAGTTCCAGCTCTGCGGAAACGCGGGCTCCATTCTCTCCATTAGTTCTTAATACTTATCTTAAAGTTCTCTAGATTGACCTAAGATTAACATAAAATAAAATATAAAGGAAAGCGAGTATTAATTAGAACTCTCTTATCAAGTTGGGGACTCACAAGCTTTCACTAAAACCTCCTTATTGTTATGTGGGTCGAGACAAGTGCTGTTTGGCGTTAGGAGCTCTTGTTACTGAGATCTGGGTGACTGCCTTGTCCCAAAGGATGAGTGCCTCCATCCTCATGCAGTTTCCTGGGCAGTGCCACAGAGCATGGAGTTGGAGTTTTAAATACTGAGCTGTGCCAGCCCTCTAAGATCTGACCCCCAAAGTCCTGCTTTTAACAATCCCAGGGAGTTAGCCTCTGAGCCAGTCATTGGGCACTGTCCCTTATGGACACTGTCCCTTAGGAATCAGAACCAGGCAATGGTGAACAACCAGAGGACTTTCTGGGGCTTGACTATTCCCATTATTGGCTGTTCTTGTGGTTTTTCTTCTGCCAGGAGGAACCAGTTCTCTTTTTCTTTCCTGGAGGTCTTTGCTCCCCAGTAGAGGTCACCCAGTTGTTAGAAACTGCTGTGTTACCAGAGGATCAGTGCTCTATTCAAGCTAGAGCACAGTTGAGGACTGTACCCAGCCCCAGGAGAGTAATAACTGTTATTTTTTGGGTGCTTAAGTCATACAGCTAGTGAGTTGCTGAATTGGGATTCTGACCCAGGCATTCCAGCTCCAGATACATTCTGGGTGGAGTAGCCAAGTTCTTTGAACATCTGACAGTAGAGAAACTGCCTCTCTAGAGTGCTGTTCACTCCTGAAAGTAGCGCCTCTTAGGACAGTCAGACTGTATCACGTCTCTCTCCCTTCTGCTTTCCCCACCTCTAAGGCAGCCTCCAGTAGGCCCATATCCGTTCACAAGGTGACAGACTCAGCCTTCTGTGAATCTTGAAAGATATCACACATTAGTGCCTCTAACTCTGCTTGTGGAATGGTTCTTATGACACATTCCCTTTGGTAAATACCAGGGCTTCTACCTGAGCCCTTCCAAATGGTAGGTCCTACAAACTCTTCCATAAATAACCTTTTACTCTCCTAGCACCCAGAGAAATGACCTCAAAGAAGACCTTTCTTTCTTCTTTCCTTCCTTCCTTCCTTCATGGAGAAGATGAGCACATTTAGACTCAACAATCTTTTCATCAAAATCTTTAGGCCTCTGTATGACCCAGACATTGCACTCCTGGCCATTTATGCCAGAGAAGTGAAGACTTAATATAAAAATATGTACCTGAATGTTTTTAGAAGCCTTAACATAACGCCCCAAAACTGGAGATATTCAGATGTCCTTCAGTAGGTAGACAGTTAAACTGTGGTACATCCATACCTTGGAATACTACTCAGCAGTAGAAAAGAAACAAACTGTTGATACAGACAACAACCCAGATAAATCTCCAGAGAATTATGTTGAGTGAAAAAAAAAAAAAATCCTCAAAGGTTACATACTGTATGGCTCTATTTATGTAACACTCTAGAAATGACAGAATTATAGTAATGGAAGACAGTAGTGGTTTCCAGGGGATAAGGAGGGGTAGGGGCAGGAGGGGAGTAGGTGTGGCTGTAAGAAGACAAAGATCCTGGTGGGGCTGGAAATATTCTGTATCCTGACAGTATCAGTGTCAATATCCTGGTTGTGATATGGTACTACTATTGTTTTACTCTGTGTTACCATCAGGGGAAACTGGGTGAAAGGTACACAGGATCTCTCTGTATTGTTTCTTACAACTGAATTTGAATGTACAATTATCTCAAAATAAAAAGTTTAATTTAAAAAATCTTTAGTCCTCTTCACCCTTTGGACAATAGTTAACGTGTCCCGATTTTTATTCATTTCTATTATTTCTTGGGGAATCTATCAATAGCTTTTTCTAGTGGTTTATTTAGGGTCTTCAGCATTTTCTCGGCAGGTTTCTAGTAATTAGGTCTAATGCATTTATATAGCATTAAGTTTGAAATCACATAAATTTGTAATTTGATCGTTTATTTTCTTATGTGACCTTGTCATATCAAAAGAAACTGGCAGAAAATGGTCTTTCTTATGGATTTAAGGAAACATTAGGATTACTTTGGGGGCACATAACTATATAATCTATAATTCTATCTCCAAATAAACAGCTACACTTGTCCTTTTCATAATATAAATCCTACTGTCTTCAGAATAACCCCTGTACCATTTTAACATTGAAAAAGCCACATCTTAAGTTAATATATTAGAGAGAGACTTTAGTCATGAAGACTCAGCTCTAGTGGGCAGGACAAAAAAGGAAAATAGTAGGCTTTGGGTGAACACAGACTATTTGTTCAGGGAAATCAATTAAGTGGCTCAGTGATCATGAAATCTGTCTAAACTGGTATTACAGACTTGCAGAAATATAGGGAACAGTCGAAGAGGGTTGGATGTTTTGCGTATTATCATGTCATCATGATATTTGCTGAACTGTTGTGGGACTGGTCCTCACATGTAGTTTGTCTTCACTTCCAACCTCGCACTGATAGCCCTCATGATACAACCTGACTTACATATGGTAAATGGAGCTTTATAAAATGCCATTGATTATTCCCTATAAGTTTATTTAAAGGGACTTGATGACAGCGTAAATGACTAGTAAAAGTCATGAATTTCAGCTGGAACTATAAATTTGGGATTTAGACTTTATATCCCAAATTTACCACTTAGCATATTATCTGGAACATTTTGGGCACACAGTAAATGTTTGCCTAACAAATTACTATTGATTTTTTGTGGTCCATGCTGCCTGTCTTTGACCCCCTTGCTTCCACGTTTCCTCAAGAAAAGAGTGCATTGGGACTGATGGGGGACTCTCCAAATGTCTGTCAGTGCCCTAAGGGGAAACCTGAGGGGGGGTTCCCAGTGAAAGTGTGAGTGTGGGGCTGCACCGAGATGCAGGAGGGCTGGGGTCAGGCATGTGGAAAAGACTGCAGATAGATTTGAGCCAGTTTTCTTTCACACTGAAAAGAAAAGGTAGGGGGACAATCTCAGGAGGAGATTTAAGTACCAGTATTCAAGACAGATTAGACTTTTTTTTTTCTTAAATGTACCTGTTTGGTTTAAACACAAGTATTGGTTGTTTTTAATTTTTTCCCCCACTGCAAATACCATTTTATTTCTAAAATTGCTTTAGTGGGCTAACCTGAGGTGTAGCCACCATTTATAATGGAAAAAGTATGCATTCCAAATTCTGGTAAGTTAGAGTGAATTTTCAGAGCACAGTTTCTCCTCTATTGATGGTAACATAATCTGACTCTCTTTCTTTCATCTTTCTGACCGTGCTTTCTTGTTAGTGGGCAACAGAGCTTCTCCTTATTAAGCCCTTCTTTCCTCCTTTTCACCACTTTATTACTCGTCATTGACTTTAGTAGCCTCATAAGTTGATGCCTTACCCATAGATTTTCTGGAAAATATCTACAGGTCCTTGTACCTTGTCTATGTTTAGTAGAATAGCAAGTCCTTTTTCACACCACATCTTTGTTATAACTGAATTTTCTATTTATTATAGATCCTTGCTGGCACATTTCTGGATAGTCTGTTGAACCTTCTTAAGAATTCAGAGAAACTGCCGTGTGACCACGGAGAGAAAGATCTAATCTTAAGGCTTACGTGAGTATTTTCTACTGTGGACTCCCTCACAACATGTGAAAGCTTCAGTGAACTGTGGCCTTGCTTTTGGGCAGATTCAGTTCTATAGTCAAGATGAAAAATGTTATCTATCATTGGGCTTATTAAATTTTGAGGTTAGTAGTTTCTCAGGGACACAAAGAAATCACAAAATAAACCATGCTTATTCTCACTTAAAAAGTAGACAAGAAAGACTTGTCCTTTTTACTGAGCTGATATTCAAAAGAATCCCAGTCTGCAAACCACAAGAATTCTTAACTGTTTGAACCAAAAATACCAAGTAGATTGTTTTTCATTATCTATTCTTAGAGAATTTATATTCTTAAGAGAATTTAACCGAAACACGATACCTCTTGAAAAGCACTTGATATGTGGTATTTTAATTTTTTAAAAGCTTGTGATACCTCTGTCTTTTTTATGATCCAATCCAGTGACTACTGTAGGGGAAAATAGGGAGATTACCCTTGAAAGAGAATTCTTGACTGTTTTTTTGAGAAACATCTTCCCATAGGGTTAATTTCTTTAAAAAGCATTATATAGTGTCATAATCTGAGGTTTATCTTATCTTGATCCCTGTAACTCTTAATCATAAACATATTTTCCCGTTATTTAGAATTATCCTTAATAGCTCCTTCTCACCCTTTATATCCAACAGGTCATTGAGTTGTGTTCATTCTATCTAGTGTATCGCTCTCCAGTATGTCCCCTTCTCTCTGCCAGTGCCTTAGATCAGGCTATCATCATTTCTTGCCTGGATCTCTACAATGACACTGATTGATCTCCCTGTCTCCAATCTTGACCCCCTCCAAACTAACCTCTCTGTATTGCCAGAAAGTCATCTTTCTGAAAGACTAATATACTAAGACCATGCCATTTCCTTGACTTAAAATCCTTCAATGACTCCTTACTAAAATTCAGGTATAATAAATCTTACTATGGACTTGTTAGGAAGATTAAATAAAATTCATTAAGACCCCTTAATGCAGTGCCTGGCTCAGAACAGGCTCTCAGTCTGTGTTAATGTTTCCCCCTTGCACGCATGGCAGCAGCAGAGCTTAAGGTGGCCCAGGAATAGAGGGACAGTGGCTCTGCTGGAAACCAGGCTAAAATGAGTAGGGGCCAAGAATCTCACCGAACTCCAGAGCCAGGCTTTCCTAAATCCCCAGGAGGTTAGGCACAATAGATTGATCTAGCATCCATTTCCATCTGTGTTCCAGGAAGACTTTGCCTGATAAATTATAAGCCAAGCTCATCTGTGACTAAGCTTTTTTAACCTTAGAGTAAGGGAGCCATCTTAACAAACACATAGGTCTCTGCCTTTGTGTTTTCTTGTTTTGGTTTGTTTTCTCTTTAACTTCTTAGTAAAGTTTCTTTTGTCCGGCTTTAACTTTTTCTTAAGTGAACCAAGGAAGGCACAATTGCAGGTGGGGTGGAAACACACACACACGCACGCACACACACACACACACACACACACGCACGCACGCATGCATGCGCTGAGAGTCCAAGAAATTGCTGAGGGCAGGGAAGTATCATTGAAGGATGTGTGGAAACACCTACTGGTGAACCGAGGCTACTCAGATGGGTGAAGTGTTAGCATGGACACAGCTGGGATGCTGCCTTTGTCCTGCCTCTGCATCCCCACAGAGACCTGCTTTTCCTCATCTCTCCATCTTCAGACAGTGGGAGTTTGGCAAAATCAGATATTTAGATAACCACAGAACAAAGCAGAATAGGATCAATACTGTAAAAAGGACAGAATTCTTAATTTCATGATACTTCCAGTTTTTAAATTTAGTTTGTTGCCTTCCTTAGCTTTTCTCTTTCTATGAAAAATTTGAAGTTTGTACTCTAAACACAACATTTAGCAGGTCCTTATTGAGTGTGAATTAAGTTATTATTTTTTTCATACTGATTTAGTTAACTTTTGAGCTGATAATTCTGTTTTACCATATAGAATATCTCAAATACAATAAAAAGCAAATATATGAAAGAGAATTACTTTGTTTTAAACAAGAATCTCTACCAGTAGTAGCGTTTGTGTGTGTGTATGTAGTAGTGTATAGGTAGTTTTATGAAGTTTAAGGAACATGCTGTCTTTGTCTTCTGATGATGTAATAAAATTAAATCTAAGCACTTTATATCTTTTTTTTTTTTTTTTGCGGTACGCGGGCCTCTCACTGTTGTGGCCTCTCCCGTGGTGGAGCACAGGCTCCGGACGCTCAGGCTCAGCAGCCACGGCTCACGGGCCCAGCCGCTCCGCGGCATGTGGGATCTTCCCAGACCGGGCCATGAACCCGTGTCCCCTGCATCTGCAGGCGGTCTCTCAACCACTGCGCCACCAGGGAAGCCCTAAGCACTTATATCTTGCTTCACTTTAAAAATATCTCAATCCAGGGACTTCCCTGGCAGTCCAGTGGTTAAGACTCCACGCTTCCAATGCAGGGGATGCAGGTTTGATCCCTGGTTGGGGAACTAAGACCCACGTGCCGTGTGGCGTGGCCAAAAAAAAAAAAATCTCAGTCTTTTTATATGATGAAAAGTGAAATATGGCTTTATGGTAATTTAATTGCAATTTTGATTCAACAGATATGAAAAAATGAGACATTTTAATGGAAAATAAAATATAATAATTGATAACTCTGTTGTTGTTTCTGTTTGGTGAGGTAATTTATTAGAGGCAGAAGGCCAAGGAGAAAAAGAAATAGCGCTTTTCTAAATGACTTCATTGTCTTGATTTAGTTGGCTTCTCTGAATCTTGTTCACCTTATATTTCATTACAGGCGCATTCCATCACCGAATCTGAACAATGTCCTACGTTTTTGTGAATGATTCTTCTCAGACTAATGTGCCCCTGCTACAAGCCTGTATTGATGGAGACTTTAACTACTCCAAGAGGCTTTTGGAAAGTGGCTTTGACCCAAATATTCGTGACAGCAGGGGCAGAACAGGCCTTCACCTCGCAGCAGCCCGAGGGAATGTAGACATCTGCCAGTTATTACATAAATTTGGTGCTGATCTCCTGGCCACAGATTATCAGGGAAACACAGCTCTTCATCTCTGTGGCCACGTGGATACTATTCAATTCTTAGTTTCCAATGGACTCAAAATTGATATTTGGTAAGTTCTGTGGTTTTTGAAGTCTTGTCACTTCTTCCCATTAGTCTGTCAACCAATGATCTAATCTTGGAGACCATTGATTTTGTTTCCTCACTGATTGAGCACAGCAACAAGTTCAGAAGGGTATTGAGGACAATGAGTAAGGGAACAAGAGGCTGACTTCTAGATTTATGCTGAAGCAGTGTATGTTTTTCTACGAAAATAGTGGCTAGGTTCTGCTACTAATTAATTGTGTATTGTAAGACAAGGGCACTTGTCAACAATCTATTACAGCCTGGGCACTGCACATACTGTGTTTAGCTCATTTAATCCTCAGAATGAATAACTCTTAAGGTAGGTATTCATTTTATAGATGAAATAATTGAGACAAGCATTCTGGGTTAAATGACTTAACAAAGGTCACACAGCTAGAATCTGAACCTAGTTCCACCTGATTCCAAAGCTTGTTTGCCTTCTATCGTGTAATATACCATGCTAGCTTCATAATCTCTCTGGGGCGCTCACAGTCCTTTTGATACTGAACAATTTGAAGAGGTAGTGGTTTTTTTGGTTTGTTTTAGTGATTCCGTCTCTTGAGTGGGAAAGATCAGGCCACTTTAAAAAGTGACCTTGACCTTTAAGCCACAGTTTCATGTTGCCCTAATTTATTGGTGCTATAGTGTCCCTAAATTTGAATAAGACAGTAAATGGTTCTGCTGCTACAGAACAAGATGTGGTGGAAATTAACTATAGGATTCAGTGTTACTTGGGCTCTCTCCTGTTGTTAAATAGCTAGGTGAACCAAAGCAGCTTATTTGATTGCTTTTGAGCGTGGGTGTTTTTTTTGTTGTTGTTTGTTTAATTCTTAGACATTTAAAAAAGATATACACCCTTCTCATGAAATATATAAATGTCAGATAGGATGAATCTAGAATTTTCCAATTAATTTCTAGGAAGATGCCCTCCTTTTCTTTTATTCGTTCTCATTTATCTACTCTTGCCTGTATATTTTTTTTTTCCTTTTTCTCTAAAAGGAAAAAAAAAAAAGATTAACTCAAAATTCAGGTTCCAACTCAACTGCTGGTTCTGCTCTGGGTTTTAATTTCGAGTTAATGGGACCCATGCCTTCCTCACTGAGATCTACACAAATGGCTACTAACAGTATAATATAACCTCTTTATTTTTATGAACTTTTTAGCAATCATCAAGGTGCTACACCCCTAGTCCTGGCAAAGCGCAGGGGAGTGAATAAAGATGTCATCCGATTGCTGGAATCTTTGGAAGAACAGGAGGTAAAAGGATTTAACAGAGGAACTCACTCAAAACTGGAGACTATGCAGACAGCTGAGAGTGAAAGGTACCTAAGATTTTTTTTTTAAGGGGCAAGTCACTTTAAGTGAATCTTTTATGACAACTTTTTGTCAGCTTTATATTTATTTGCTTTCAAGTAAAGTGCTTTGATACTTTCTTTGAACTTATATTAGTCCTTATGGCTCCAGATTACAATTGAAAAGCTATTAATGGAAAGTACTATGTGTCCACATGCACAGAATGTTCTGTTAGCCACTGGGCAGGGCAGCCTGCTGTATTGGTAGTACAAGTGAAAAGAGCTGAATAAGAGGGAGGGAAACAGGAGTCTGAGAATTTAAGTACAGATCACAAAAAGAATGGAATTTCGAAAAAGAAGGAGAAAGATAAGTCAGGACAAGAACTTGGACAGTATTAGAAAAGACCAAAATGCTACCTTTCAAAGGTAGGGAATTAAAGTGCTGAGGAAAAGTAAAACAGAAGGAGAGTAAGACAAGACTTAACACATACACAGTTCAGTGATGTGAAAGTGACTTTTACATGAGATGGAGCAAATGAAATTTGGGCTCCTGTAAGTTATTGAAGCTAAGATGTAGTGACTGACAGGGTCTCAAATATCTCATCATTTCTCTTCTAGAAGCAGTTTAGAACATAGTTCAGGGAGCTCTGGAAAGGTGACCAGTCATCTTTTCTCTGGCATCACGGGATCAACGGGTAAAGTCTCTAGGCCAGACTTAGTTGTACTAGCGTGTAGTTTGGTTGACCACCATGGAGTTTAAGCTTTCCAGGTATTACAGGGGAGGAAGGATGATGAGCTTTATAGTCTCCTCCCAAAATTTTCAGTGGACTAGGGCCCTCACTAGCTATTGACCCAGTAGAAGATTGACCAAGACTTGGAATTAGGAGCATATGGTCCACTTAGACTGTTGGGATCATTGTTTCTGTGAGTTCCAGATGAAATCCTCTGTTTTTCATAGTTCACCCTTAATTTGATTCTTCTGTGCCCGTGACTCCTTTCCTCCCTCTTTGTGGACTGCCTGGTGTACTCCTTGGGGACCATTAATTCTACTGTCAAGTTTAGGATTATTTTGTTTGTTACAAATACTTATTATTGTCCAAAGAAATTAAACAGTTTTACTTCTACAACAGTGCATGCTCCTTATGAGTTATCACTGAAGACTGGCAAGTACATAAAATAAGAAGCCAGAGGTGCATTGGCAAGCCCTTCTTTCACCTGTGTGCTCTGGATTGGCAGTCAGGATGCTATAAGCAATTCAATAACATTGAGTTATCTGTTTTTTGTTAAAGATCATGTTCCTGCAAAATAACTTAAAATTTATTTTCAAAACTACTTTAAGCTTCTTTACTGTGAAAAATGTCCGAGAATGTGCATTTTCTTGGTATATATTCAGAACTTTGCTTGGTATATTTTGTTAATAGCCAATTTCTTGGCATCTCTTTATTAGAAATATACTTTATTTTGCCTCAGTTGTGATTACTTATTAACTAAGAAGTGATTAGTAATTTGAGCAATGCAGTATGAAGTATTTATTCCTACTTCTTTCACGTACCTGCCATTGCACCTCAGCATGAGAATTTGCATTATTTACGGCATTATGTAAAGCCTGTTCTTTGAAAATTGAATTATTAGTACTTGTACTACCTAGTTGTCCTATCTTACTCCTGCCCTTCAGTGTCATGGTAGGAAGGTGTGCTTGAAGCTTAAATTAAAAAGCTTAAAGCAGCATCATTGGTTATTAGGGAAAATGCGGATCAAAACCACAGTGAAATACCACTTTATACCCAATAGGATGGCTACAATCAAAAAGATGGACAACAACAAGTACTGGCAATGATGTGAAAAAATTCGAGCCATCATACATTGCTGGTGGGAATGTGAAACAGCATAGCTGCTGTGGAAAACAGTCTGGCAGCTCCTCAAAAAGTTACACAGAGTTACCATACGACCCAACAATTCTACTTTTAGGTATACACCCAAGAAAATTGAAAACACACGTTCACACAAAAACTTGTACATGAATTTCATAGAAGCATTATTTATAATAACCAAAAGGTGGAAACCACCCAAAAGTCCATCGATGATGAGTGGATAAACAAACTGTCATCTATCCATCTAGTGAAACATTCCACCATAAAAAGGAATGTAATACTGATATGTGCTACAACACGGATGAGCTTTGAAAACATGCTACATGAGAGAAGCCAGGCACAAAAGGCCAAATATCATATGATTCCATTTATGTGAAGTGTCCATAATCAGCAAATAGAAAGTAGTGGTTGCCAAGAGCAGGGGAAGGGGCAGTGGGAAGTGGCTGCTGAAGGCACAGAGTTTATTATAGAGGCGACCAAAATGTTCTATAATTAGATAGTGGAGATGGTTCTACAACTTTGCGAATTTACTAAAAACCACTGAATCATGTACTTTAATTTTTTAAATTTTACTTGTTGCTGTGTGCAGACTTTCTCTAGTTGCAGCGAGCGGGGGCTACTCTTCATTGTGGCGCGCGGGCTTCTCATCGTAGTGGCTTTTCTTGTTGCGGAGCATGGGCTCGAGGCACACGGGCTTCAGTAGTTGCAGCATGCAGGCTCAGTAGTTGTGGCACGTGGGCCCTAGAGCAAGTGGGCTTCAGTAGTTGCAGCACATGGGCTCAGTAATCGTGGCGTGTGGGCTCTAGGGCGCACAGGCTTCAGTAGTTGTGACATGTGGGCTCAGAAGTTGTGGCTTGCGGGTTCTAGAGCACAGGCTCAGTAGTTGTGGCGCATGGGCTTAGTTGCTCTGCGGCATATGGGATTTTCCCAGACCAGTGATGGAACCTGTGTCCCCTGCATTGGCATGTAGATTCTTAACCACTGCACCACCAGGGAAGCCCCTGAATCACATACTTTAAAAAGATGACTTTTATAGTACATGAATTACATCAATTTAAAAAAAGTGAGGGAGGGACTTCCCTGGTGGCACAGTGGATAGGACTCCACACTTCCAGTGCAGGGGGCTTTGGGTTAAGGAACCAGATCCCACATGCATGCTGCAACTAAGAGTTTGCATGCCACAACTAAGGAGCCCACGTGCTGCAACTGTGGAGCTGGTGAGCTTCAACTAAGGAGCCTGCGAGCCACAACTAAGGAGCCCGCCTGCCACAACTAAGACCCTGTGCAACCAAATAAATAAATATTTTTTAAAAAATAGAAAAAGGGGCTTCCCTGGTGGCGCAGTGGTTGAGAGTCCACCTGCCAATGCAGGGGACGCGGGTTCGTGCCCCGGTCCGGGAAGGTCCCACATGCCGCGGAGCGGCTGGGCCCATGAGCCATGGCCGCTGGGCCTGCACGTCCGGAGCCTGTGCTCCGCAACAGGAGAGGCCACAGCAGCGAGAGGCCCGTGTACCACAAAAAATTTTTAAAAAATTTTTTTTAATTTAAAAATATTAAAAAGTGGGGGAAAAGCTTAAAGGGATTGGCTAGTACATGGCATTGTGGCATAGCTGTGTAATGATTAGCCTTTTCTAGAACAGGAGATAAAGCAAGATTTTGAATGTATTTAGTATTTTCCAGTCCCCTCATGATTCCCTGAAACATAGCATAACTTCTTAAGGGCCTATCAGTCAAGTTGATGAAAAACAGTTCCCCACACCCCCTTATATCCTAAGTTTAATTTAGTTCCTTTTTACTCTGTAGATATGGGATGACAGAGACAGTGTAGGTGACACATGTACAAAAAAGATTACACATGCACACACAGACCATCATGCTAGAATCAGGTATTTCCTAGACAGTAGAAAACATTTCATTGGATCAGGTTGCTATAGACAGTTCTGATTGGCAAAACTTCATGGGCTCCTAGAGAACGTGCAACTGAATTCTCATTTTACAGGTCCCTACCCCACCCGCCACTATCCAAAAGTAGAGTGTTCCTAGGAAACCTTTCCTTAAGCCGAGATGGCATAAAGCAATTGCCTTAGGACTCATCTTACTAATGGATGCACAAAATAAATCGAGATAAAGAACAGATGCTCACAGACACAGTTCAAAGATATTGCAGCTGGATGCTGAGATGCTGAGTGTAGTTCCTGGGGAAGGAGCTTGGTGGTGCCACTCTTGGTGCAAAATAAACATTGAACACTGTTTTTGCTTTTTGCCTTTTTTCGTGTAAAAGCAAAAATCCTCTTGGGATTACTTTCAGTTAGCAAATACTGGAAGTATTGTAGATGTTTCTTAAAAGTGAGGTGGCATAAAGCAAACTTTCAAACAATGGGGGATACCTGTATATCTAACACTTTTAAGTATGAGAGCATGTTGACTCAGACGTAGTCAATAAATTTCATGTAAGTCAAAATTAACCTCTCCTGAACTTCTTAAAGTTCTAATCTATTTTTGAACTTGCTTGAGTTTTCTTTAAATTTTTGTGTCGTTGTAGATTCCCATTGAAAATGTCTTCTCCTATTCAGAAGATAAATATAAAGAAAAGTTTGGATGTCAAACAGATTGGCACATTAAGAAATCACCTTCCCATGATTAGAGAAGACTCTAAATGCCAGTAAACGCTGAAGTGCCTTTGTTTAACAGTGTCAAGAAGTAAAATAAAGTTGTAGGTTACCCAAAAAAAAAAAAAAAAAAAAAACTGTCAATTTTGCATGATGAACCAGACTCTTAAGACATTGTTTTGTGCTGTTTCCATTGTTCTGCCCCAAGATGGTTGGAAGAATATGAAGAGAAGGAGTTTAGGAAGGATAATAACAGCGGTAGATAGTTGATACCTGTGATTATGGTCATTGTGGCTTTAATCTAATTGATACCCTGTTGTTGGTCCTGCATGTTGTGACATAATTGTGGGTGCTAATCCCTTAGAGCTTCAAATTCATCACTGTGCAGCCTTCCAAATACCAATGTCAGATATACTCTATTTGTAGTGGTCATATTTCTCGCTTATATAGTTACAAAAACCTGAATCAGTATTTTTATGGTATTTGTGCTACCTTATTTTCAACTAGACTCAGCCTTTATATAGAAGAGAAATAAACGTATTTTGTGTTATTGTACAAGATGGAACTAAACCCAGTAGGAGGAACCTATTAAGAGGAATTCCTAATGGCTAGCCCTGTCCAAGTGTACAACAGACTGAAGAGTAAGCATCCATTACTAGAGTATTACAGTTTAAAGAAGGAATTCCTTCATTGGTCAGATTATTGAACTAAATTAATAAAAATTCCCTTTTCGCTTTAAGATTCACATACTTTATATATAGAACAGTTTTTTAGACTTGCCCGTCTTTGCTTAATTCCATTAACATTAGTTCTCAAATTTTGAATCATTGTGTTGAATTCTAAATTTCAAATAACCAAAATGTCTTTTGCTTTAGTACCTGGTGGAAACAACTCATTTGACCTACTTCAAGACTTCTGCTTGGGACGTTTTTATTAGAAAAGGATTTTTAACTGACTCTTCTATATACTAAACCAAGAAACATAATCATTACTGTTTAGCAGTTTATAGTTAAAGTTAGATTGTCCAGATACCTGCACGTATATAAGTCAGTACACAAATGGGTGAGAATATATATATGTATATATATAAGTCAGTTTTCTTCTTGTAAATATTGTATTTTAAGGTTGGTCTTTTCTCAACAGTGCAGTTCCTGTGGTTTTATGTTTTTGAAATGTGTTGTTTCATGCCCTTTCTTTTCCCTTTGCTTCCTCACAGTGCCATGGAAAGCCATTCCCTCCTCAATCCCAACCTGCAGCAAGGTGAGGGGGTCCTGTCCAGCTTCCGAACCACGTGGCAGGAGTTTGTAGAGGATCTGGGCTTCTGGAGGGTGTTGCTCTTGATCTTTGTCATTGCTCTGCTGTCGCTTGGCATCGCCTACTATGTGAGTGGGGTGCTACCCTTCGTGGAAAACCAGCCTGAACTGGTGCATTAGAAGAGCCCATGGGAGAGGAGGCAGATGCCAGTATCCTGGCTTCCGTTGTTTGTTCTCTTGGTGCAAGGCAGTGAGGGCTGTACAGTTTTTCTTTTTGCAGTTTTACACATTGTAATCCTTGTAGAAGAACTAACTACATGCTGTAGTCAAGTGTACTGTCCTAAAGCTACCTCCAGCTCAGCATGACCTCTTAGGAAAGGCTCTGCATAGCCTTGTTTGATAAAAACATGGAAGTGACTAAAGAATGAGAGATAGAGGATGAGACTAGGAAATCCTTGCTACAGAAACCTTACCCTAACATAAGACCAACTAAAGTGAAGTGTTTGAAGCTTGTCTTATATGATTAGTTTTGGTTGGTAGTTTTGTTTTGTTTTTGTTTATTTTTGCAAGAGCTGCTTTTCTCTTTTTATTTACTTTCTCTGGGGAATATCGGGGGCAGGGGCTGGGGAGAATGAAGCATTCAGCTTAAAACTTGAAGTGCTTTTTTCAAATCTTGTAGAGCAAATCAGTATTTTTGGAATGCTTGGTTTGTTTTAATATTTTCAAGTCTAGTCACATACCAAACAGAACTTATGAAAATGAGCTGTATTTTCCTCAAAAATGCCTGATTTGATCTTATATTTATTTGTTTTTAGGATAATTTTGGGTTTTTTCTAAGCTGCTTTGCTTGTTGTTATCTGTGACGAATGAACTTGAGAAGTTCATTTTGTTCATTTGTCCATTTCCCCTAGTGTTTATTTCAGAGATGTTCTGTTCATCAAAAATGCAGTCAGAAAACTTTCTCTACTCAGTAGGTAGCAGGGGAAAATAATTCTGATGTTTAAATGTCACTGTAATCCTGTAGTACTATTATGGTGAAAAATTCAGTTCTATAAGCTAGCTGTGTTGTCACAATTGTATCATAGTTCATAATTTTTTCATTTTATGTGCAGTCCTGTTTAGAGGCCCTGTTAGAATCGTGGTGACAATCCCATACATGTTAGTTGTTCTCTGATGGCAAGAATGGATGGTGTATTTCTGAATTAACAGTGTTGAACACTATTGTACTAGGTATCATAAACTCCTTCTGAATGCTCATATTATGTAAATTGAAATATGGCCCCCAAACTGTATTGCACCTTTTAGCAGTTGTTTGAAGGCCTCTTTTGTTAATGATTCTGCTATGTTTAAGTCATATTCTTGGGTTATTAAAAAAGGATATGAAGACTTGAGAATTATTCATTGGGTGTAGTCAGAAAATTATAGTGAACATTTAGAACATAAGTCATCTAAGCTACCGCTAATTGAATTGTTGCTAGAATTAGAAATTATAATTTAAAGCAGAATTGGTATTTCTGTGATTCTTTTTGCTTCTTAATATTTTCTCTTTTGCATTTATATATCTAGGATTGAGGCATTTTTCTTTCCTGTGACTTTATCCTGTCTTAAAGAGCTGTTCTAAAATTCCTGATTTACCTGGCTGCCTCAGGATCAGCTCATAGCATCTTGCTTTTAGCTTAGATACAAACAAAATTAATCATACTTGGTGTAAATACAGCAAACCGTGGATGTTAGAATGGAGAACACTAGAACTCAAAATCAAAGTATATTCAGATTAAAAGCTTTGGAATTAGCTTTGCTTTTGTTTGTAACTCTAAACAGATGTGCAAAATTGGTTAACATGTATGTAAATATATTGCATTTTTTAAAGATTTATGTTTCCTTTTAAGTGCTGATTTCTTTGTATTCTATTCTCTGCATTCAGTATTCAGTAATACTACCAATAAACATATTTATAATCTCTTAATCACGATCTGTTTGCTTAGGTATCATTGTTTTTCTTTTAATTTAGGATTTTTTTAAATGGGTTCCAATTGGCTGTTCATAAAAACAAAGTTTTTTTTTTCAAACCTGATGTAATAGGTATATCACGTTTCACGTATGTTAGCCTTATAAATGTTCTGACACTAATTTGGGTGAATTGCTTTTGGATTTAAGCATGATAATAACTACCATGATTAAGCACCTACCAATTTTACAGGTCAGTTCACATGTCTCATCTCATTTCATCCTTATGTTCACCCCACCCCTGCTGTATTTCCCCATTTTATAAGATGAAGAAACTGATACTAGGAGGTTTAAGTAACTTGTCCAATATCAGACAGCTAGGACATAGTGGAATAGGGATTCCACATTCAGGCTCTATTCCCAATTATAAGTTTGCTTTTTCCTCCTGCCCTGCTGTCTCTTACGAGTCTGGCAGTGGAACCATGTAGAATCTTGCCTACTGCCGTCTCAGCAACACCTGTTACTAAAATTTTCACTCCTGTTTCTAAATACTTATCTTTTCCTCCTCCTATAATGCACCAGTTTTCCACATCCTCCCAGGATCACTGACCCTTCATATTGAAGCTCAAACCCTGGCATGTTCAGAAAGCCTAATGTACTTAAACATATCTGACTGCCCACTTCTCTACCTCTCATTCCTCATCACTTAACTGTACTCAGTAAACAGGTACAGTTGACCCTTGAACACTGCAGGGGTTACTAGGAAGTAGGGGCACTGACCACCGCACAGCTGAAAATCAGCGAGTAACTTGACAGGGGGCCCTTGGTATCTATGGTTCTGCATCTGCAGATTCAACCAACAGTTGATGATCTTGCAGTACTGCACTACATATCTTTTTTTAAGATTTATTTATTTATTATTTATTTATTTATTTATGGCTGCGGCTGGGTCTTAGTTGCGGCACCCGGGATCTTTGTTGAGGCGTGCAGGATCTTTCGTTGTGGCACACAGGCCCTTTGTTGTGCTGCGCGGGTTTCCTCTTCTCTAGTTGTGGCGCACAGGCTCCAGGGTGCGTGGGCTCTGTAGTTTGCAGCACGTGTGCTCTAGTCGAGGCACGGGCTCAGTAGTTGTGACTCATGGGCTTAGTTGCCCTGCGGCATGTGGGATCTTAGTTCCCCGACCAAGGATCAAACCCACATCCCCTGCATTGTAAGGCGGATTCTTTACCACTGGACCACCAGGGAAATCCCTGTACTACGTATTTAACAAAAAAAATCCAGGTGTAAGTGGACCCATGCATTTAAAACCCTTGTTCAAGGGTCAACTAAATTTTTTTTTTTTTTAAAGCCTGGTGGGATTTTTTTTTTTTTGTGGCTGTGTTGGGTCTTCGTTGCTGCATGCAGGCTTTCTCTAGTTGTGGTGAGCGGGGGCTGCTCTTCGTTGCGGTGCATGGGCTTCTCATTGTGGTGGCTTCTCGTTGCAGAGCACGGGCAGTAGACACGCAGGCTTCTGTAGTTGTGGCTCATGGGCTCTAGAGCGCAGACTCTGTAGTTGTGGCACACGGGCTTAGTTGCTCTGCGACATGTGGGATCTTCCCAGACCAGGGCTCTCACCCATGGCCCCTTTATTGGCAGGCGGATTCTTAACCACTGCGCCACCAGGGAAGTCCTCAACTGAATTTTTTTTTTTTGGTCTTTTTGATGATAAGTTTCATGAGAGCAGGGACTTCGTCTGTTTTTCCTTTCCTATTCACAGTGCACCCTGTAGAACTCTTTGAACACAAAGACTTCTTTTTATAATAACTGTATTTTTTCTTTTCAGATTTAAACGTGCTTTTCACACGTTTCCTCCAACAGGCTGCATCTGTGAATGTGCTGACCATTCTTCCGCAGTATGCCTGCCGCTGGATGGAAGGGCTAGAGTCTTGTACCCCTGGCTTCTTTATGTAAGAGCATGCAGGCTTTCCACTAGGATAGCCTGCCTCACATTTACCACAGGTTTTTTAAAAAAAAAGCATAGTTGCTCTATTTTTTACCACATGGTATTAGAAGTCCAGAAACAATAGTCACCTTTTGTTGTTGTTGTTGTTTTGTTTTAACCAGACCTCAGTCTTTGACGTGTGAAATTGTTTATGAATGTATCAAAGTGCTTTTGGTTGCAAGAAGCCAAAATCCAAATTCAAAGTGGCTCAAACCATAGGAAATATATTGACTTATGTAACTGGAAGCCCAGAGGTAGAGTAGACCCCAAGGGTGACATAATCCAAATCTAGCTCAGTTACCCTCTGCTTTTCACGCTGTCCTCCCGTTTGTTGGTTTCATCCTCCAGCTGGATCTGAGATGAGTCCAGAATTTTCAGGCCTGACATTCATTTGTGACCATGTAGAGAAGAAGAAAGAAACCATCTTTCCTCTGGTGTTCTCCTAGGAAGCTTTCCTGCAGAGTCCCCAGCCAACTTCCTCTTGGTTTCATTGGCCGACATTACATCGTGTACCCTATTCTCAAGCCAGCCAATGCCATGCACTGATTTACTAGGCCTAGCTTGATGGATCAGTCATGGGGGTGGGTGGGGTTGGTAGGATTAATATGATTGGCTTGGACCAATTGTTTTAGAAATGATGGGAGGTGCTGCTGGCAGTAAGTGGGCAGGGCCCGTAGATGTTTTATGTCTTATAGAACATGGGGCAGTTTTGCACAACAAAGAATCATTCCACATCCCACATGATTCTTGAATGTTCTGCTGGTCATTCATATGGGTGGGTGGTTTTGGTTTTTTTTTAAGTTTGTTATCCGAGCCTAAACCCTAACTCCATTTTACATTTTAAAGTATTTTTTCATACGGTTTTAATATACCCTGAATTTTCTAAGAATACAACCACAAGATAATTGAGGGGAGATTCTACTCTATTTTGTTCAAAGCTTGACCAGGAATTATACCTCTTCCAAGAAATCTTGTTATTGAAGGCGGTGTTACTGATGATAATTGAGTCCCCCATATAATTCTCTGTGAGGCCACTGATGACTTCATTGTTTCTTCTAGTGTAGCTGTGCCTGGGTGTTCACATATTGAAATGCACACTTTGTTATCAATTACTTTCCCTTTATTTTTCCTTTATATTACATGATTTGTATTAAATCATTTTATTTCAGCAGTTGTTACTCACTTTTATCTGGGATGTATGCTAGAGCTTCTTTCAGTCATCTTGGTATGCCTTTTCCTAGAAGTGTTATCTTGGAGGGTACACCAGGAAGAAGCATTTCTCAAAGTTAATAGAACACTGGGGAGAAGAAAAGAAGCCAGCATCTGGTTAAACCTTTTAAAATTGTTCAAGCTGAAACAATCCCAGCTGTGCTAGATGAAGTAGGACTTTGGGATCAGGCCCATTCCTTTGAGCTCTGAAGTCGATTCAAAACAGTTTTCTAGGGAGGATCTTGGCCTTGCTATGGGTACCTCCTTGGCTTCCCTCAAAGTGCAGATAGGCTGGCACTCTGCTCAGTCTCTCATGTGTTCATTCTGTTCATTTTACATCACAAACGGACAGCTCCACATAAGGCATAGGGGTCTATGCTCATTAGGCAACAGAGGTTTGGTCACGCTTCAGTTAGATGTCAAGGAATAATACAATCTGGAGTTCTTGTTGCCTAATACTCGTCAAAAACTTAGCTGATAGCCGTATTAAGAGAGTATTCCTTGGAAGCCCTTTTAGGTCAGCACTGTCCAAATGTTCTGCAGTGATGGAGATTTTCTGTTTCTGTGCTGTCTGGTGTGGTAGCCACTCATCACTGTGGCTACTCAAGTTAATTTAAATTAAATTCGAAATTCAGTTCTTCATTAGCACAGTTATCTGAGCCTGAAACCCAACTCCATTTTACATTTAACAAAACTAGCCCATTTCTAGTGTTCAGTAGTCACAAGAGGCTGTTGTATTGGACAGCATTTTTGCAGAAGCTTCTTTTGAGCAGCACTGTTCTCAAATCTACCTTGGGCTCGTCGGGTCGGGGTAGAGCTAGCTACGGAACTGTATTAAGGCAGTTTCCACCGCATTTGCTTTTACTGAGCTCTTTGTTATCAAGTGGTAACACTGTAACAGTGCTTATTAACTCACTTAATCCTCAGCAAATTGCTGTTGTATCCCCACCTCACAGGGCAGATGAGGTCACCCTGAGGCAGGTTGGAAAAACGCCCCAGGTCACACAGCTATTAAGTGGCAGAGCTGGGGTTTGAAGTCTGACAGGATAGGACTGGAGTCTCTTCTAACCGTTGCGCTGTGATGCCTCCGTCTGCTTAGTTGTGGTGCCATCATCTTGAAGTACGAATTGTCTCGAGGACTAGCCCAGTGTGTTAACCATTGCATCTATTCTAAGGAAAGTTACTGAGCATGCCGTTGGCACAGTTCCTCAGTATGAAGACCCCAATTGCTTTTTACAACCACAGATAACTGCATTTCTGCTGAGCTTTACTTCCATCTTATGTTCTCTGTGAATTATGTAGTTGATCAGGTAGAATCTCTCTTTCACATCAGATGCTGAAAAGCTTAATGCCGAATTTGGGTTCCACCAGAAGCAGTTGTAATACTGGTCATTATGGTGATTTATTAGAACCTCATTCCTGGTTTATTTTATATCTTCATCTTTAGTTTTATTTTCCTATTCTAAATGTTCACTCTGAATTTATGCTATTCTGTATTATTTAAGCCCCCTTAAATCATTTTTGGATCATGATGGGGCGATGGATAGTTAATTAGACAGTTATGAGTTTGGACTGAAAGAACTACCCCAAAACTACCTGTCAGTTTTTGGAAACTAATGACAGAAAATGCATTGACCTTTTGCAGTTGGAAAAAATAGTTTGTGGCCTCCTATTCAAAATGCAGTTATGGTTTTTGGCATGGCTGCAATTGTTAGTTTACCTCATTTGTATGTCTCTCCTTGTTCCGAAAAGGATTTGAGTTCAGCTGAATAAGCAGGTATTAGTCTAAACTTTGGAAATCAAATGTCCTAGTTCTCTTCTAGCATTTTGGTGAATCATTTGAGTGAAGGCTGAAAAATCAACATTAACAAGTACTATAATCATAGAATTTTAGAGATGGGGGGCCATTAGAAATCATCTAGAGAGGGTAGAAGACCGAGAAGAACTCAATGACTGTGGTCCCTCAAGTAAGAAAGCGGCAGAAATGTTAGGTGAATCCACTCTGTTACTCTTACCTCAACTACACTGCCCCTTACTCGCATGGTCTCCATCCCTCCAACCCCCACATGCTATTCTATATGTTATTTTTAGTTGGCGTTAGATACATAAAGATAAACCTCGCATTGTGTTCTGTGTATTTTAATAATTAGCCAAAATACTGACCCGTTTAGTAAGCTGATGCTGTCATAAGCCAAGGATGTATTTTCCTGTCACCCAAGTCTCCTTTTTTTTTATGAACAGGAGAATCACCATAAACTGTCATCTTCTCTTGATAAACATTTTAAGTGAGAAATCTTTTCACTTCTCAAAAAAAAAAAAAAAACCCAGCAAATAATGGACTTCTCTGTAAAGTGCCTTACGCCATGGAAATGCTATGCTGTGAGGAAGCTAAGTAGAAAGTCCCAGAGTACCGTTGTGTCCCTGGTAAGTCGCAGTACCTCTTCTTTTGTTGTTGTTTTTTCGTTTTGGCCACACCACATCGCTTGCGAGATCCTAGTTCCCGGACCAGGGATTGAACCCGGACCCTTGGCAGTGAAGGCGCAGCGTCTCAACCCCTGGACCACCAGGGAATTCCCCACAGTACTTCTTACTAGAACAACTATTTCTTCAATACTACTGTCTACTACATACTTTTCTTTCAAGCTAGGAGACTGATGGTTACAGGACCATTTGTAAACTCAAGCCCTAGAGTTATAACATGCCCTGCCTGATGGTGTTTAACAAGGCCATTCACTGCCTGGTTCCCTAGTGTGTCAGGGATGTCTTGTGGGTGTTAATTGAGCTGTTCAATAAGTGTTCCTGTGTGTCCTTTCCCACATCTTTGGAAGCATCTCTAAAGAGAGAAATGTGCGAAGATAGGAAAGTAACCCACACCACGATAATGCTATCACTGTATCTGCTTAGGAATCGCTCATTTTAGGGGCACTCACTAGACTCTTCTCACCACTTTCTTTTCCCAAAAGTTTTGTTTTGTTTTACTTCCGGGTTACTTTTTTCATGTCCAGTTAGTCTGAGGATCAACTTAAAAATAAGCTCTGACCAAGGATAATTCCAACTTGAAATGTGCGATAGTAAATCTATTCCTGAGATTTAAAAAAAAAATGGATAATTTTTTTATTTGCTGGAATCATTACAACTTATTTTATGAATAATATAATTTCAGCAAATTGTAGTTGTTTTCTTTTTCTCTTTTTTTACAGTACCCCTGGATGGGCTTTTAAAATTATATGGTATGCAGTGTTAGCACTACAGAATGCTTACGTTTTGTGTGTGTCCATAAGCCAAATTCCTTTTTTGGAGGTTCAAGGATAATTGCTAGCCTAATTCTCTTGCATCTTCATGCTATAAATTGCAAGTATTTAGAAGTGCGGCATTGCAGAGATAGTTGTTTCTTCCTATAATTGGGCTATGAGAAGGTTATTCTTTGTCACAATAAAAATTAATATTCCCTTTCTTTGGGGATTAATTTCTAAATTTGAAGACTCTGGGTCGGAGTTGGCCGGACTGTTGCACTGAAATTTCAGCCCCTAAGAAACAAAAATAGGTTTTGAAATAGTTTCTAGGTTACTGGCACAGAAAGCTGGCTAAAAGCTATAACTTACTTTGGGTAGTCCTAGTTAGTACAATTCCATCAGCACAGGCTGTTCTTTTAGACTCTGACTCAAATTTAAGAGAAAATAAAATGTAAGGTTCCCTAAATTCTTATTCTGTAAGTTTAGGCTTGGGTGATTGTCCTTTATTTTAGTAGAGCCCCTGATTTGGGGAGGGGAGACATTTAATCAGATATCAGTTCTGTATTTCACCTTACTGAACTATCCACATTCACTTGTTATTTTAGTTTAAGTTATAGTTTGGATCAGATGGTGCAGGCTGTAGTTATACTGGAAAACGCGTAGTCTTGGAGTTGCAAGATCCTGTCTCTACTTAATATGGACTGACCTTGCTCAAATAATTTAGGTTTTCTGAACCTTTGTCTTTATCTGTAAGACAGAAATAATACCCTCCTCAAGATACTTATAATTAATAATAATAATAAAACTGTCATTTGAGTGCTGTGTGTTTGCATGTGTACTAGGCCCTACAAGGGTTGATACTGTTGTTATCCCCATAAAGAAGACAAGGCTTAAAAAGTTAAGTATGCTTCCTAAGTTCATGGAGTAGACCAAACCAAGATTCTGTCTAACTCCAGTGATTTTGCGTGTGGCCATTAAAACATGGTGCTTCTCCTATTAAGTGAGTTACCACATCTGAAAGTACCTGGTACTTTATAGGGACTCAATACAAGTTGCTTCTTTTCTCTCAGCAGAATAAATTATGTGATTTACTGACTGAACTCTAGCTTTTTATGAGCGAATGATCTACACATTATCACACAGTTTCTGACAAGGAAACTTTAATAACTGCTTTATTAATTACAACCCTCATCCATTATTTTTCATACCAGTGGCCTTATAGAACCTTGCATGCATCATCTTATTAGCTCTGTGAGCCCCTCCTCAGTAAAGGAGCCTCTCAGCCATCAATAGAGCCCAGAGACCTCTCCAGTGATAGGGAGAAGGGAAATGCCCTGACTCATAACCTCTGAACTGTCCCATCTCAGGTGTACATTGGGAAGGGAAGTACCTTTATAAACACCTGTGACGTTTAAAAATTCCAAACGCGCACCTTGTAAGACTCAAGAGGGTGATTTCCACTGAGTTCCGTGAGAAAAGATCCAGATGTTAGTGGCCACATGTGCTAAATTCTTTTCGAAGGGATTCCTCTAATAGAAGTGCTCTTGTTGCTAACTTGGAAATGAGAATTATGGAAGCTTATATTTTCTTTCTAACTGAGCTTGTTTTCTGTTTAGGAAGCATGAAACTTTTCTCTCCTGGTTTTTGTATCTGTGATTATGTTGGTGCTGTCTTGACATCATCTTGCCTAACTACAAAAATGTTTTCTTGGCTGAGCTTAGAAACCCACTATACTTCTTATGATCTTCAGAATATGTGTGCTGGTCCATGGTATGGGAACACACTAGGTCCTCAGTCAGCAAACCTTCAGTCATTCTGGAATTCCCATTCTGGAAAGTGGCAGCCCCGGCCTCCAACACAGAGAAGCAATGCCCTTTCATATTTCTCCTTTGACAAACCCTGTACCTTTCCAAGGCCTGCCCTGCCCTAGTCTCGAGCTGTAGTTAGAGGAAAGAGAGATTGAGACTTGGAAGGCAAGCAATTATCTTGTTCTCTGGTCCTGACTCAGATAATGCTATGAGTAGAAGAGGCCCGGAGCTTCCACTCCCCTAAATTACAATGATTCTCTTTCTACAAACTAAACGTCTGCCCCTGCTTAGAATACAACTTCTATTACATCAAGAGGCTTATTCTTATTAGCAAGAAATTATTCCAATTCCAAAGTTACGTGGCTGTACCCTTTTTCTCCTGCTGGTTGAAATTCTTTATTGTCTTTAATGGAGTCCTAAAGACTCCAGACAGTGGTCCAGTTTTGGTTCCCTGGCTTACAACTACTCAAGTAACATTCTCAGCTGTGGAATAAATATGGACTGTCAACTTATTTTAAATGTCAGCCTTTTAAAATATGTATGGATATATGATGTTTCTTGATCATTTAATTCAGGTAAAATAAGTTGTAACAGAGCCGACATGGTGCTTCCAAGTGGCAACAATGGATATGAAAGGAGGAGATGAGGTGCCCCACCTTCAGCACCCAAGGGAGACACACACACAACACACACACACACACACACAACACACACACACAACACACACAACACACACACAACACACACACAACACACACCACACACACACAACACACACAACACACACACAACACACACAAACACACACAACACACACACAACACACACACAACACACACACACAACACACACACAACACACACAACACACAACACACACCACACACACAACACACAACACACACAACACACACACAATACACAACACACAACACACAACACACATCACACAACACACACAACACACACACAACACACACGCACAACACACACGACACACACACAACACACACCACACACAAACACACACACAACACACACGACACACACACAACACACACAACACACACAACACACACACAACACACAACACACACCACACACACAACACACACAACACACACAACACACACACAATACACAACACACAACACACACACAACACACATCACACAACACACACAACACACACACAACACACACGCACAACACACACAACGCACACACAACACACACACAACGCACACACAACACACACACAACGCACACACAACACACACACAACGCACACACAACACACACACAACGCACACACAACACACACACAACGCACACACAACACACACACAACGCACACACAACACACACACAACGCACACACAACACACACACAACGCACACACAACACACACACAACGCACACACAACACACACACAACGCACACACAACACACACACAACGCACACACAACACACACACAACGCACACACAACACACACACAACGCACACACAACACACACACAACGCACACACAACACACACACAACGCACACACAACACACACACAACGCACACACAACACACACACAACGCACACACAACACACACACAACGCACACACAACACACACACAACGCACACACAACACACACACAACGCACACACAACACACACACAACGCACACACAACACACACACAACGCACACACAACACACACACAACGCACACACAACACACACACAACGCACACACAACACACACACAACGCACACACAACACACACACAACGCACACACAACACACACACAACGCACACACAACACACACACAACGCACACACAACACACACACAACGCACACACAACACACACACAACGCACACACAACACACACACAACGCACACACAACACACACACAACGCACACACAACACACACACAACACACACGCACAACACACACAACGCACACACAACACACACACAACGCACACACAACACACACACAACACACACACAACACACACAACACACAACACACACACACAACACACGCACAACACACGCACAACACACAACGCACACACAACACACACACAACACACACAACACACAACACACACAACACACACACAACACACACACACAACACACAACACACACAACACACAACACACACAACACACAACACACACAATACACAACACACAACACACACACAACACACATCACACAACACGCACAACACACACGCACAACACACAACACACACACACACACACACACACACACACACGTATCCCTGCCCTACCATTTGCCAGATTCATATGAAAACAAAATAAACAAGGCACACCTTTGCACAGTCAGCTTCTTATTGTGACCAGTAGGCAAAATGGTATGATGGTGAAACACCTGGGCCTTGGAGTCAGGCAGACATGGTTTGGATCCCAAGCCCACGTTAGAGCTGGGTGGCCTTGGGCGGGTAACCCACCCCCTCTCCCCAGTCTCAGGGTCATCGACTGTTAGCTGACAATAGTAATAGTAACTGGAGGCTGAAGGAGACAACGCATGTCAGAGGCTCAGAGTGGGGCCTGGTGAGCAGTGACTCTCAATTATAAGCATAATTATGCGACCAACTTTAGGCCAACTGCTACCTAGAACTGTGGCAGCCCCTGCTCTCCACTTTAAAAAGCTTTTATTTGCAGAAAGAGAGGACAACTTCTCTTGTGATTGGTCAGGCCCTCAGGTGCTGGCTGATTGGGTTCGCAGATGCCCAGATG
Organism: Lipotes vexillifer; assembly: GCF_000442215.2. NCBI lineage: Eukaryota > Metazoa > Chordata > Mammalia > Artiodactyla > Lipotidae > Lipotes > Lipotes vexillifer. The sequence goes on from NW_006792541.1 coordinate 1,293,576, forward strand.
GCTTCCCCTCTTCTTTGAGCTTTCATTAAATAATACCTTCCTTATTAGCTCAAGAGGATGTGGATCACAGTCGCTGCCAATCCCCCCAGAACCCTCCTGTAGGGTTCTGTAAGGAAGCCAAGGGTCTTGTAGCTGAGAAGCTGCAGAACACTTCCCTCTGAGTGTTGAGAGATCTGAGGGCAAGAACAAAATAAGCCTTGTGCTTTCCAGGTCCACACACTTATTCTCTTGTTTGGTCCAAGAGCATCTCTGTAAGGTAGCAGAACTGGGGTTTTTTTTTTTACCCTCCCCACCTTTACAGAGGGGGAAACTGAGGCTTAGAAGTTCTGCAAGGCAAAACGGAAGCTGAATCTAGGCCACCTAACCCTCCAGGTCAGCTCTCTCTGCACCCGGCTGCCGTCACCAGAGCATTGGAGGCTGAGAGAGGAGGGACACAGGGGCTAGTGTCCCTGGCGGGTGGGGCTGTCCCCGGCACGACTTATGGAGCAGCATCTCTGCAGTTAGAGAGACCTCCCCACTGGGCCCTTCCTGTCCAGGCCTGTCCTGCAGGCTGCTCAGCACACCTGCCACCCTCCTCCCTCCCAGTTCCTCAAGGCGAGCTCAGGGGACCATCCCCTCCTCTGCCAGGGCAGGATGTGAAGACCTCCACCAGGCAAATCACATCCATTTGATATTGAATAAAAGGCTGCTATGGTGTCTGAAGTGACAACTCCCTGGTGGGTGATGTCATGCTGTTTTGTTTGTCTCCATGAACTGTGGGGATCCGATTTCAGCTGTGAAGAAAATAGTCTGGGGAAAAAAGTTACTTCATTTGGAAAATTCCAAGAAGCCATAAATATAGTTTGCAGCTGATGAAAGTGTAGTCACAGGTGAACAATGGCTTTGGGATAGAAGAGCTCCCAAGAGGCTGGGTCCTTCACCCCGCCACTGCCATCAGCAGCCCTGCTTCCCTGGTGCTTCTGGCAAAATCCCCAGCAATCCCCTCTCTGCTGAGCAGACCCCATAACCCAGCTGCGAGCTGCCTGGGGACGTGTTTTCCCTGGTCTCCATCCTAAATTGCCTCCTGCCCAGTCCATCCCTGGAGTATCTGGCACAGTGGGGCCCGCTTCCCTCTCGTAAATGGTTGACCTGCATTTCTGAGTTGCTGTTAAAGCAAATTAAAAATAATATCTTATTTTGTTGTTTTCCTTCCTTAGACACTTTCTGGCCTTGCAATCTCTTAACAAATCCTTTTTGCTTTTCATATTCTTCTCTTTTTCCCCTACAGTTGGCACAGTGAGTGAGAGAGAGAAAACAGAGGATGAAATTCTATTTTGGTTTTCATGAGAAACTAAAGAGTGTAATTTCCAGTCCAGATCCCCAGCCTTGAGTCAGGTAGGAATAACCACTTATAGCCAGGCAAGACCAGAGGCAGATTGCTTACATCCAGGGGCAAGTTTTCAAGAAATGCATCTCTTTGTCTCTCTTCAATCATATAAAAACAATATGGCAAGATTACAGAATTTTGGAAGACAGGAGACAGTCTCCCCAACTCAGCCCCTCCTTCCATCCTTGTGTCTGCCTGGCGCCAGGTCCCTAGGTCACTGAGCCCCTCATACCGTCTTCCCTGTCACTGCAGCCTCCAGTTTGGGGGCATCGTTCGCCTGGGGCCTGGCCTCCACGGTACTCCCAGGCTCTGGGAGCTAGTCTTTCCTGACCCTTGCTCACAGCCTCGCATCTCCATCCCTGAATCAGTTACCAACAGCACCGGGCCCCTTGTGCTCGTGCTGATTACAGGAGCCCTTCCCTTTGGCCTAAGGTCCCAGCAGCACAGATCTGCCAGCCTGGGTGCCCACAGTGGCGGCCTACCACTGCCATCCTGTAGGTGTGAGCCGGGGGCCACCTCAGCTTTGACACTGCCCCAGGCACAGCAGGCGCCTGCCAGGCCACAGGGTCAGGGCAGGGGCTCTGGGACAGGGCGTGGAGCCGGCCCTCCTCTACCTCCCAATCCCCTCCTGTTCCACCCATTTCCTGGACACGTGGGACTTCAGTAAACATCTGAGGAACCACGGGGGAGACCGTGTCTCTCTCTGGGAGGGCTTTCAGCCCCTCAGGCAAAGCATAGCCAGATGATAGAAAAATAAAAACAAAGCCAAGCTTCTTTAAAAGTCCCCATTAACCCAATTAGTCAAATCCTGAAGGGGCCTTTGTCTTAATGGAATTCTACTATATCTCAATATGACTTGAAATAAAGGAACCGTCAGTTTGCATTTAGGAAGTGTGGATTTTCAAGCTCATGGGATTTGACTTCTAGACATGAGTAGTTTTTCCTCATAGATCAGGCTGTCCTGTAGGAATACAATGCAAGCCACTGAAGGAATTTTAAATCTTCTAGTAGCCACGTTTCTAAAAGGTAATAAGAAATGGGTGAACTTAATTTTTAAAGTATATTTAACCCAATACATCTAAAATGGTAAGATGGAATCAATATTAAAAAGTATGAATGAGCTATGTTACATTCTTTTTTGTACTAAGTCTTTGAAATTTTACCCTTCCAACACACCTTGGTCTGGACCGGCTATGTTTCACATGCTCAGTGAAGTAGCCACATGGGGCTAGTGGCTACTATTGCTGAACAGTGCAGTTATAGACAAATGTCACCTATCCTGGGAAGGTTCCCTTGAGATATGACCCTAGGAAGTGAGAACACAGCTGCAGCCCAGCAAACCAGAGGCCCTACTCTCAGATCTTAGGACACAACCAAAATCAGCAGGAGTCCAAAGCCTCCCCCAGCTTTCGCAGTCCTGACATGGGGTGGGATTCCCCCCAGATTCATCTTTTCTCTGTAGTCTCTTGTTTCAGCCTCGTCAAATATGGGCTGATAGACCAGGAGTGGGACGTTTTCTCCTTCTGGAGAAACTTCATTAATTTACTCGACAAGTACTTACTGGGCAGCTTCTATGTGCCAGGCACTGTTCTAGGACTTGGGATACAGCAGTGAACAAAACAGATCCCTGCCCTTGAGTAGACAGACAATAAAAAGTAAACAAAATAAGCAGATCGAAGGGTATATTAGAAAGTCATAAGTGCTGTGGAAACAAAGGAAAAAATAGAGCAAGGTAAGGAAGTAAGTGCCGGGGATGGGGCGGCTTGAAGTATTCAATTTCATGGTCCGAGTAGGTCTCCTTGAGGAGGTGAGTTTTGAGCAAGTCTGTATGCAGAGATTTGAAGGAGGCAAGGAAGTTGGCCACTAGAGCATCCAGACAGAACAACTAGAGCAAAGACCCTCAGGTGGGCAGGAATATACCTGACACTATTGTTCGGGAAACAGCAAAAAGACCAGTGTGTCTGGGGAGGAATGTCAAGAGGGAGAGTATGAGGAGATGAAATCACAGGGACAAGGTGGTGAGGGAGCTAGATCACGCAGGGCCTTGCAGATCATTGCAAGGACATTGGCTTTTCTGAGAAAATCATTATAGAGTTTTGAATAGCATTGCTCTGACTTAAATTTCAACAGGGCCACTCTGGTTGCTGTGTTGGGAATAGAGTGGAGGAGGGCAGGAGCAGAGGCAGGAGAGCTAGTTAGGAGTCTGTTTCAACAATCCAGGTGAAAGATGATGGTGCTTGGACCAGGGTAGTAGCAATGAAGATAATGAAGAATAATGTTTTCAAGGTAGAGCCGATGGGAGAAAGAATAGTCAAGCATGACTCCTGGGTTGTGTTTTTTTTTTTTGGTTGCACTGGGTCTTAGTTGCAGCAGGCAGGCTCCTTAGTTGCTGCTCACCGGCTCCTTAGTTGTGGCACGCGAGCTCCTTAGTTGTGGCATGAGAACTCTTAGTTGCGGCATGCATGTGGGATCTAGTTCCCTGACCAGGGATCAAACGTAGGCCCCCTGCATTGCGAGCATGGAGTTTTATCCACTGTGCTACCAGGGAAGTCCCGACTCCTGGGACTTTTTTTTTTTTTTTTTTTTTTTTTTTGCTGTATGCGGACCTCTCACTGCTGTGGCCTCTCCCGTTGCGGAGCACAGACTCCAGACGCGCAG
>NW_006792541.1:1298465-1311247 GCF_000442215.2 Lipotes vexillifer
CGAACCTGTGTCCCCTGCATCGGCAGGCGGACTCTCAACCACTGCGCCACCAAGGAAGCCCTCCTGGGACTTCTCACTTGAGCAGATGGTAAGATGTCAGGGCCATCGACAGAGATAAGAAAGGCTGCACGTGGGCAGGTTTGTGGGAGAAGACCAGAAGTTCAATTTTGAACGTGTTGAATTTGACCTGTCTGTTCAACATCCAAACAGAAATATCAAGTAGGCAGTTGGAATTATGAGTCTAGAATTTGGGAAAGAGACCAGGGCTGGAGATACAGATTTGAGAGTTTCCAGCATATGGGTGGAATTTAAAGCCTTGACTCAATGAAGTCATCTGAGAAGTGAGTACAAAAAAGAGTATTCCGAGACACTCCAACATTAAGATGTTGGGAAGATAAGGAGAACCAGCAAAGGGGATTGAGGAGTAGTGAGTTAGGAGGAAAACCAAGAGCCTTTTGTGTCCTGGAAGCCAAAGGAAGAAAGTGCTTCAAGGAAAAAGGTGAGAACTGTATAGAATGCTCCTGACAGGTCAAGTAAGATGTGACTGAGAAATGGGATTTGGCCATTGGATTTAGCAACATGGAGGTCACTGCATTCTTGATGAGAGCAGTTTCCAAGGCACGACGGGAACAAAAGCCTGACTGCTGTAGACTTAAGATAGAATATGTGGGACAGAATTGGAGACAGTGAGTACAGACAACTCCCTCAGGAGTCTTGCGAAAGGGTAGCTGGCAGGGTAAGTGAGGTCAAGAGAAAGCTTCTTTTAAAAATCAACTTTAGGCAATTCCCTGGCGGTCCAATGGTTAGGACTCGGTGCCTTCACTGCTGGGGCCCAGGTTCAGTGTCTGGTCGGGGAACTAAGATCTGCGAGCCATGCAGCATGGCCAAAAAATAAATATTGAGGCATAATTTACATTTAACACATTTGAAGTATACAGTTCAATGAGTTTTGACAAATATATATACCCATGTGACCACCACAACAAACAAGGTATATAACACTTTGATCATCTCCCCCAAAATTCCCTCATGCCCCTTCATGGTCCTTGTCACCGTAACTACTCCCGTCCCCAGCACCACTGATCTGCTTTTTGTCACTGAGATTAGTTCTGCCTTTTCTAGAATTTCATATGTTAACTCATACGTGAGGTACTCCTGTGTCTAGCTTCATTTGCTCAACATATTTTTGAGACATAGCTCCATCTTTTATATTGTTAAGTGGTATCCCATTGTATGGATATATCACACTTGATTACCCATTCACTCGTTGGACATTTGAATTGTTTCCAGTTTTTGGCTGTTATGATTGTTTTGGCTATGAACATTTGTATACAAGTCTTAGGTTAGACATAAATTTCACTTTTCTTGGATAGATATCTAGGAGTAGAATTTCTGGGTCATATCATAATGTATGTTTAATTTTATTAAAAGATTACCAAAATGTTTTCCAAAATGACTACATAAGTTTACATTTTAACCAGCGATGTATGAGTTCCAGTTGCTCTCCAGAGTTACCAAACACTTGATACTGTCAGCCTTTACATTGTAGAGGAAGTCTGGTTGGTTTGTTTAGGGAGAGTTCTGGTGTACCGTTGGCCCAGCTTCACCTAATGTTACCGTCTTACAAAGCCATGGTATATTTGTCAAAACTAAGAAATTAACATTGGTATGATACTAATAGCCCAACTACAAACTCTAATCAGATTTCACCAGTTTTATCACCCATGTCCTTTTCTCTTCGACACCACATTGCATTTAGTCAGCATGTCTCAGTCTTCTCCCATCTGTGATCATTTCTCTGTCTTCTCTTATTTTTCATGACCCTGACAGTTTTAAAGAGTACCGGTCAGGTATTTTATAGAGGGTCCCTCATTTTGAGTTTGTCTAAGGTTTTCTTATGATTCAACTGGGGTTATGGGTTTTAGGGAAGAACACCCCAGGGGGAAGTGCCCTTTTCATTAGATCATACCGGGGGTACATGATAACCACATGGTGATGTTACCTTCATCACTTGGTGAAGATGGTGTCCACCAGGTTTCTTTCCTGTTTTTCCCTTTGCATATTCTACTCTTTGGAAGCCAGTCACTAAATGCAGCCCGCCCTCAAGGAGAGGGGATTTAAGCTCCACCTCCTGGAGGGGGGAGTAGCTACATGTATTATTTGGAAATCTTCTGTAGAAGAGACTTTCCTTTTTTTTATTTATTTATTATCAGTTAGTAATATTTAATAATGTGTTGACTCATTTATTTAAAGAGAAAGCTTTCTTTATAAAAGATGGGGAAAATAACAGCCTATCTATGCTGCTAGAAATGACCCTGCAGCGAGCAAAATATTGTAAGAGAATCTTTGGCTTCTTCAGTAAGCACTGAAAAATTTTTTCACTCTTAGAGTCTCTGCCATTGCTCATAATAATTTCACTTTTACCCATAGTTAATTTCCTTAGGCTCTATTGGAGGTCAGGCGACCTGAAATCAGGGCGGTTTGCCCAGATGACCCCACGCTGGCTGAGAACTCCACGGAACCAGGCGTCAGGTCTGGTCATCCAGCAGAACCCCTTGGTGCCTGTGGGAGCGCGTGGCCTCTCTCCCAGGCTCCTCAGCCGACAGGAGCGCAGTGCAGCAGGGAATCCCAGGGCTGGGGAAGAGCCCCTGTTTTCCTTTGGGTAGGAAAGGGTGGGACATCTGCCATGGGGAGCTGTAGCAGCTGGAGCCCTCTGGAGGGGTCTGTGAGGGAGAATTCTAGGAGAAGGAAACAGCAGATGGAGCCCCTTGGCTCCAACTCAGAATCCAGAACGGTGGGCCCTGTGTGTCTTCTTCCCCCTCAGTGGAAGGATGGAGCTCTGGGAACAATGGCCAGGGCTCCGAGCTCTGGCTGGGGGCTCAGGGAAAAGGGAAATCTGAGCACCCCGGGGCAGGGGATGAGATGGGCATGAGCTTGGAGGCTCAGGTTAGAAACTCAGTGAGGGAAGAGAGAGAGAGGCCCTGGACAGGCCCTTGGTCACTGCCAGCCAGCTTACCAGCCCCGCCTCTGCAATCCCTGCCCTCAGAGAGCTCTCCTCTGGTTCCAACTGGGGAGCTCCAGGCCCACACGCCTGGCACGGCAGGGTGCAGGGGTGGTGGAGAGAGTGCTGGGGACAAAGGTGACATATCCTGGGCAGCAGAAATGACCTCCAGGCATCTGTTTTGCAGAGGCTGGCAGTATGGTGTCTGCATAGATGCGTGTATCTGTAGATGAATCAGTCCACACCCTGCCATGACACCAGCACTGTCACCATTGAGAGAAAGGTGGTACATTCCCTCTCATTCAGAGAATACCTCTCTTTTCAACCAGCGGCCCACGGGTTTCTCATCAAGATAGTAATTCATTGTGCAGGGAAGGGAACTCACCATGTGGAAATTCCCACTTCCTCCCGAGAACAGCGCGTGCAGTGTGAACCTCGGTAAGAATCCACCCCACTGCCCCCATGCCTCCGAGGGCAGCTTTGCTTTTTGGAAGACTGCAGCCACCCTAGGTCTTATCCAAAGTCTCAGCCCAAGTCTGAAAAATGCCTGGGACATACCTAGGAGCCAGTCTCCCAAGCACCAATAACCTGATTGATTGGAGCAGGTATCTAAGGTGCTTTCTGCTCTGCATCTCCTTCTTGTGACGGCAGCACTTTGGCTTTCCATGGGGAGCGCGCTTCAGCCTTCTCTGTTCCTGTGCTTCTGTAGCAGCGCATGGCCCAGGCCCCAGGGGTGGACACAGAACCCAGGCTGGGCCAGTCAGAGGCAACTTCGGCAGGCACTGCTAGACTCGAGTTAGGGCACAGCCTGCCGGAAAGTGGAGCTGATGCTGAGGGAAGGGAGGCCGAGAGGAGGGCAGAGTCCTGAGAGCATCGTTGGAGCTCTGGCTGCAGCTGGTCTTTTCATTAGAGAACCAAGCAAGTTCCTCTCCATCTTTCCCTCCCCTCCCTCCCTCCTTCCCTCCCTCCCTCCCTCCCTGCCTTCCTCGTCCTCCTCATTCTTCTCTCTCTCTCCTACTTATTTTGGCACAGTCCAGTCTGATTTGGTTTTTGTCTCTTGCACGAAAATTGTTCCAAAAAACACTCTAATGGCATTTCCACCTCCTGTGCCCGCAGAAGCCCCTCTCCCACCTTCGACACTGAGAAAGGCTTACGCTCAGGTACCATGAGGCTACTGAACCATCACCAGCCCACAGCCCCTTTTGTCCCCTACAGTGGGAAGTGAGAACATATTTTTAAATTGAATACACGTATCTTTCTATTATACAAATAATACAAATTTTTATTTTTTTAGTTAGAGAAGACGGGGAGAATTACTCATAATCCAGCTACTGTGAGCATTTTAGTTTATTTCCTTACAAAGTTTTCCCCAGACACACTTACATAGTTACAGCACCAGCACACACACAGTATATGCTGCTGTTACCATTGTCATCATCATACAGGTATTGTCATTAGCATTTCTCTCTTTCTGTGGTTTTTCAAAGTCTATTTTTATCGGCTTCCCTTCAGTTGTTGTAAGATTGGAAAGTAAGTAAATCACAATGTAAACCCACTTGTTGTAGGTGAGAGCTATTAACTATAATTAACCATTCTTTTATTGTTTCCGGGAACGTGGGTTTCATCACCTGGAGTTTTATACTGATGCCTGGGTCGCACCCCTAGAGGTTCTGATTCGGAAGGACCCAGGGTGGGTTCCCAGAATTTGTATTTCCAAGCAGCTGCCAGGTGATGCCAGTGCTGAGGTCTCAGCGTGTGAAACTCACCTAGGGCTAAAATGCATTTGCTATTCAGTTGATTCATAAGCAGATTCAAGCATGAGAAGCCCAGACATAGATGAGTCCCAACTTTCAGGCTGAGTCATTTACTAAACCACTAACTCATGCACCTGTGGTCTTTCAGAAGCCTACGATTTCTTGGGGGCCAAGTTTCCAAAGGAGGTATGACCTAGAGCTTCACTCCTAAAGCCTCTGGGATCCCCCGGTTTCACAGAAGCTGAAAAGGGGAAACGTTAGTGAGGGGTTTCTTTCATTGCTCTTTTCTAACCTTCGCCCAGTTGGTTAGAGGTTAAGGGGCAGGCTGTGGGAGATTGGAGCCTTCAGTTCACTTTCATACTTATTTAGTGTTGGGGACTATTCAGGGGATGCAATGATGAATAAGACATGGTTCCGGCCTGTAGGAGCTGATGACCAATGGAAAGATGAACACAAAATAAATGCCATGTAACCTGAGAAAGAGTTAGGGTTGAGTGAGGCAGGGTTCCCTGGCAGCACAGAGAAAGGCACTCGGGCTGCCTCAGGGGGTCGGGAGGCTGAGCTGAGTAAGAGTTAGCAGTTGCAGGAAGGAGTTTCCGCCTACACATGCCCGTGACTCAGTCCTCACTTCCTTCAGGTGTTTGTCCAAATGTCACCTTCTCGATGCCGCCTTCCCCGGCACCCACCCCCAGCCCCTGACTCCCTAGTTCCTGTCCCTGCTCTATATCCCTGCTCTAAAACTTCCTTCTAAGAGATGAGGGTTTTTGCCTATTGTGTCACTGCCCCCAGGGTCTAAAAACGTGATGGGCCTTCAGTGAATGTGTCTTGGATGAATGAATGAGAGAGTGAATGAATGCGTAGCACAGGAAGGGGCCGCCAGGGAGGATCCCTGGGACCACGATGGGGAGTTTGTCTTTTCCTCCTTGGGAAGCTGATGAAGCAAGGGCAAAAGTGATTTGGTTTGTGTTTTATCACTGCTCCTCTAGCTCTTTTGGGCAGAATGGCTTGGAAAAAGCCAAGGTGGAAATGGGGGCGTGGGTCAAGGTGGGCAGCCATGGCAGTGGCTGAGGCAAAGAAAACGGCCCTTGGATAAGACCGCTGGACGTGGCGCTGGAGGAAACCGGGTAGATCAAGGGACCGTTTGGAGGTGGGTGGGACAAGATTGTGCTGAATGGGACGGGTATGGGAGAGGAGTGGAACCTGACCCCTAGAATTCTGGCCCCGGCTGCTTGAGACACGCAGATGGGAGGGAGAACAGGTGGGGTCAAGTCAAGAGTCTCCCTTGGAAGGTGTTTTCCCTCTCCTGCTCTGCAACCACCCCCACCCCCCTGTCAACATCTGCTGTCTGCGAAGGGGCGTGGCCAGAGCCTCAGCTCAGCCGCCAGGACGGTGCCCTTGGCGGAGGTGGGGGGGGGGGTTCCCACAGCCGTTCAGGTGTGCGTGAAAATGTTGCCTTGTCACATCCGTGAACCAAGAATGTTGCACTGTGGCCGTCAAGCCGGCAGCCAGCCGCCCCCAGCTGTGCACCCTGAGGGGATTCACGGTGGAGAAAAGCAGGATACCGGCCCTAGATCGCTATGGTGCACATAAAAGGCACGATTTCAGTGAGCCCAGACTCTTGCAGCTACGCATACATTAGGAAAGCGCTACATTCATTAACTTGAGATGTCTGGTTTTCTCTAATTAACAGTAATCTCTTGGTGTTCTGACTACCTAGTTTTTGTTGCAAAAACTCCTGTATACCCTGGCTGCTCCCTTACCCCTTGGGAGCAGTCCCTCGGGGCTATCCAGAGAGGCTGTCTTCCAGGCTTAAGTCCTCAGTTGTGTCTGCCAAATACAACATAATTCTCAACTTTTAGGTTGTGCTTTTGATTTCAGGCTGGGCCTTGACCCCTGCTGAGGCAGCCGTGCTAGGTTCCGCGCAGGGTGGGGCTCTGCCCATCCCCCCACCTCTCTGACCCTCGCCCCTCTAAGGTCCAGGGCTTAACCCCAAACCCTGTCCCCCTCCCTCTTTCCTCTGCAGCGTCCCTGCTCCAACCCAACCTACCTGGCTCCACTGATGAGAAAGACCTGCTTTACACGCCAGTGTCCTGGGGACAGACGCCTGGCCCATCTGCTTGGGAGCTGTCCAGATAACTCTCAGCCCCCAAGGCAACCGCCAGCCAACACTGAAGACGGTGCAGGAGTCAGAAGGAGCAGAGAGAACTTGCCAGAGCATCAGGGCCTCCCCAGAGCCAGGAACCCACAGGTGACACACACTCCAAGGGCCCAGCCTCCTCCCAGGGCTCTGTCCCCCGTTCCAGGGGGACCAGAAGAGGCCTCTGATGAGCCCCCGTGCCACAGAGCCGAGTCCAGTCTCAAGGTGTGCACGTTCTCACTTTCTCCACTTTCCTTCCTGGCCCTGCCTTCCGTTCCCCAGAGACGCTCCCATCCCATCCCCACTCCACCTCCTCCTTGTCCTTTGTCTGTGTTCTCCTCTGGGCTCTTTGGCCTCTGTATCCTTACTTCAGAGTTTGGGGCTGTGTGTTTCATCTCCTGCTTCTTAATTCCTACAGGCTGGAGGGTGTGGGTTACACTACTACAGAGTGGAGCTGGCAAGCACAGACTGCAGCTGACAAGCCTGCATTCAAGTCCAACCTGCTGCAGTGTGGCCTCGGGCAAGGAAATTCTTCCCTGTGCCTCCCTGAGAAGTGAGGACACTAATGCCTACTTGAGAGGCTCCTGGGAGGGTTAAATGAAACCCCGTTTGCAAAGCACCCAGCCCGGTATCTGGTGTGCAGTAGGGACACAGCTATTCTTCTCGGGTGACAATACTCGACAGCACACCAGGCATTCAGCAGGTGCACAGTGAGTGCCTGGTGGCCAGATAGGCTGAATCTGGGTCTTTGGTTGCCTCACGGGGGTTAGGTACTAGAGCATTTGTTTCCATCTTTCTCTGGACCTGTCTTATATCTGCAGATGTGGAGAGGTACAGGCTGACCTCTCATTTCCTCAGAGCCTGAGCCGGCAAAGACACAGCAGGTCAAATTCACGGATAAGTGTAAAAACTGACACTGGCCCCTCTCAAGGGGTGGAGAGAATCTTTCTCACAAAAGTTTTCACTATTCATCCCACACTTTTTCTCCCTAAAAGCATCCCTAAAGCAAGAGCAGGCTTTGAGGCAAACTTCTGCCTCAAAGACAGATTTTAGAGACATTCTTTGAAGATCTTTCTGGTCCCATGTGACCTGTTGCAGTGACTGAGGCCCTAATAAAGAGCAATGGGTGGGCTTCCCTGGTGGCGCAGTGGTTGAGAGTCTGCCTGCCAATGCAGGGGACACGGGTTCGTGCCCCGGTCCGGGAGGATCCCGCATGCCGCGGAGTGGCTGGGCCCATGACCCATGGCCGCTAAGCCTGCGCGTCCGGAGCCTGTGCTCTGCAACGGGAGAGGCCACAACAGTGAGAGGCCTGGGGACCGCAAAAAAAAAAAAAAAAAAAAAAAAAAAAAAAAAAAAAAAAAAAAAAAAAAAAAAAAAAAAAAAAGAGCAATGGGCATCTCCATAGCAGGTGGTCATCATGATACCTCCCTGATCGACCCTGACCTGGGCACCAGGTCCCGGACCAGCCCCAGGCATATTTTATATCCATATGCCTCCTGTCACCCCCATGATAGCCCCATTCTACAGGTGAGGAAACTGAGGCTTGGCAAGGTCACACAGCTGGTAAATAGCAGAACCAAGTAGTGCAGTCTGTTTGACCTGTCCCAGCCCACACTCCTGCCATGGGGCCACTCCCTTTTGTAATGGGGTGAGCACTGGCCTAGAATCTGAGGATCCAGCTCTGAGCCAGTGACACACGCTCTCCCTGGAACCTCAGCTTCATTACTTTCTAAACGGGGGGAGGAAAGGCCACCCTCCCACTGCCCAGGTGAGGGTTCTGGATGGGGGCAAGAAGAGAGTACAGTGAAAATAAATTTCTTTTTAATTTATAGCTAACTAGATTTTCTCTTGCAGCAATTTATATCTGTTTCTCCTAATTCAGGCAACTGTGAATATGAGAAAAGCATTCAGCCGTTTGAAGAGTGCTATTTAACTCATTACAAAGAACAATTCTTTTGAATCTCTGAAAATTTTCTGGAAGTCACATGTCATTTTCACTTTCACCTATTAAAACTGAAGCTTACATTCAGCGTTTTAAAAAGCGTCCCGATGCAGAGGCAGCCAGCAGCTGGCGGCACAGGCTGGGTTTCGGCCGGAGCCAGAGGTCATCCCTCCCTGGGAGCACAGACCATCTCAGCAAGTTGCCGTCTTAGGCTCAGACCTGAACTTATTTTGAGAGAAAGAAAGACCTGAAAAAGGTCACAATGAACCAACAGAAAATCTTCAACCTCTGTCATTATCTTGACTCACTGTGGGCTTGGGAGTGGGCTGCACACATTCCAGGAGCCCAGCAGGAAAAAGCTGGGTTGTGAGGAAACGGAGTTCCTGCGCTGCAGTGGAGCCCAAGGCCTGTATGAGATCCCTTCACACATCTGCTTCCCTCATAAGGGATCCCTAACTCCCAGGCTCTGCCAGTTAGAAACCAAACTAGCGCTGGGCCAGGAGCCAGAGCAAGGGCTTACCTGGTAGGAACATCTGCTAAGCTCTGAACGAAATGCAAAAGCTGCTATTTTAATGATCATAAATTCCTACAGCAGGTTCCCCCAGTACCCTGGCTACCATGTGAATGGAATCATTTTTCAATTTACTGGGTACAGAGGAGACCCAGTGCACAGGACCGAGCAGAGGGTGTGTGTGTGTGTGTGTGTGTACGTGCCTGCATTTTTCAGGAGTAAGGATATTTGCATAACACAGATATCGTTGCGGATACCAGATAAACAGGAAGTTTCAGAACCGATGCTGTTTCCTTTCGCTGTGAATCAGCAGCCTCTTTCTTCACATACAGAAATGGTGAAAATCACAGGGTATGGCTCTGGAATGTGCAGTACAGGAGAAAGAGCACAAAGGTTTCCAGTCCCCTTTTTTGGTGGGGGGCTTCCCTGGACACCCAGCCCTGCGCATGCTCCTCAGGCCGGCACTCTCCACCTGCCTGGCTTCCTACAGCGCTTCAGGAGATGCTTGGGTGCCAGCCCTAAACGCATTAGCCAGACAGTGTCCAGCCGCACAACATTCGTTTCACCAGTGCTTGGAAGAAGCCCAGCCAGGAGGGTGAGGGAGCCCCTACCTCCTGGTTCCTGGCCCCAGGTTTGTGTCACAGAGAGGCCATGCGGAGTAAGGAGCACACCCTGGACTTGGCACCAGAATCCCTGGGTTCAGACCCCTGCTCCAGCCAGAGAGACCTTGGGCCACCCGCTTTCCCCTCTGAGGCTGGGTTTCCCTATCAGTTCTGTGGGGCTGATAATGGCCCCCTGCAAGTTGGGGGCTGTAATACATGTGAAAAGCAGGGAATATAAAGCAGCAAATAAAAAGCACACGCTTTGGAGTCAGATGTCTGCGTTCAAAACCCAGCTCCATTGTGTTCTGGCTATGAGACTTGGGGCAAATTACTGAACTTTTCCAAGTCCATTTGCTCATCTATGAAATGGAGATAATAGGAATAGTCTAACGGAACCCTCGTACACTGTTGGTAGGAATGTAAATTGGTGCAGCCACTATGGAAAACAGTACAGAAGTTCCTGAAAAAACTAAATATAGAACTAGCCTATGATCCAGCAATCCCACTCCTGGATACGTATCTGGAAAAAACAAAAACACTAATTCGAAACATTACATGCACCCCAATGTTCATAGCAGCACTGTTTACGATAAACAAGACATGGAAGCAACCCAAGTGCACATCAACAAATGATTGGATTCAGAAGCTGTGGTATATATATACACAATGGAATAATACTCAGCCCCCAAAAAAAGAAGAAATACTGCCATTTGCAGCAACGTGGATATACCTAGAGAATATTATGCTTAGTGAAATGTCAGAGAAAACATACTGCATGATATCACTTACATGTAGAATCTAAAAAAAGATACACATGAATGTATATGCAAAGCAGAACAGACTCACAGATATAGAAAACAAACTTGCGGTTACCAAATGGGAGAGGGAAGGTGAGAGGGACAAATTAGGGATATGGGATTAACAGATACAAACTACTATGTATAAAACAGGTAAGAAACAAAGATGTACTGTACAGCACAAGGAACTATAGCCATTATCTATCTTGTAATAACTTATAAGGGAGTATAATCTGCAAAAAATACTGAACCACTCTGCTGTACACCTGAAAGTATCAATATTGTAAATCAGCTATAATTCAATTGAAAAAAAAAAAAGAATAATCTACCTGACAGTCTACTGAGAGGGTGAAATGACATATCACTTAGCACCCAGCACAGTGTCTGGCTCACAGGAAACTGTCAACTGTGTGAACCAGTTTTCCCACTGCCTTCTCCCCCTTCCTCTGCCCTCCTTCCGCCTGCCTCATCCAACACTGAAAGACCCGTGAGGTAGGGACCACTGCTGAGCTTCACCAGTGACTGCCCAGCACCTGGCCTGGCATGTAATAAGGCTTAACAAATGAGCTGAATAAAAGAACAGATGTTCCTGGTTCATAGCAGGTGCCGAGGAAATATAGAATGTGTATGTATGAAAGCCACAGAGCGCATCATGCTCTAGTTTTGAAATCCCTAAAAGAGGGTCAGTATAGAATAATGATTACAGGCATCGCGGGCTTATACGGCAGTCAGATCTGGTGTGTCCTTTAACACCTCTCAGCCTCACTTTCCTGATCTGTAAAATGGGCACAGTAGTAGTAACTCACCCATGCTGAGTTGTTTTAGGGTTAAATGAGACAATACATGCAAAATACTTAACATAGCGCTCTGCACATAATAAGCATGTAGAGGAATGTGTCGGAGAAATCCCAGCTTCAAGACCCTAGAGGAAGATGATTCAAAGACTTGACTTTTTTCCCAAGAGGACAAGCCTCGGGCCTGGCAACCCTCTTGCCTCATTTCACTTGGTTCCCTCCTTCCCAGAAATATCTCTTCCTCCTGAGGCCTGGTGGTCTTCTCTTGTTGAAGAGTTGGTACTTCTGAAGCCCTGCTCCCACCACCCCTGTGGGATTTCTGCACAGAACAGTGAGCTACGCCTCACTGACCCCACTCTGCTGCTCCATGCATGTGTGTGTGGGTGCATGGGTGCAGGGGTTTGGGAGGCTTGTCTCTGCAAGGAACACAGCACGCTGATCCAGGTATTTACTCTGGGGCTTGGAAGCAGTGGACACAAGGGCGAAGCACCAAGGTCTGTGCTCAGATAGCCTGACTTTGCATCAGAGCTCTGCACGGACAAGCTGTCTGATCTCAGACAAGTCTGCTACCCTCTGTCAACCTCAATTTCCTAATCTGTAAAATGGGGACCAGTGCTAGTACCCAGGGCTGCTTTTGAAAACACTTAATAACCAGCTTTGGCACTAACCTATTAAATGAATGCCAGTCAGTACAGGCACACCTGCTAAATATTAACTCTGCTAATCTCTGCTGCAGAGGTTGCTATGGCTCCTGGCACATTATAAACACCCTAAACTTTAGCCATGACTTTTATGTTTAGCTCATGTCACACAGTTCCCAGAACAGTCCCCAGGGGAGGGACATTCAGAGAAGTGGTGCCTCTAAACAGACCTGGTCTTTGTCCTCTCCCAGGTTAACTAAGAACCCCTTGCTTCTCTTTGCTCACCAGAGAGTCACAAAAGTGCTGGGGATGGGAAAGGACCTTGGTATTATCTGCACAATGCAAATCAGTGTACCCCTGTGTTCCCCTTGGGTGGGAGCTGTTTTCCCCATGAGAGTTCTTTGCAAATCTTCCTCACGGCCACAGAAGTGCAAAATACATGGTGGACCAGTCACAGAATTTGTTCACAGTACAAGCCAAGCCAGTGTGTGGCTCGCAGATCACACACTGGGGCCCCCTGCATTGCCCAGATGGAAAAATCCAGAGATGTTTATTGTGCATGTACCACTGGACAGCTTCTGTGTCTGAGGCCAGAGTCTCTTT
>NW_006792541.1:1311423-1312023 GCF_000442215.2 Lipotes vexillifer
TCTTTCCCTCCTGTTATCACTCTTAGACCAGGTTTTTGAAAAGGGTCCCAGGGCATGCAGAGCATGCAGGCAGCCCTCCACAGCAGAAGGAATTTATTCTCGGGCACCCCCCATTCTGCTTCCTGCACCCCAACAATCCATAGCCAGAAATATCAAGGACACCAGGCCCAGTTGCCTGGAGGCTAGAGGTCACTTCTGCCCCCAGCAAGAGTCTGCAGGAGGCCACGTCTGCTAAGCGCCAGGATAGCCGGTCACCCTGGAGGCCCTGCCTGGGCTTTGACGGCCTGCTGGGCCCACGTCATGAAGACTAAAAGCAGCCATCTCTCTCCCGCAGACCCGGCAATCCATCTATGTTTGGGGCTGCGTATCTGTGAAGTCCTGTTCTGTCGCCTCATAAAAGATGCTCCCACTGGAGCGAGTGTGGAAGCAGGCCAGGGAGGGAGGTGACTGTACCTCAGGGCACTGGCTCTGGAAATGTAACCCGGCTGCCCATCAGGGCCAAATAATAGAATGCAAACCCAAATGGGATTTTCTAGTAAGTGTTTTAACGGAGGACATTTTTTCTTTTTAGAACTGCATCCTTCATGATTAGAGCTCAGC
>NW_006792541.1:1312112-1315250 GCF_000442215.2 Lipotes vexillifer
AGCAGGAATTTACCCATCGGTTTTTCGAGCATCTGTATTTGTCACAACTGTCAACAAAATAACATTGTAATCATAAAGCTGCCATTTCTTGTCTGTAAACTCTGCTTCAACCTCTAGCAGGTATTTATAGTATACATATTCTGTCCTTTGATGTATTCCTTGCCAAAACCCATGAGAAAGGAAGTATAATAACAATACTAATTATTATAATAATTATGCTTTTGATTATAATTATTATAATCAATAATAAAATAAATTTTATTTTAGTAAATAAAACATGCATTAAACTTTTTTTAACATGCCAGGCTTTGTGCTCATTATCCTATAACTAACATCTCACTTGTTCCCTCCATGAGCCCCATAAAGTAAGTACTGTTATTGCCCCATTTCACAGATGAGTAAGAGGAGACCTGGGACTCCAGCCCAGATCGGCTGCCCCCAGAGCCTGTGAGCTTCCCCACTGCACCATCCAGCCTCCCTTATCAGCCCTGCTTCTCTTCACTTGTCTCCTACCGGGGGAGGCAAGGGCCAGGGGGCTGAGGAACCCACGGCCAGTGTGCGGGCCATTGAGTGGGCCAAGCTCCAGGATGCAAACCCTCCTGGCTCTCCTGGCAGGTCAGAATTCCGGGGCTGGCTTCCCACTCCCTCCCTGCCAGTCAGTGCCGACTAGGGATAACTCCCCCTTAGCTCAAATGAAATAATCAGGATGACTGCTGTCAGCTGCACTGACAGCTCTGGATTAGCCACTCGAACTATTAGATTGACACCTTGGGAGCTGAAATTAGAGGACCGAGGACTGAACAACCTTAGCAGCAAATACAGAGCTCTGCCATATCCTTCCGCCTTGCCCCAGTTTCCCCTATTATTAGCACCTTGCATTAGTGTGCCGCATTTGTTATAAATGATGAAACAGTATTGATACATTAATTTTTTTTTTTTTTTTTTTGGCCATGCCACGCAGCTTGTGGGATCTTACTTCCCTGACCAGGAATCGAACCCAGGCCCTCGGCAGTGAAAGTGCAGTGTTCTAACCACTGGACCGCCAGGGAATTCCCAATATTGATACATTACTATGAACTAAAGTCCAGAGTTTACATTAAGGTTCACTCTTGATGTAGTACATTCTATGGCGTGGACAAATGCATAATGATATGTATCCACCACTACAGTACCGTACAGAATAGTTGCACTGCCCCCCGAATCCCCTGTGTTCTACTTGTTTATCCCTCCCTCACCTCCAGTCCCCCACCTCTCACCTCCTGCCCCAATCCCTGGCAACCACTGATCTTTTTATTGTCTCCATAATTTCACTTTTTCTAGAATGTCACATGTAATAGTTGGAATTATACAACATGTAGCCTTTTTAGATTGGCTTCTTTCACTTAGTAATATGCATTTAAGGTTCCTCCATGTCTTTTCATGGTTAGATAGCTCATTTCTTTTATCACCGAATACTATTCCTTTGTCTGGAGGTACCACAGTTTATCCACCTACTGCAGGACATCTTGGCTGCTTCCAGGTTTGGGCAATCATAAATAAAGCTGTTATAAACATCAGTGTACAGGTTTTTATATGAAAGTTAAGTTTTCAAGGAGAACAATTGCTGGGCTGTATGGTAAGAGTATGTTTAGCTTTGTAAATAGTATTTTTAACTTAATTTTACTTTGGATATTATGTGTTTTAATGGGAGTACTTAAGTTGTTCTGGGGATTTGCAATTCTTTCAGTAGGAGCAGGAGATTTCTCAGGTACAAAGGTATAGCTCTCCAACCTCTCTCCTGTCCCCACCTCTCAGACTCTCTGTCCTTCCCCACTCTCCGGGGACACAGACAAATCTGCTCTCAGACGCACCAAGCTGGGGTTCCATGCCAAGGCCTGGTTCGCACCTTCTCCAGGACAGGGAATTAATTGTAGGGCTTTTACAAGCAGTTAAAACTCAGCTTCTGCTGAGTGTACACAAAGATGTCATTCATGTCAAGCTAAATCGTTTAGAAAGTCAATAGGATTTACAGTAAATTTTTGGCATAATTCTGGAATATAACTGAACGCATTGTACACACATTATTAGGTTCTTGAATTTTAATCTTTCATTTCTTTCTCTTTCCTGAATGCTGTTTTCTTATTGAATTGTTCCTTCGTCTTCTTGATACACGTATCTCTACTTTGGAAAACCACACTCGTTTTTTACTAGCTCAACGGGGCAGGAGGTAGGCCTTGTTTGTCTTCGTAGTGCCTAAGTAAATATTTATTGAGTGAATATTTTGGAGAAAACTATCTTGTTTTTTCCTCCAGTTTGAAAATGTCTTTCCATGGGAGTCAGCCTTTACAGATATATGTATGCATGAGCATCGTTGCAACGTCATTCACATACTGATTTAACATGTTTTTAAACGTCCTCTTTACTTCCCCGGGTCACAGTCTTAGAGGAGACAATCAAGGCCATGATCAACGGCATGAGTTCAACCTCAAGGTCATGTCCCTCAGATTTCCAAGCCCCTGAGTCTCAGGCCTTTCTCACGAGGCTCTGCTGCTGTCAGGGTCCTTTACACACGGTCCCTTGGGGCCCCACTGGGGCCAGCTGCTCCTGACCCCATTGAGGGTCTCTGTGTTCTCGTTCTCCAGTGGTGCCCTTGGGGGACCAATTTATAGAGGAGCCCCTGGTACATTGAGCCTTTGGTACTGCAGTCACCTGTAAGCTGACAGCTCTTCCTTGGGTTTTCATTCTTACCAAACTCCTCAAAGGAAGCCAGCTGCATTTGATTTGTTTGGCTGGTTTGTTTAACCTCTGGGTCCTTCCAATGAAGAAATGGACCCTAATTTCCAGAGAGCATTTTGAATGACTGTCACACTCAAAGTCTCTCCTCCTACTGCCCCAGGTGTGGCCCAAGAAGAGCCCTGCTGAGACCCTCCTCCCCGCTCAGGAGAGGGACAGCCCACCATCCCCTGCTTTGCTCGGGGGTCCTGCTTCTGGTGTCCCGGGTCTTGATCCTCGGCCCCAGTGTCCCCTACGTCTTTTCCCTGGAAGCCCTGGGAGTGAGCTCTCATGAAAAGCAACGTTTCTGTGACCCTCCCTCCCATTGCAGAATTCCTGTGGTGGGTATGCTGATTGGCCCTGCTTTAGTTAGGGGAGGCTGAACCG
>NW_006792541.1:1315310-1340017 GCF_000442215.2 Lipotes vexillifer
GATTGGTCCTGCTTAAGTTAGGGGAGTCTGAACCGCCCAACAACTAGACCACCAAATGCATTGACTCAAATACGACAGAAGTATATTTCTAGATCAAACAGCATCCCAGGGCTATATTCCAGGTCACCAGGTGGCTCTAAGCCACGTGGCGATTCAGTGACCCAGGGTCCTTTCAGCTGCGGCTCCATCATCCCCAAGGGCCCTGAGCCCGTGAAAGGGAAACAAGAACATAAAGGAATCATGCTGCTGTCTCCAAAGCTCCCCACACTGCATTGTCTGGAAGTCAGTCTTATGGCCGCCCCACCTGCAGGAGGGGCTGGGAAATATTGCCTGTCTCTCACCCAGCAAGAGGGAGAGAGAGATGGGGTTTGGTGGAAAGCCCACAGCCCCGCCGCAGACACCGTTCCTCTTCCCCCATTCCAATCCACCCTCCCTTGCCTTCCTGCTCTCGCCCCATGTGCCACCCTTGCAATGTGACATATTGAATATTTTACAACCTAGGAACTAAGACAATCAAGAGTTGGCCACCTACGGCTTCTAAGGAGCAGATAATAGAATCTGCTCACTCATCATTGCTGTCTTAGTAACACACGCCATATCACAGCACTGGTCTGCGTTAGCATTCTTGGAGTTTTTACTTTGTTTGCTTTAAAATTTATTGTCTGTGCTGTTATTCATTATCCCCAGGCCTCACAGATGTGTACCAGCTCCAGGGGAAATAAAAACCAAACATTTGCAAACATCTTCCCTGAGCACAAATGCATTTCAGAGCTTCGAGCTCAGCATCAGTCTTGTGATATTAACCTTTGGATAAGTTCTCAGGATCCCATTCAGACACATTTGCCTTAATGATACTGTTAATGGAAAACCGGACCAGACTTGGGGTTACAGGCCTTGACACCTCCACCCCCATTCCAGCTGAGGCTGGTTCCTCCTCTACCAAGGTACCAGAGAAGTCAAGTCAATTTAGGGGAGCACTGGATATTTATTGGGTGTCCTGTGGAATAATGTGCACTTTTGGCTTAGAGGTGGGGGAGGGGCGAAGGGCGGATCCAATGTGGCGCCTCCAGAAACTATAGTGGTCCACGGGAATTTGTCCAGCTGGAGGTAGCCATCTGCCTTGGGCGACACTCACCAACTTTTTTTGTCACCTTAGGCTCCCTTTTCTCTTTCTTTTTATTTTCTTTTTCTTTCTTTTTTTTTTTTTTTTTTTTTTGCGGTACGCGGGCCTCTCGCCGTTGTGGCCTCTCCCGTTGCGGAGCACAGGCTCCGGACGCGCAGGCTCAGCGGCCACGGCTCACGGGCCCAGCCGCTCCGCAGCATGAGGGATCTTCCCGGAGCGGGGCACGAACCCGTGTCCCCTGCATCGGCAGGCGGACTCTCAACCACTGCGCCACCAGGCAAGCCCCCTTTTCTCTTTCTAATTGTTCCAAGTGTGAGTGCATCCCAGCCGGGGCCTGCCTTTACTGCTAATCCGCTGACTGACCTCCGCTCGTCCTGACACCCGTCCCTCACTGTCTCAGGGCTTAAGAACTTGCTGGCACTCTTGGGTGCGTGACTTTGGTAACCACACCCCACCTTTCCAGGTTCCGCCCTCTCCACCTCGACTGCCCCCTGCCTGTATCTGTGCCTGAATTCGCCGTGAGAACCTCCCGATGCTGCCCCTCCCCCAGGCCGGCCCTCAGGGGAGCCAGCGCCAGGACTGCAAGCGGACACCTGAGGGCGTGGGCATCGGTAGAAACCACCCTCCTCCCCCTCCTCAGTCTGCAGAGGGATTAGTTCTTCTAGCCCCAAACCCCCTGTTACTGTCCTCTTCCTGCCCCACAGCCAGGGGCCTCCTGTGTGTGCTGCCTGACCTTGGAGCCTGCGCAGGTAATGAGGGTCACTCCCACATCAGAATCCTCTTTCCTGCTGTTTTTCCCAGCCTGGAATTCCTGATCTGTCCCTTTCTGCCCGCCTCCTCCAGAGAGCCCCCTCTGATGAGTTCACCGAGATTTCTTGAGTTCTACCTCCACTCGGGTAGCTATTGCTGAAACAGCACAACTCAGGTGGCACTCGAACCCAGCCAAAACCCAGACTGGGACTTGAACCCATGGGCTGGGACTTGAACACATTGTCTTCTTTTTTTGTTTTTTTTTAATTTGTTAACATCTTTATTGGAGTAGAATTGCTTTACAATGGTGTGTTAGTTTCTGCTGTATAACAAAGTGAATCAGTTATACATATACATATATCCCCATATCCCCTCCCTCTTGCGTCTCCCTCCCACCCTCCCTATCCCACCCCTCTAGGTGGTCACAGGGCACCGAGCTGATCTCCCTGGAGCACACTGTCTTTTCATTGAAATCGCACACCTGGTCTCAGGAGTTGGTGAAGCTCAGGTTCTTTCTGTCTCAGTGCAGAAGGAATTCAGCGAGAGGTAGAAGAGGATTCAGATAGGTAAGAAGAGCATTTATTTAGAGAGATATGCAGTCCATAGACAGAATGCAGTCTGTCTCAAAAGGCAAGAGCGGCCCTGAAATATGGCGTGTTTAGTTTGAAAGGGCTGGGTAATTTCATAGGCTAATGAGTGGGAGGATTATTCCAACTATTTCAGGGAAGGGACAGGGATTTCCAGGAATCAGGCCACTGCCCATTTTTTGGCCTTTATGGTCGGCCTCTGAACTGTTGTGCTGCTAGTGGGTGTGTCGTTCAGCATATGCTAATGTATTACAGTGAGGCTCAAGGTCCACTGGAAGTTGAACCTTCTGCCATCTTCGGCCTAATTGGTTCTAACCAGTTTATGTTGTATCCACAATGGCTTGTTTTAAAAGTTCTGCCCTGGGGCTTCCCTGGTGGCGCAGTGGTTGAGAGTCCGACTGCCCATGCAGGGGACAAGGGTTCGTGCCCCGGTCCGGGAGGATCCCACATGCCGCGGAGCGGCTGGGCCCGTGAGCCATGGCCTCTGGGCCTGCGCATCCGGAGCCTGTGCTCCTCAGCGGGAAAGGCCGCAACAGTGAGAGGCCCGCGTACCGCAAAAACAAACAAACAAACAAACAAAAGTTCTGCCCTGCCCCCTTCCCTCCTGTTTCATTACCAGGCCCAGGTGAGCAGGCCTTAAGCAGAATCCTCTACTGGGGCAAAAACTTAGATTTTCTGCAGGAAGAAACTACTGGAATTATATCAGAGACAATCAACTGCCCCTCCCTGTTAGTTAACAGAAGCTTTTAGCCACAAAAGGGTGGAAAGCACACCTTGCAGTGGTGGAGAGAGTAGAAATACCAGGTGAATCCACTCTCTAGTGACTGTGGTCAAAAAGCAGTAATCCCTCCCTTTGTTTTGTGGCTGTGGTTGCAGCCTCAGTGAAACCGTGCTGCCGATGGGACTCGAACACAATCTTCCAACTGAAACTGCACAACTTGTCTCAGGACTGAATGAAGCTCAGGTTCTTAATGTCTCGGCACAGAAGGAATTCAGCAAGAGGCAAAGTGATAGGTAAGAAGTGAATTTATTAATATCATATGCTTTGTAAAGAGGTTGTGGGAAAATGGGGCCTGAGAGTGAGACAGGAAGGGGGCAGGGCACAACCTTTAAAAGAATGATATAGCCCGACGACGCGACATAAGCTGGTTGGAACGAACTAGGTCCAAGATGGTGGACAAGTCGACCTCCACTAGACGTTTAGCCTCAGTATACGCTCATTGTAATACGTCAGCACGCTAAATGACACACCTGCAGGCACCGTGACAGTTCTGAGGCCAACCAGGGAAGGCCAACAAGTGGGTGGGGCCCAATTCCCAGAAATCCCCACTCCTCCAAACCTCCTACGCATTAGCCTAATTAGGGTAAATCACCCAGCCCTATAAAAACCGACAACCCCGTACCCCCGGTCTCTTGGCTTCTTGCCTCCCTCACCTTCCGAGATGGCCTACGCTCTGTCTATGGAGTGTGTTTCTCCCTGAATAAACCTTCTTTCTCTTTCCTATGGCTCACTCTCGAATTCTTTCCTGTGCAAAGCCAAGAACCCAGACTCGAAGGCCATCCCAGGGACTTGGACGTGACCTGGGATGTGCCCATCCTTCCCACCCCACTCTCTCTCCTGCAACAAGAGAATGGTCATGTCCCAGGTCTCAGGCGAGTTCCTGGGATGGACGCCAAGTGAGGGTCCTTGGCTTCAAGCGAGAGAGAATTCAAGAGTGAGCCATAGTAAAGTGAAAGCAGAGATCCACATTCCACAGGCAGAATGCAGCCCATTTCAAAAGGCGAGAGCGGCCCTGAAATATGGAGTGGTTAGTTTTTATGGGCTGGGGAATTTCATAGGCTGAGTGGGAGGATTATTCCAACTATTTTGGGGAAGGGGCAGGGACTTCCAGGAATCAGGCCACTGCCCACTTCTTGGCCTTTTATGGTTGGCCTTGGAACTGTCATGGTGCCAGTGGATGTGTCATTTAGCATACGCTAATGTATTATAATAAGCATATAATGAGGCTCAAGGTCTACTGGAAGTCAAACCTTCCACCACCTTGGAGCTCTTGGTTTTAACCAGTTTATGTTGTATCCTCAATAGCTATGAACATAAGGGTGCATGTATCTTTTTGAATTATAGTTTTGTCTGGATATACACCCAGGAATGGGATTGCTGGATCATATGGCAACTCTATTTTTAGTTATGTCATTCTTTTAAATGTTGTGCCCTGCCCCCTTCCCTCTTGTCTCATTAAGAGGTTTGGGTGAAATTTTTATTCCAGTTGCCTCCAGAGGTGAAAGTGTCTCTGGGTGTGGTCCTTGGACCACCTGCCTCAGAACCACCGGTGGCTCTAGTTAAAATGCAGATTCCTGGTCTCCTTCCCTAAGACCTGGTGAACCAGAACCTCTGAAGGTGCGGCCCTGGGAATCTGCATCTGTATCAGGCATTGTCTTAGCTTGGCTGTAGCTAGCTGTTTGGCACAGGATGCTGTCACCTTGGCCCTTCCACCCCAAGTAACTTGCAGCATCCCCTGGGATCCTAGGGCCTCCTGTTTCAGTAGCTGAGAACTGGTAGACCCACCTTAAAGCTCCAGGCCAAGATTCACCTCTGGCTTTGGCATATCTTCCTACACCATTTTGCCTAAGTAAGCAATCTATAAATATTTGCTGAACTGACCTAGGACCCTTGAGGGCAGGGTCTTGTCTCCTCTATTTCTTTGGGCCACCTCCTGGCACATAGTAAGTACTCACTCTATCCCTGACAGTAGGTTGATTGATGAGGTCACAGATCCAGGACACACCTGCAAAAAGACATGGAAGAGGAGACAGTAGCTTTAATTAATGCTGCCCTCTCCACTCCTCGGGATCTTTCTAGAGGAAAAGGAAGCTGTGTTGTTCATGCTCACAATCCACAGATTTGCAACTGGGCAGAGACTCTTGGTATGAGTCAGGAAAGGCAGACGTCAGCACAGGTGTGTTTTCTAAGTAAGAGCCAATACTGGTGAGTGAATGAGGTTGACCTCGAGTGTCTTGGCAATGGCTTGGCCAGACTGAACTTGTGTACACAGTTTTGGTTTTTGTTCTCTGGGATCAGGGCCACATTGACAGTCCTTGGTGTGCTTCCTGGGTCTCAGCTTAAAGGGAGAAGACAGAGCCCTGAGATATGCAGGGAGGGAGCCCACCAGTCACGGACATGGCTGCAAGAACACTTAAACTTTTATGGGTAAAACAAGTTTGCTCTTAAGCTAAAGACCAAAAGGAAATTGGAGAAAGCTTAAGTGAGCCCTCAGACAACAAGCTAAGAGATAACCAAAGGTGAATGGACTCTTGTTGTAGCTAGAAAATGCACATAAACACACATGGGAACAAGTGGGAATTATTGGCTCATAAGGATTGTTCAGGCTTGTGGAAAGCAAATTACCTTTATTAGCAAGTATTTACAGAGCAATATTACAGACTAGCCTCTCTGCTGGGATACAAGAGGTATTCAGAACAGCCCCTACCTCAAGGGATTTACAATCTGGATGGAGAGCTAAACTCTCTGGAGAGAACTACACAAAGGACCTCAAAAGTAAGCATGCCTGCCTAAATGGCCAGGAAAATTCTTGAAGGGACAGATTCTGGGTCTTACGTTGAATCCTGAATCTTTAATTTTTTAGTATCTTAAATGCTTATATAGATCACCTCTACTTGTCTTAGGCTACATAATTGCAAGCAACAGAAACAAACTGGTTCAAGAAGAAAAGAAATGTAGAAAAGTATAGTTGGGGACTAGGCTGATAAAATCAGCAGAAACCACAAGAGGCTGGAGAGTAGGAAGTACAACTGTGTAACCCTATAGGAACAACCTGGTAAGGACACTGCTGTCACCACTGCAAGGCTAGGCTTCCAATTCTAAGTCATGCCCACATTCTAGCTGCAAGGAAGGCTGCCAGGTTCTGATGTTTAGTGGGAGGTGGGTACTCATGCATGAGATGGGGAATTCCCCAAACATTGGAAGGGGGTTCAGCTGCAGGGCAGCCAAAACAAATGACAGATGCTCACCACACCTTCCATATCTAGTACAGGAACAGAAAGTATGAATGTGAAAGAATAAACATTTCCAGTTTTAAAAAAGGAATACTGCAGAACAGGAATTGTGCAGGTTACCAATGCAATAAGATTCTGCTCAGCAGGAGTTGGGAACGTCTTAGGAGGGAGGGGAACCTTAAAGAGTTTGGAGGAATGGAATAAATGCAGAAGAGGTAGGGAGGGTTCCCAGGCTGGGAAACCATCCAGAGGTCAAAATTAGCTACATGGGTGTGGGGGTAGGGAGGAGAAAGCCCAACCTCCCTACCAAGCCAGGCTTCTCCAGGCTCAAGGTCTGACATGGGAAGACCCATCTCATCCAACATCTGTTGTAGATTCTTCAGCATCACCCAGAAGTCCTACTTATCATATTTATATCATTTATCAAATAACATCAGGATATTAATTATCGTGAGAGTGGCATCACCAGTACTCTGACAATCTTTCACTTTTAAGTGAATGTTTAGTCAATTTATATTTAATGTAATTAATGTATTGATGTGGTTATTTGTTATTTGCTTTTAGTTTGTCCACTCTATTTTTTATTCCTCTGTTCCTTTGCCCTCCTTTCTTTGGAGTTAATTGATTTTTTTTGAATTATATTTTAATTTATTTACTGGCTTTTTAGCTATCCCTATTTGCATTAGTTTTTTTTTTCTCTCTCTTTTTTCTTTTTTCTCGCTGCGTTGGGTCTTCATTGCTGCATGTGGGCTTTCTCTAGTTGCAGCGATAGGGGGCTACGCTTCGTTGCGGTACACGTGCTTCTCATTGGGGTGGCTTCTCTCGTTGCGGAGTACAGGCTCTAGGTGTGCGGGCTTCAGTAGTTGCGGTGTGTGGGCTTCAGTAGTTGTGGCTTGTGGGCTCTAGAGTGCAGGCTCAGTAGTTGCGGCGCATGGGCTTAATTGCGCTGCAACATGTGGAATCTTCCTGGACCAGGTCTAAAACCTGGGTCCCCTGCCTTGGCAGGCAGATTCTTAATCACTGCACCACCAGGGAAGCCTCTGCATTTGCTTTTCTTTTTTTTTTTTTTTTTTTTTTAAGTAGGTACTCTAGGGATTCTAAGAAATATCCTTAACTTTCCATAATTTACTTAGAGTCAATATTGAACCCTTTCACAAAAATGTAAGAATTTTGCAACCATATAGTTTCATTCACTGCCTTTTCTATGAGCTATAGTTGTCATATGTATTATATCTACATATGTTGTATACTTTACAATACAATGCTATACATTTTGTTAAGAGAAAAATAGACTCTTACATGTACCCACATATTTAACGTTTCTAGTGTCCTTCATTACTGATGATCTGAGGTTTTATCTGATCTCATTCCCCTTCAGCATGAAAGAACTTTCTTTAACATTTCTTGTAGTTCAGGTCTGCTGGTGATTAATTGTTTTATCGATAGTTTTCATTTATATGAAATTGTCTATTTAGCCTTCATTTCTTTAAGTGTATTTTCTCTGAATATAGAATTCTGTTTTTTTTTCCTTCCAGTACTTGATACACAGGGTTTGGGGCACAGTTAATTATCACCATTTTACAAAGACTGAAGATGCCAAAACTATAAACAGAAGTCAGAAATTATGGCTCCAGGCCTCTCGTTCTTTGCTAATTTACTCAGTTGTCATCTTCCCGTCGCCACCCATCACCCTACTCCTTCAATGCAATGAGCTTGCCTAAAAAAGTTTATCATGAGTTACATATACTGGCCTGGGAGGACCACCCCCCCGACCTCTTGTTAAATAAGGACACCCTGTTATGAAGCTTTTTTTTGTCTTTTATTTATATTTGAAGGGCTACAACATTCCTGTTGCCTAAGAGGTTTGGTTAGCAATGTTCTTCTTTATCTACATCTTGGCTGGCGCAGCTGGAGGCAGCAAGGAGTGAGAGCTGGTGTTGTCGACTCCTCAAGCCTATATACATCAGGAAGCTTCTGGCACCTGCTCCACTCATATTTTCCCTCTCCAGCGCCCCCCATACCAACTTTTTAAAAAGCCACAGTGGTGGGTTCTCCTTAAAAAAAAAGCCTCCTGCCTCCTGATGAAACTGTGAGAGAAGGTTGATTTTGAAAAGAGCTTAGTTTCATCAGGGTTATAAAGTTGGCCTGAAGGCTGCATGGGATGTACTTTTTAAACATTTGAATTCAAATGCTTTTAGAAAGGACAGGCACCACCCATCTCTATTAGGTTTTGACTGGCTTCTGCAGGCATTTAGGTTTGTAACCCTTGTAGCAGGTTCTATCTGGGGGCATCTAGAAGAGGACAAGGCACCCAAGATTTTGGCTCAGCCATTGGCCCCTGTGTAAAGGGTCCAAAGACCAGAGAGATCAGCAGTAGTAGGTTCATATCTGAATATAATCATCAAAGACATAGAAACACACTCCCTAGGCCCCAAGTACCAGCCCACCAGTTCCAGGCCCAGCTGCTATCTCAAGTTATTTAGGTTCCTCTTTATGGTTACGCAAGATAGAGTTGGGAAAATCTACCTGCACAGCCTGATTTTATATCTCAAAACTCAAGCCTAACACAGTCACATTTGTAGTCAATTATCATGAAGAACAAACTTGGGTACTCCTATACAAGTCAGGAATGTATTTAACTGAGTATTCAGTATTTACTTGAATGAAGTGAAACTGAGCTGAGTCCTTGGAACTTCAGAGGAGATCTTTGAAATGCAACGGCAGCTGCTAGAGCTAGAGACCCAGGGTTGAATGTTGGCTTTTTCAGCTTCTAGGGGCCACCTGTATTCCATGGCTTGTGGTCCCCTCTTCCATCTTCAAAGCACATCACTCCAGTCTCTGCTTCTGTGGTCAACCTACTTTCTCCTCTGCTGAAGTCAAATCTCCCTCTTGAAGGACACTTGTGATTATATTTAGGGCCACCCAAGATAACCTCTCATCTCAAGATCCTTAGTTTTATCACATCTGCGAAGTCCCTTTTGCCATATAAGGTAACATTCACAGGTTCTGGTGATCAGGATGTAGATGCATCTTTGAGGACCCACCAACCTGGCAAATGCCCATCAGCCCTCTGGGTTCTGCTCAGACTTTCTTTTTCTCTTCTGAGAGGCCTCCCCCAATGTTCAGGGGTCAGGCTCCCTAGTGTAACATGTCACACACCAGCTTGTAATTGTCTTTTTGTCATTCTTCTCTCTCTTCTGCTTGAGAGCTGGGATCTCACCCATCTTCTTCCTCTTGGTACCCTAAGGTCTGGCACGTAGTATGTGCTCAATATATGTTTGCAGGAATGAAAGTGCCCTCTGACTGAGAACTCCAGGATGAACAGCCCTGATGAAGTGGGTACAGAGTTCCCCTGGTCAGGGTGATAAAGGGGCCTGCAGAGAGCAGGCCCATACTGGGTGTGCTGGCTGGACAGGTCATATTATGCTCTGGAGGGGCACCCCTTGTGTTTGGAGCTGAGAGCTCTGCATAAGGTATACAACAGTTCACCAGCAGTAGAGCCCTGGGCTTCTCAAGCCATGTGTGCTGCTTAGTGCAGCTTTCCTGTTGCCCTGACCCCAGGAACACAGACCCTGGGAACAAGCCCTCGGAGGCCAACTTCACCGCACGTCCATGGTGGTCTGTGACTGGCTCCTTTAGTCATTGATTAGCTTTCCAGGAAAATACAGTCATTAGGCAAATTCCACCCACCTATCAGGGAAGATATAAACATAAATAAACATTAACCTAGACGCGTGTTTACAACACACAGCTGCCTGTGGGTACATGGGCGGTGCCAGCTGGCCCTGGCTCCCCTAGCTGCTTGGTTGAATGAAGGGAAGCTGACCGTATCATGTTTTCAATTTACTCCAGCAGATACGGGAACGTGACCCCTGGAATGTGGATTTATACATCACCAAGGTTTACCTATCTGCGAGAAACGCAAACACGCGTACCCCCCAAAGCTACAGGGTAGCACAGCTGCACATGTTTATTTCTGACAAGGCTAACCGAGCTTTCGTTATTTATGCCAAAACTTATAAGCTAATAAAAACGTCCTGCAGAATGCGGGTGCAAAGGGAAAGAAGTCTTGGTAAGCCGAGACCTTGCTACAGCACACATCCTGCCCTTAACTCTTGCCGGCAGCAAGCTGGGGTGTTTACCGGTGCCTTCTTCTGCTGTGTGGTTGAGATCGAGTGGGTGTGAGTTTCTCCTTTGGGTGGTTAAGAGTGGAAACAGGGCTGGGGAGTCTGGTCAACCCCCAAGAAGCATACAGCTTTTGGAGACCACAAATGCCAAGATGGTGTAGGACTGACCACCCACTTCCATGGAGCCCACCAGGAAGCCATCCTCGGCCCTTTTGATGTCTGGTTGCTGGTGCCGGGACATTCTGGAACAGACAGTCAAAATACTGGTCCTCTTGGAAGCGCAAAATCATCATTCCAGGATGACCCCTCAGCTGACCCTTTCTAGACAGTTCAGAGAACGTTCTCTCTCCTTACTTCCCCAAGAAGCTCCTTTCCACCCTCGACTTTCCTCCCTCCCTTCCCTCTGCTCCATCTTTAAACTACTCCTTCACTCTGTCACATCCTCCATTTGGAGTCCTGTGCATGCTGGCATCCTGGGCAAGGAAGAAAGACAACCATGAGAGAGGGACCTTGGAATGAACCAGAGCTGTGTACTTGCTTTTGACATGTCACACAACTAGCATCAGTGATAACACTGGGATTTCTTTTCTCTTTCATCAACGCTGACTTGACAGGCACTTTAAAGTCATGATTAAGGTCATGGATTTTCAAGTCAGAAATACCTCGGTTAGTGGTGGTTCTGGCATTTATAAGTTGTATGCCCTTGAACAAGCTAGTTTGCCTTACTACTCCTTAGTTTCCCCATCTGAAAAATGGAATAACAGTGATACTTACCTCTCGGGGTTGTTATGAGAACTAAATGAGATTGGGCACGCAAAGGGCTGAACAATTCCTTGCGTATATAGCAAGTTATCAATAAACATTAGCTATTGTTATTATTGGCAATTATAAGATTGTGGGTAGCCTATGAGCCACATATAGAAACTTTGGTTAGACAATGCTGGTGAATCAACCACTGTGGCATCTCTATCTTATATTCAGGACAAATGGTGGTATGTATGGCAGGTGGAAAGCTTTTCTAAAGGGTCAGGTCATGTAGGATGGAATTCTAAATGTATGCTCTCAAATGCTGCCTGGATCTCTAAGCTAATGAGGAGAATCATATCTTGACCCTGCATTGTTTTTGTTGAGAATCTGGCCCAAAGAAAAGTATTTCAACAGAAACTGTCACAAGTAGGGTTAGCACCAGAGGAAGAATGCTGAGCCGCCCTCTCGGCAGGAGCTGGGCCATACAGCTTTGTATAATAGGTCAGAGAAAAGAAGAAAATGATTCAGGGATAGCTTTACCTCACTGAGCCAGCAGCCTGATGGGGTCAAAAGCTACTTTCCACAGGTATCAGGCCAGAATCTTGAAAGAAGGAATTTCTCAGGGCTGAAGTAACCACGAACAGATCCAACTGGTTTTTGTGGCAGGTAATGTTTGTTTAACATTACATCCAGATGTCTAGGTTGTGAGACACAGACATTGGCGTCAGAAAGTGTTTATAAAATTCTTTGTTGAACTCCATACTGGGTTAGATACTGGGACAAATCAAACTGAAACCAAACTGCAAGCCCCGCGCTTATGAGGAAGTGCTGGAACTGGTCCCAGGTTTCAAAAAAGTGGACGAGAAACCAAAAGACGCGAATCATATGAGCAAGTAGGACTTGCCCGGCATTCTTAGCTGTTTTCCAATTCCAGGAAGAATGCTAAGTCGTGAACATGGCAAAGTAATCAGGGGCTGTCTTAGGATCTGGTTTCCTAGGTGAGCCCAGGACAGTGAGAAAGCCCCCTCCCTGGGACCACGTGGCTTTTTCCCATCGCCCGGCAGCTAATGAGCTACTCTCCTTAGCAACCTCCCGGAGAGGGTGGGAAGCGACTACTCCGCCCACCCTCACCCCCAAAACTGGCTTAACTGTGCTGGGTTCCTTTTTCTTGGTCTTTCTACCAAACTGTTTGTTGTTGTTGTTAATATGTCCAAGTAAAGTTTATTCCAAAGAGGCAAAAATTGTTTCGGGCTTCCCTGGTGGTGCAGTGGTTGAGAGTCCGCCTGCCGATGCAGGGGACACAGGTTCGTGCCCCGGTCCGGGAAGGACCCACATGCCGCGGAGCGGCTGGGGCCGTGAGCCATGGCCGCTGAGCCTGCGCGTCCGGAGCCTGTGCTGCGCAACGGGAGAGGCCGCAACAGTGAGAGGCCCGCGTATGGCAAAAAAAAAAAAATTGTTTCAACATTAAAACATCAATCAATGTCATTCAGTTTCTACCAAACTTAAGCATCAACATCCTCTATTGGGTGATGGCTTCCTGTTCTGGCAAAGAAGTAGAAATGGTTTTAATAGTTGTTTTTTCTGTTTGTTTTTACCCTGGTGTTGGCTACAAACTTGGGGTTTGTATTTTTAGGTTTGAATTTGAATAGCAGGAGAGAAAACAGTGAGACCAGGCCAAGAGCTCCAGCACAGAATCACCTCAGGCCAACATTCACGTGACCTCTGGGGGATGTTCCCAGTGCACTGTCCTAAGAAGGGAAATGTCCATAAATGTCCTTCCTGTGAAAAAAGAAGAGGTATAGCTAAGAGATTTCAGACAGGGGCCTCCATCAACTTAATCTCCACAGAGTCCAGCTTACATCTACGCCTCAGAACAATGACAAAACCTTTCTCCACAAACACACTATGTTTGAAGCATCTGAAAAATCATTTAGTTGTAGCTTACTATCAAAGAGCTCTATGACTGAGAGGCTGTTATCTTTAAAATAGTCTATACATTTCATTCTTCCTTTGGTGGATATGGGGTGAAGCGATTGGAAAACAGAGGAATCAACCTCACCCTACACTACTCCACTTCCCACCAATGTTTAAACTATTCAGGCAGACTTTCTTAGGCAAACTTTCTTTGGCAAACTGAAGATAAGTCTGAAATAACCGGAGTAACTGAGACAAAGTTTTCCTCCTGGCAAATGAAAGCAAATACTTTTGCTGTCAAATCTTTACGACTGAAATCACATGGCAATCCGGAGCAATTTTCCATCAAAGAAATTGCAAAAGTGGGTCCAATGTGCTTAGAGTGAGGTTAGAAAACAGAATATTTGACTGAAAAGATAAGATAGAAAATTGAGTCTTTGCATTCTGTTGAATGAGCACACAGAGAATTTTCTAGATAATTGGTTTTTAAAGATTGCATTTGTGTGAATGGGGCATGCCAGGGTATGACTAGAGTAATATCCTAGAAACAGTGAGTCTCGCTGGGATATATATAAGTTCTCATGGTGCCTTCCATTGGGTCTCAAATAGGTGCTGTGAGACGCAGAGTGAAGACTGGATATTTTGGGTGACAATAATATTTGAGTATTTGTTCTCATACACAGATATTAGAGGGGCCCCAGAAACCTGCCTGTCTACCAGATGCAGAGCACTCAATGGTTAGGACTGCAGGCTCTGGTGTCAGCTGGACCGGGTTACAATCTGGGTACTACCATCCACTAGCCAATAATTTAATGCCTCACTTTCTTCATCTGTTCAAATGGAGATTATTATATGACTAATATCCTTCAAGGGCCTTGGAGGATAAACGAGGCTATGCATGCGAACATTTGCGTGTGAAATCAGCCACACACTAAAAGTGAATTTGACATGAGACTCTCCACAATCTCCTGAAGGCCATGTGCAAGGGGAGAATGTCATGGGAGGCCTGTGTTTAATTCACAAGGGCATTAAAGACCAGTTTCAAGCAGGCTTGAGACCAAAGATGTCAATATGCAGGGTTGCCCCTCCATTTTTTTTTTATAAACGAGGTGATTTGCAGACTGTAGAGTTTTGGGGGAATCTGCCTAGAATAATAATATCTTAAGTGTCAACAAATTTTTATTAGGGGTGGTACCAAAATTATCACGAGGGGGTGACCCATTCTTCCCTATGGCCTTATATTGGGCCTCTCTCACATGGCTATAGGCTTCTAGAATAGACGGGTAGAAAAGTTTTGTGTGTGTGAAACTCTCAAGACATGACAAATGTCCAAAGTCATATTGCTTATTCCTACCGCTGTATGTTTTAGACTATTATCCGGCAGAAGGTTTGCCGTATAAATAAATTCATTCATTTATTCATCATTTATTCAACTGCGATGTATTCAGCACCCCGTGTGTGCCAGGAACGGTTCTAGGCACTGGATTAACCCGTCAGGGAACACTTCCCTGTCCTCGTGGAGTTTGTATTGTGTTAATACTTCTAATCAGAGGCAAGCAGAAATCACCTAAGTTAGTGGGCATTTCTTTGGATTGTCTCATGGGCTAGTGGTGAATTAACTGAACAAGAACTCAAAGGCTCTGTGAATGGAATGATGGCCAGGCATTCAGAAGCTGAGTGGAAACCCCAAAGTGGCTTCCTTTAGGGAGCCATTCTAGAGGAGCACCAGGCCTCTCTCTCCAGGGGCGAGGGACTTGAGTCTCTCTAAGGATGGGCTGGCTCTTTGAAAACAGGCTGAGGACAACTCATGTGGTCACATGGGGTTTCGAGACCACTTCTGCCCCAGTGTATTTCCCCATGGTGTGGCTGTTAGCTCGGCAATGTGAGAAGACAGGTCCAAAAGGAAAGTATGGGAGGCATGGATCTTACAGGCAGAAAAGAAATTTGCAGAGGGAAAGGTGTGAGGAGGGAGACTCCCAAAGGTCTGGCTGAGACTCCCGCTCCTTGTGCGGCTGGAGATCTCGGGGCCAGAGCGTCTGCGAGGAAGAGGGGTGGACTTTAGTAGTTGGCTGCTGAATCCTTTGGGGCCCTCACAGAGGCTGATTCTGGTCATCAAGCAGAAGGAATTTATTATGAAAAGGAAATCAGCTAGCTCACAGAATCGGTGGGAGCCTGGAGAACCGATCTCATGGAACAACCTCCAAATCTATACTACAGAACTGCCCTGATGAAGAGGCTGCTGCCCTGTGGCTGCCCCACCAAGAGGCGACAAATACTGCCAGTCGACTGACACTATTTCTACCCCATTTCTTCTAAAACAAAAAAACCAGAAAAACCCTGGCCACCCCATTCCAGCAAAATGATTTCCACCCAGAGCCTTTTTCCTTAAAGTCCTCACTTCCGAGTCAAATGTAACTCTGATTGGTGGAACCCAGTTCATATGTCTGCACTCTAATTGCAGAGGAGTTGGGGAACTGATTTTTTGGTTTCTTCCTAATGAAAGTAGGACTCATAAAGCTGGAATTTCCCCCAAGAGCAAAGATGGGTTAAAATGTTGCCAGACAGCCAGGGAACATTGCAGTTGTCTATTTCACTCAACCCCTTAGCCAACCCAAGGCCAGCATACACCACCCACCAATGTCATGCACAAGGTCAACTCCAACAAAATTCCCTGCCTAACGCAGTTCAGCATTCCTACATGCAAGCTAAAACAACTCCTCTGCCTGAAATGGGTATAACTCAAACTCAAACAGTAGTGGGCCCTCAGAAGTAAAAAAGCAAAAAAATAATGGGAGCCATCTCATCTTTTATTGGAGAAAACTGGCAAGCAGTGATTATGGTGTAAAACCTTCAGGGGGCGTTTTTGTGTGTGATTAGGGAACTATCAAGTACTCACTGGGTACCTCTCCTTTCCAGCTACATTATTCCATAGTCTCATGCCGGAGAGAGGAGTATCCCAGAATCCTCTCTCCTCTAAGCCTCATAAGGGCTCAAGACACAGTTGTCCAGAACATCAAGCATGTTATGACTCTAAGCTGTGAGCGCTGACTTTTCTGTGTTGGGCAGCCCCGACCCAGATAGTAAGTTCCCTTTCAGGGCTCACAGTCTCCCAATTCCTCGTCGCATCCATTTCCCCCTAAGCTGCACTCTGGAAAAGGACCACAGTCAAGTGTGAGGGTCATTCATTCTTATCTGTTTACCTTGGAATCCTGGCCACCCCTGAAGGTCCCTCAGGGAGGTGTCCTGTGACCAGTTTGAGGAGGCTGTCCACAGTCTCTCAGGAACTGGCCACAGAACTGGTACTAGAATCCAGTTCTTTGCTCTCCCATGATGGTGCCTCTTGCTCCAGGATATTTGCATTTAACAGAGGACAGAGACTGAAGCCAAAGGACTGAGTTTCCTCTTGTAAAATATCAGTCACCTTTGAGCCCTCGTGTTAAGGATCACTGAACGATAGCACAGTGTTTCCCAGGAAGCCACCCGGAGGGAGGGATGGTGCAGTGAGCAGAGTGGGCAGTCCCATGGCACCTGGATGAACGCCTGATGCCCTCGGCTCACAGGCGATTAAGAGCACGGGGCTGGAGGCGGAAGTGAGCCCATCTGGAACTTCACTTGCTCTCACTCTTCACACTCGGGGAAACGCTGGCCTCCGTCCCGCCAGCCCAGTTCAGATTCTGTTACCATCTCAGCTTAGCAAAGCATGTGCCGGAGAAGGAGAATCCACGGTTTTTCAAGTTCCCTTCTGTCTAAAATAAGGGAGTTGCACTTTATGA
This sequence comes from Lipotes vexillifer, assembly GCF_000442215.2. Lineage (NCBI taxonomy): Eukaryota > Metazoa > Chordata > Mammalia > Artiodactyla > Lipotidae > Lipotes > Lipotes vexillifer. Next base: position 1,332,346 of record NW_006792541.1, read on the forward strand.
TCTTTGGAGCCCTCTGGGCTGGGCTCACAACCCTGTGAAAATGTGGGCAAAGGAGGGGTCCTCGACGAGGAGCTGTGAAGAAAGTTTCCGTCAGGGCTTAGACACCTGTGGGCTGTGAGCGTATCTGGATTCTAATCAGAACCTGAAATGGGACCAGCAATCAAGGCACCGATGCCAACAGCCCAGATGTTCAGACAATAGTGACAGTTTATTCATCACAACAGGAGGGGAACGATCTCAGACCCTTGGGCTTGGGGACGTCTGTCTTTGTGCTGTCTGCACTGGTCTCTGCTCATTCAATATTTAGAGCTAAGAGCAAGGCACAGCCCTTTCACCTCCTTGGAAACCTGCAGCTTTTCTCACTATATTTCTATACCTGTCGCCCCAGCCGTACCCCTCGATCCCGTTACTCAGCTGAACAAATGCTGCAAATTTAATTTTAACTTAAATCTTCAAATAAGCTTCTTAATCGGAATCTAAAACTAATGTCAATCTGTGAAGCATATTATACATTATGCAAAGATGTGTAATGACCCTGTTTAAGCTGTGGCCCACACGGTCCAGTTTCAGAGAAAACTCATGATGCATGACAGACAGTCAGCCACCAGAAAGCAATTCTATGTAACTTGCAGTCCTTTTCCACCTGCTTCCTTCGTACCTCGCACGTGCTCTAGCTTCTTTTTCCTCTGAAATCTTGGGGGAAACTCTCTCCAATACCAGTCTGGGTACTTCTTTTCCTTCTGCCCCCTTTGCTTTCCACATTCCAGAAGCTCCTGAGAGCTGTCTGGCAACACAGTACCCTGGGTAAGGCGAGGGAGGGCAGTGCTTATACCAGAGGACGGTAGTGCTTGCACAGGATCAAACCTACCAAAGCAGATACTGATCATTCAGTGCACATGGGGGCCCACTTCCTTAGGATCTGCCTACTTTCTCATTCTGCAAAATGCTTTTTTCTAAATTTGTTGTAGCACCTCAGGTGAGGGGCAGAGGGTGGGGTGACACCTGTGGAACAGAGGTAGAAGAAATAGCAGTGCCTAGGAAAGAAAATTGTTGTCAGTTGTTGGCAGAAGTTATCAGTGTGAAGAGAAAACAGGAGGAGAGAGGAGCGTCGCAGTGGTGCTGATCGGCTGCAGCCTGCGCGTGTGTGATGCCAGAACAGGCTCAGGAAATAATGGCAGTAGTGCTCATCTTTACTGGGTTGAGTATGTGTCAGGTACTTTACACAGAATGTTCCATTTATTCCTCATGATTCTGCAAGGGAATATCCCTCTGTTGTGGAAGGGGGACTTAAAGCTCAGAGAGGTTAAACCATTTGCTCCCGTGTTAGGAAGTGGTGGAGCTGGGATTTGAACCTGGGCAGTTTGACTCAGAGACCATGCTTTAACTTGTCCTCAGGCTTTACTGTTTCCTCACAAAGGAAGGTTCCATTTGGGAGCATGGAAAGAGAGAGACACAGAGACTCAAACAAGGCCACCGGCATGTGGGCAGGACTGGTGTTTTCGGCACGAAGCAAGATAGATAGGAGCTGGGGAAAATCCCACTCATCACAAGACACGTTGCTTTAGGAAATGCTGCATCGGCATTATCTCAGTGCAGGCCGACGGCTGCAACAAACAACCCAGTAGAGGAACAGCTGAACACAAAAGTTTACTGCTCACATCAACTCTTATCAGACAGTCCAGATCAGGCAGCCCTCCCGGGCCCAGGCCCCTGCCCCTTAGTGATAGAGGTGAGAAGAGAGTGAGAGGGACACACCAGCTACTTAACTACCAGAAAGTGCCGCATCCCTTGGGCTCATATTTCACTAGCCAGAATCAATCACCCGGGTGGGTTGGAGGGAACGTAGTCCCTGGCTGCTCAGCTGCTTCTCAACAGCAACTCTACACTCTGGGAGAATGACCCTTCAGGGATCAACCAGCCATTCCGCTCACAGGCACACTTGACAGACGGAGTGGAGAGTGACACGATGACCTGGCGAATGACACTGGTGGAGGGCACTGGTGAATGGCACTGGAATTTCGGCACAGTATGGGCTGCATTGGAAGTGGGGTGCTCCAGGAACTTACATGGGGGCTTCTCTCAAGGAGTGGATCGTGGAGGTCAAGCCCACTCTGCAAGCATCTGTGGCTGCTGAATCTGGGCCAAGCCTCTTAGATAGGGGTCTGCACTGGCTTGTGGTCCAGTGTCCCTGAATCTGACCCCCAAGTTCTGCCAGAGAACTGATTTCTGAGAGCAAGACCATCCTTCCTGTGGGTTTAGCTAGTATCTGTTACGTCTGGTCACACGACTTAGGTTTTGTTTTGTTTTTTAAATAAGTTCCTATTGACAGGCCACTCTGGGAGTCCAGGCAAGAAATCTTGAATCCCAGGATCTAAATCTGCAGACTAAAGACGTTTACAGAATGAATTTGAATAAATGCAGCTGTCAGAAGGGAAAGGGGCCAGAAAAAAGGGTGGACAGATTCTAAGCAAAAAAAAAAAAGACAAAACAAAAAAACCCCCAAAACACCAGACTGTTCTTAGAGTCATATTTCAAATCCAAGTTTTTGTGTCTTTCTTCCCCCAAATTGTCATTAATTATGGATTGTGTGTCCCTTGGAAGTTTGTTAATAGTATTAGTTTTGGAAAGGCGTTTCCTGCTTCTCTTCCATATGCAACTGTTTATTTAAGCAGCTGGTTCTCATTTCTGAGTGTAATTTCAGCAGTCCAGCTACAAGATAATGGGCTGAAATGTCTCAAACAAAGCTTGAATAAATAACTTTGATATTGTTTTTCAGGAGTGGTTGAATACACTATTGAATCTATTGGTATGAACCTGGCCCCTCTTTAGGAAAATGTCCCTAGATGGAAATAATAGTGGATTTGAAAATTTCTGAGTTGCATATTTTCTGAAGCGCCAGCACTCTTTTTGTACATCTGACACTTTGTACTTGGAAAATGGTCTGTAACTACTCTTCAGAAATACTCCTCAGAGGAAAACTGCAAAATTTCCCTTAGTTTCCAGATGGGGTAACAGGCTCTGGAAAGGCAGGCATTTCTCCCAATGTCACAGGGAGAGCACTGAGCTTGGAGACCCCGAGTCCCAGTTTCTCACCCAGTTCGTCACTCCACTCGTCCATCCCACTGTCGGGAGACTGCTTTTCCTACCAAACAGCCAAAAAGACTGTAGGGTGAACTCAGACCTAGTGAGGTGCTAGGAGCACAATTCCAGAACAATTGTAGGAATTTGCACTTGAAATGAGTGCTTAGTGCCCCAAGCACTGAAGAATAAGGAGCAGGGTGCACAGACAGTCCACATGGGGGCCTGCATTTGACCCAGGCCCAAGGTCTCAGCTTAGCTGTCACTTCTTCCAGGAAGCCTTCCCTGATCTCGCATGACTGAATTAGGGGCCCCTCTTCTCTAGTATATCCTCCGGCACGGGGACGAGGCCTCTGCGGCAGCGCTTGCGTCCTGCACTGTCATCACTCAAATTTGCTTCTTCTCCCCACTGTGGGCTCAGCAGCGACTTTGGCCTGCTCACCTGTGTGCCCCAGGGCTGGACATCCAACCTGACACATAGCAGGTCTCGAGAGCTCTACTTGGATAAATGAGTGAATGAACAAATAGACACAGAGGGTCCCAGGGCAAGCAGCCTGGCAAAAATATTCCTGCTTCTCATCCAAGCATTTAGATTCTCACAGCCACAAGTCCCACTGAGCAGCCCGCCCTGCCTTCCTTCCTGCCCCAGGGGTGGCTGCTCAGGGTGGCGGACTGCTGCTAAGAGCTGGGCTACATCGGGGCCGAAGGAGGACCTGTGAGCAGGCCCCCTCACCCTTTCAGGATCCCCAAGGCTTTCCCAAGGGAGTTTCCATACCATCTGGAACGAGGGTACCACAGAAATGCTCCTCTCAGCAGAACGTGTAAGGAGTGGCTTTTCTTACCGAGGCCTGTCCTCAACGAGGCAGGCACTGGGGTCACCCGCCCGGCTCCAGCCTGGCCCCTCTGGCCCCTCCTTCCTCACTGACACAAGATCTTCCTGCCCCTTCCAGGCCTGGGGGTGGGGAACTCTCTCGGGAGTCTCCATGGGAAACTCTAGGGGAATTCCAAGCCCTAAAGAGTGCTGCCATCTGAATTTGGCTTCTGTCACGGTTGCTCAAGAACACTGGCGCACAGATTGGGAGGCTCAGCACAAAATGCCTTGGTTTTCTTTCCCCAGCACCGTCGCCCCAGCCAACCGCCAGGACTCAGAAATGCCTTATTGTGTAAGCTGGAAACAAGCAGGCCAAGCTGTAATCGGTTTTGGCACAAAGTGTAAAATCAATATATAATCACCTAACGGGCCCAAGGTCAATTTCTATGAGTTTCACACTGCAGCTTCCATCAGGCCAATCTGTTTCTGTGAAGCAAGGCAGGCAAAACCGTAGTCACCAGGGCACTGGGCACAATTTCCAGACTCAGCCCTTCCCAGTTGGGGAAAATCTGGGCGTGGGACATGTACCTCCAACCTGTGCTCTTTGCATCTCCTTTTCTGGATGCGAGATAGAGCAGGAAACACTGGTCAAAGCAGTTACAGTGCCGAGAGAGCCGGGCGACTCTTGTTGGCAGAGATAAAGGGCTTTGTGCTAATCTATTCTCTGGAAAACGCAGGTCAGGGAATGTTCCGGGCAGCCCTCAGATGTCCCACAATAATAAAAGTTCACCGTAAATGACACTGTTGGTGTGAGATACAAGAAGCAATGCAGCCAGAGGCTGACTAAGGCTGCCGGGTTCAGGCTGGGTTGTGACCCATCTCCATATTGCCCTTGACTGAGAGCAGCCAGGCTGCGGATCAGCCTCGTAGGCTGCTGCCTCGTAGGCGTGATCTGAGCGTCATGACAGTAGGAAGACTTAGAGCCTAGCCCCGGTTCTTCTCCCAAGACCTGTACAAGTCAGTGACCTGAGTAAATGGAGAAAATAGTATCTGCTCTGCCTCTCAGGCTGGTCACGAGGTTTAAACCAAGTGACGGAGCGTATGTGACTGTGCCAGCTGTTAAATGCTCTTGTTTCTCATTTCTAACCCACCCGGGGTCTGTGGTGCTTGGACTCTACAAACCACGTTTCTCCCTTGCTGGCTGCTCCCTGTTCATCCTGCCAATGGCGAGGAGTAGCTACAGGCCTGGAGCGAGGCAAGCAAGTCACCCGGGATGCGAAGCTGAAGGCAGCACTGATCTCAGCTGTGGATCCTGCACCTGCACGACCCCCCTGAAATGCTCGCAGAGCTTCGGACTAAAGGCCGCTTCTTACCGCCTCAGTTTACAAACACATGCCTCAGCCTCACTGATGGAGCGCCAACCTCCTGTACTCTCCCGGGTAGTTGTTTTAATGATTTTGCCTTCTTTGTTCCCTCCAGTGACAATAGACAAGTTGCTTTTAATCAACCAGGGAGCATTCAGGGCTTCAGTTTGACTGCAGAGATTCCTGAAGGTGGTGGGAATGGGGAAGTCCACCTCCTCAAGGGAGTTGGGCCTGGGCTGAATGAAAGGAGGACAAGATGACTCAAGTGACCTGGATTCTGCTGCTGTCAGTCATCCACGTGCCCACACATGGCCTAGCTGGCCTGCCGGAGGAGGGAAAGCAGAGAGGAGGACATGAGCGGTCAGCAAGGACGGGCTTGGAAGAAGGAATCCAATCCTTGGAAAGGGACTCGGAATTACTAAGAAGGAAAAAGAAATCACCTGGCATTCAGAGTCTGCCAAGGGCAATCAAGCCATTCACGTGGGCATTGTTAGCCCCAGTTCCAAGGAAACCATGACTCAATCTGGTTTAAGGAAAAAAAATCTATAGGGTTTAATGATTTTGTTCCCATAATAACACTAAATGAACCAACAACATCTTAGCTCCGCTTGGAGAAAAACACAAAGCATTCTAAGGGAGTGATGCTTAAACGTGAAACTCACTCCATTCACCTCTGCCTCCTGCACTCAGACCTACTGCTCTAACCGATATTGACGTAACAAATGCCAAATCATTAAGCTGTTGATATCATGCTCTGGGGCATCTTGGTTACAACTGCCACATGATCTTTGTGTCTGTTTCATCTGAGGCCTAACCTGGGCTAGCCAAATCCCACAGATGGCGGCTTAGGGCCAGAGTACAGCACATACAGTTGATTTTTTTTTTTTTTCCATGCAAGAAAATGATAGAAACAGAACAAACGTAGTAGTTTTCAGAAAGGTTCCTTATCTCACACTGTTTAACAGGTAATTTAGAAATATACTCCTTTTGTCAGTGGTACTGTGTTAGTTTGCTAGGGCCACTGTAACAAAGTACCACAGGCTAGGTGGTTTAAGCACCTAAATCAAGGTGTCAGCAGGGTTGGCTTCTGCTGAGGCCTCTCTCCTTGGCTTGCAGGTGACCGCCTTCTCCCTGTCTTCACTTAGCCTTTACTCTGTGTGTCTACATCCCAATCTCCTCTTCCTATATTGGACTTGGGCCTACCCATATGACCTCATTTTACCTCAATTACCTCTTTAAAGACCCTATCTCCAAATAGTACAATCGCACTCTCAGGTACTGGGGATTAGGACTCCAGCATATGAATTTGGGGGTAGGGGACACAATTCAGCCTGTAACATGTACTAGTGATGAGAATTACATAAATAGTTAACACTGCTTGAATGGTTACTAAATGTCTGGAATTATACTGCACAGTCAACTTGAATTTAATCCTTAAAAACAATTTCAGGGCTTCCCTGGTGGCGCAGTGATTGGGGGTCCGCCTGCCGATGCAGGGGACACGGGTTCGTGCCCCGGTCCGGGAGGATCCCACGTGCTGCGGAGCGGCTGGGCCCGTGAGCCGTGGCCGCTGAGCCTGCGCGTGCTCCGCAACGGGAGAGGCCACGGCAGTGAGGGGCCCGCGTACCACACACAAAAAAAAAAACAAAAAAAAAAACCCCACAATTTCATATGGTAGTTGCATCATTCTTCTCATTTTAAATATTAGTGATGAAGGCTTTAGGAGTCTAAGTGACTTGTGCAAGGTTATATTACTAAGAAGTATAGAACAGGAAGTGTAAAGTATAACATAATGTGAACCCAGGTCTGTCCAGCTCCAAAGAGGTCCAAGTTTCAGAATATCCTGCAACTATTTCCCTCTCTGGCAAATCAATGAAAACAACTTTCTAACCCTTAGTAATTACACAGTGAAGAGAATAAGGTGAAATATCTTTGAAAGAGAAATAATGTCTTGGGTATTTCAAATTTTAAAGGAAGAATATAATGTATGCCATTTCTGGATGAGAACCAGTTTCACAATTGAGAAGCATTTTAAAGAATAAGCTAAAGAAAAAGAAAAGCAATGAATAATTAAACTTTATTTGTTGAAGTTCTTGGCATTGCATTAGAAAATAAATGATGATTATCCATCCATTTTGGAGAAAACCCCAGATCTCAAGAACATACTTTGTACCATGAAATTTGAACCTTACACAAAGATAGGAACAAGAGCTAAATTGAGTAGGTAAGAAACATCTATATTTATTTTTCTCTACTTTAATTATAAAATCGTGTGGTTTTATTGTTTGGCTAGACCTATCGCAAGATTATCTGGTTTAGCTCTTTCATTAGCCTTACCTGCCTCAAGATTCCTATTTACTGTAATTTACTCAGAACAGTTTATCAGTGATGCAACTGTGTCACTTTTTTTTTTTTTTTT
>NW_006792541.1:1340174-1361455 GCF_000442215.2 Lipotes vexillifer
CATCCCCTGCATCGGCAGGCGGACTCTCAACCACTGCGCCACCAGGGAAGCCCAACTGTGTCACTTGTAATATCTATTTTACCTATTTCTTTGCTCTCTGCCCCTGCTATCTGACCCATCCTAGCTAGATATTAGCCAGCTAATCTTAACAGGAAGTAAAATGAGTAAATATGATCTGAAATGATTCTTGAACTGAATATTTCAAACATTCCAGATAAACCTAAATTGGGATTCAAAATGTTAGAAATACTCAGCAAATGTGGCTGGTATTTGAATTAACTAGTTAATGTCAGCCATAGTTCTGTAATTAACAGCAATGAATATGCGATTATCATTACAAAAAGTATACATTCAACATCTGTATATGATTTTTCAAAGTTACTGTGAAAAGCAAGATGGAAAGATTTAGTTTATACCCTTAAAGAGTCAATAGAGGCAGTATTTTTTAAATAAATTTATTTATTCTATTTCTTTATTTTTGGCTGCGTTGAGTCTTTGTTGCTGCGCGTGGGCCTTCTCTAGTTGCGGTGAGCAGGGGCCACTCTTCCTTGTGGTGCTCGGGCTTCCCATTGCGGTGGCCTGTCCTGTTGCGGAGCGTGGGCTCTAGGCACACAGGCTTCAGTAGTTGTGGCACGTGGGCTCAGTAGTTGTGGCTCGCCGGCTCTAGAGCACAGGCTCGGTAGTTGTGGTGCTCTGGCTTAGCTGCTCCGTGGCATGTGGGATCTTCGCAGACCAGGGATCAAACCTGTGTCCCCTGCATTGGCATGTGGAGTCCCAACCACTGTGCCACCAGGGAAGCCCTAGAGGCAGTATTTTAAGATCAATAACGTGCCTTGTATATATTCTGGTTAAAGATCCAAATTGGCATAAATTGATACTAACCTGCTAACCTTGAATTTATCCACAAAGAGGGTCTCAAGACTGAAAGAGAGAGAAAAAAAAACATAATTCCTAACTGAAATCTTCAGTGTGATCTGAACATAAATCCACTTAATGCTAAGTTCCTAAATACATAATCCAAATTGATATTAACCTGCTAACCTTGAATTTATCCACAAAGAGTGTCTAAAGACTGAAACAGAAAAAGAAACATAATTCCTAACCGAAATCTTCAATGTGATCTGAACATAAATCCACTTAATGCTAAGTTCCTAAATACATAATGCACAGTAGCTAATAAAAACATTTGATAGAAGGATTAAGTGACCAGAGTCAGTAGTGGCTACATTAGGACTTTAATTGCCACAAATGTTAATCTACAAAACTCTCCGAGGAGAAATAGTCCCTTTATGACAGAATCAATATTGCTTTTTAAAATCATAAATAATGCAACGTAGGGTCAATGTCAACATCAATTTTACCACAAAGATACACAGACACAGTTTCACAATTTTACACAACAAAAATACCATTCTGTTCCCGGTTTCTATTGGTCGGGAAGGGGGTATGTCGCAGTTGGCTCTATTTGCAGGAGTAGCTCGGAGGTGTACTGCATACCCCATCCTCACCCCCGGCATGGAGAACCCCCCCTCCTCAAGCACATCCTAATGTCCAGACCCCGTCTCCCTTCCTTTAACTACTCCCACTACACCCTATAATTCCCAAACACTTCTATTTTTCTCTACAACATGTGGGGTTATTATCTCCTCCTTGCTACACTATAAGGTCTAGGAAGGCAGTTGGAAATTGTTCTGTCAACTTTTCTGGCTGCCCAGAACTAGTAGTCCTTCCATAAATGTTTGTTTAATAAATGAATAAATTAGTGTCTTTTTTATCACATCCAATCCCTCCAATCTGTTGTTGGAAGCATATACCTTTACACCAATATATGATTTCTTTCCCTGGTAATAACATTTCTAATGACAAAGTAGATTTTAAAAATGCATCTTCTTTGTTGATAGAATGACCACTGTACACATTCAGCTACTTTGCTGAATATTAAGCTGGCTTGTCAGAATAAGATGCAATTAAACTAAAATTAGATTTTTTTTCAATACTCTAGAGTGACTAAGTCTCTCTAGTATTTAAAGAAATGGACTCAACAAACAAATATTCTTTTTAATTTTTCCAAGAAGAAAACTTTGGGGGACACAATAATTACTCTTGCATCTTGCTATGTTACTCAGATTTTAGGAGCAATATGACAGAGTGGGAGTAAAACTGTGGGAAATCCCCCCAAATGGTACTTGTGGTCCAGCCCATTGTGAAATTCTGTGGCATGGCATAGACCTGTTGCTAGGCAGCCCTGATGATGAGACCATGACTCTCTGCCTCAACAAAGCTGTGCTCCAGCCCAAGTAAACAACCCTGCTGCTTTAAGCAGGCAAAGGGCTGTCAACAGAATATTTTCACTCAGCTCTGAAAACCTACCAGTTCCAGGCTTGGAGGGTACACAGTGCTCTCTTACTAAGGGGAATCTGCTACTTAAAATAAGAGGAGACATATTTAAAAGCTAGGAGGTCACAGACCATATGACTCTCAGGGCCAAATGTTCAGAAAACAAGATTACCATTTTGTGCTTGAGTAGTTGTTTTTCTGTTGAGCCCAAGTGAGGAATATTGAATGCAGGTGTCCACATTTGCATATGTACCTCACATGTTGCAATTCTGTTTGCCAATGGCATTGGCCTGTTGGGTTGTTTCTAGTAAGCAAGGAAACTGTTTGTATTGACCAAAGCTAACTGGGATGCTCTGCTCAAATCGCCTGCTTTTAATGCAAAGTCCTCCCCAGGACTTGAAATCCTAACTTATGGCAGAAACTTCTGAGGGCAAGAGAGTGAAGGGGGCAAAATCAGACCCATTTTATGCCCTCCTCTCTCTGTCAGTATCCTAGGAGATAGATTTTAGATGTAGCACTCCTTGAGTTAGGGAATTGTTATATTATTGGAGTTCCCTTAAGCTGTTTTTGAGTAATTCTCCAAAAAACCAGGAAGCTCCCTTTCTTCCTATTCTATTGCACACACACACATACACAACATATGTATTCTCCACCTTTGATTCTGCATAACATTTTTCTTTTTTTTGTAAAATAAGTCAGTACTTTGTGTGACTCAGATAATTTTAGGCTTCAGGGGGGTATTTTGAAGTAGGCACAGTGCTATGCGGCGGTTTTAAAACATATTCACAAATTCTTTGGCATGCCTCCCTTCAAAAGGTAAAACCTAATTTCTCTTCTCTTGAGTATGGGCCAGATTTAGTGACTTGCTTCAAAGGAATAGAATGTGGCAGAAATGATGCTATGTGACTGAGTTTTGGTCAGTAAAACAGTAGCTTCTGCCTGGCACACTCTTGGATTGCTTTCTTTGGTGGAAACCAGTTACCATGTTCTAAGGACACTTTAGTGGCCCTATGGAAGGGGCCAGGAAGAGAAGGGCTGAACCTCATGCTAATAGCCAGCATCAACTTGCTAGCTATGTAAGTGAGCTTTCTTGGAAATGAATCCTCCAGCCTGCCAAGCCTTCAGGTGGTTACAATTCCAGCTGACACCTTGACTGCAACTTCATCTGAGATTTTAGAGCCAAAAGCACCTAGTCAAGCTACTCCCATTTTCCTGACCCATAGAAATTGTGAGAGTTCGTAATTGTCTGTTGTTGATTTAAGCCACTAAGTTTGCAGGTAATTTTTTACACAGCAACAGATACACACACTGACACTCCTTCCTCCTATGCCCAGGACAAATAATACCAATTGATTATGGAACTCTTGTCCCCTGAGCCTGGACATAACTTTGTAACCCTTCACAATTGCATCAGGCAGCCACCACCAAAAGAGATTAAATTTATTTGCCAGCATGTGTCTAGGGGACCAACTAGAACCGATGACCATTCAAGCTAACATTTTAGAAAGTGTCATTTCACTATTAATTGTAAATGAAGACAAACTTTAGCAACACTTCTCTTGCAATGTAGATACTGTTACATAGTATTTACAACCGTGCACAGGTAAAAAGTATGGCCTGTGGAGACTGATTTTTAAAAGTTATTTCTTGTCTGTTTCGCATGACCTTTTTAACTTACTCTACAAAAAGATGGTGTCATACACCAGTTCAAGGATTTGGTCAAAGTGGATTTTATGAGTATAACCCAGTTCCTCAGGCCACAGTAGTATAGAGGTAAAAATAAAATCACTATCAAAAATATAGCTGGGGAGTGATGTCAGCAAAATGATGGAGTGGGCAGTTGCAAGCTCTTGTTTCCCCACAGAAACACCAAAAAACAAGCTGAAACTCTCAGAACCAACTTTGTTAGAACTCCAGAAAACAGTCAAAGTTTACAGCGACCAAGTAAATGCTGAATCGAGAAAAAAGCAACTTGAAAATGGAAAGTTTGTGGCATTTTTACTTGCCCTTGCCCTATTCCCTCCCCATTGTGAAGGCAATTTTGAAGAGATGGCTGCCTGTGTTCCCAGTGTGGGCTACTGCTCCTTGGTTCCAGAAGGAGCAGAGCAAATCTTGTTCACACATTATTCTGCATGCCTGTTTTAACCTCTCTGGGGGTTACCTGAAGGTGCTTGTCTCAGTTTTGCCTAGCTCAGACCTCAAGCCAGAAAAGCGTTGGACCTTGCTTGAAAATGTTGGTAGGTAAACTAACAGTCTGTAGAAGTCTAGGGCAAAAGATTATGGTCCAGAGATACAATAGATTACCTAAGGCCCAGGAGGAAAAATGGGGAAAATTCTTTGGGAAATTGAGACATCCCCAAAGCACCTGGGTATGCAGAGGAATTTAGAAAGCCATGCATATGCTCAAGGCAAGATTCATGCTCAGAAAACACCGGAGAAGATCCTAAGCTTTCACCTTGTGCCAATCCCTAGGCTCAGTATAAGTCTGACTGAGTTGGAACAACCCAGCAGAAAGCCAGTCTGTGAAGAATGGGAGAGATGTTTGCTTTTTTGTGTTTATCTTTTTCATGATTTGTGTTTTATTTTTGTTTTGCATTAACTTCTGGCATTTAAGGAAACTTTGTCACACATTAGCTGAACGTAAGCAAATGGAACAGTGACCACACATGCCAAGGAATATTATCTGCAAAAATAGTTTGGAAAGTCACTAAACAAATAGGCAATCATAGCCTTCAACAATCAGCAAAAAAAATGCAACAACAAAAACAACAAATCTTGGGGAAGGGGAAGATTCTGATTTTCAGAGTTATGACAGTATAATATTCAAATGTCCAGTTTTCCAAAACAAAAAATCACCAAGCATGCAAAAAACAGGAAGGTTTGGCAAATTCAAAGGAACAAAATAAATGGGCAGAAACCATCCCTGAGGAAGCCCAGACATCAGACTTATGAGACAAAGACTTTAAAATAACTGTCTTAAATATGCTCAAAGAGCTAAAGGAAAATGTGCCCATAGAACTGAAGGAAATCAGGAAAACGATATATGAAAAAAAATGAGACCGTTGTAAAAAGGAACCATTCTGTAGCTGAAAAATATAATATCTATAATGAAAAATTCACTACAAGGGTTCAATAGTAAATTTGAAGATGCAGAAGAAAGAATCAGCAAACTTGAAGATAGGACCATAAAGAAGTATCCAGTCTGAGGAGCAGGAACAAGGAAAAGAAAAAAAAAAAAAAAAAAAAGCCTAAGGGACCTGTGGGATATCATTAAGTGGACCAACATATGCTTTATAGGAGTCCCAGAAGAAGAGAGAGAAAGGAGTATAGAGAATATTTGTAGATTAATAGCCACAAACTTTCCAAATTTGATTAAATACATGAATCTACATATCTAAGAGAAAAAGAGAGCATCCCAAAAGCAGCAGGAGAGAAGTGACTCATCATATGCAATGGATCCTTTATAAGATTAATTGTTGATTTCTCATCAGGAACCGTGGAGGCCAGAAGGTAGTGGGATGATACACCTAAAGGGCTGAAATTAAAAAAAAAAAAATGCCAACTGAGAATTCTATATAAAGCAAAACTGTTCTTCAAAAATGAGGTAAAAATTAAGACATTCTCTGATAAAAGTAGAGTTATCAGTGTGATAAAGCCCACAGCTAACAGCATAGCCAATAATGAAGGACTGAAAACTTTCTCCCTAAGATCAGGAACAAGACAAGGCTGGCTGGTTTCACTGCTGCTATTCAACACTGTGCTGGAAGTTCTAGCCAGAGATACTAGGCAAAAAAGAAATAAAAGGTATTCAGATTGGAAAGGAAGAGGTAACACTATCTTATTTGCAGGTTACATTATCCTATATGTAGAAAATCCCAAAGCATGCACAAGGAGGAAACATACTAGAGCTAATAAGCAAATTTAGCAAAGTTGCAGGGTACAAATCAACACACAATATCAGACCCTTACCTTACACCATATACAAAAATTAACTCAAAATGGATCAAAGACTTACACTTAGGAGCTAAAACTGTAAAACATTAGGGAAGACATTAGGGAAAATCTTCATGATTTAATGCCACTGAATTGTATACTGAAAAGTGGTTAAAATGGCAAATTTTATGTTATATATACAGTTGACTCCTGAACAACATGGAGGTGAGGGCCAGCAACCCCCTGCATAGCTGAAGATCTTCTAATCTTTGTGTAATTTTACAGTTGGCCCTCCAAATCCACGGTTCCACACCTGCAAATTCAACCAACAGTGGATCATGTAGTACCATAGTATGTATTTATTGAAGAAAATCTGCACATAAGTGGACCCATGCAGTTCAAACCTGGGTTGTTCAAGGGTCAGCAGTATATATTTTACCACGATTTTTAAAAATGAACTTTACAAAAGTATAGCTGAGATAGAGGAAGAGGATCTTTTGCTCTCCCTGGGCACATTCCCCTAACGCACTGCTTTGGCAGTGTTCTTTTAAAGGGTAGCTGTTGACATAGCAATTGTTAAAGCCACAAGGAAAACCCAGTAGAGGAAAACAAGACAGGTCTGCTTGCTTACCCACCGACCAACAGGGCAGGCCTCAGTTCCTTGGGAGAACCCCCATTCTCATGGCCCAGCTTCCAGGCTATGCCTCAGGTGGCCACTCAGTAACACTCTGAGGTCTTCAATAAATGTTTCCTAAAGAGATCTAACATCCCTAGAAAAATGTCCCAGGTGTGCCTAGGTAATCCCCTCAAGTACACATGGCTGCTGTTTTCCTTCTCTCCTTCTCTCCCTACGGTAAAGCCTGCCTTGTAGGTACTGCACCAAGACACCTTCTCAGTTCCTGGTGCCCCATTCTCCAGACTCCAGCAGACACCCTCAGGGGGCGGGGAAGGGAAGTCCCCTTTGTTCCCCTGGTGCACAGCAGGTTAAAAGGTTACAAACAAGACTGCCTAAAGTTCTCAAAGTCTAACAGAGATTTTAGGAAATGGAGTTTTAGTTTTGTCACTCCCTCTCCTAGTGCTCAGGCAGGAGTCCCCTAGGACTAGGCAGAGGTCAGTCTATGTGACAGACGCAGGGCTGTGCTTAGAAGCCTACTTTGACCTACTGCTGCTGATCTAATTTGGGAACTTCAAGTCTCTTCCTTTAGCAGAAATTCTCTCTCAGGAGTAGCCTCAGATCTCCTGCAGATATAGCCCAAGTGGGCCGCCCTTCCCGATCTCCGAACTTGCTCGGACATGCCTGCATCCTAGGGGGCGTCCACTTATTATTAATAGTTAAGGTTCACGCTGGCTTTCTCTGTGCCAGGCACAGTGGTAAAAGCTTTAGACACACTAATCTCCTTACATTTTTTTTTAATTAAAAAATATCTGATTATGTTTTTGATATCTACATGTTTTGGAAAATGTGCAGTGTACCAAAAAATATATAAGATCATTAAAACTTGCCCTCAATCTTGTTGCTTATTATTTCATTTAATCCCCACAAAAATGCAATGAGGAAGATCTAATTGTTTCTATTGTCCAGGCAAGGAAATCTAAGCTTGAGGAGATGTTAGGGCCCTGGCCTGAGGTCACACCTAGGAAATGGATTTGCACTGGGAGAGCCAGAGCTCCTTCCCATGGACCACACTTCCTTCTCAAGCTGAGACTGCAGCTCCATAAGTTAGTGCAGAGATTCCCTCACGCTCAGAGGTTCCTTTTACAATATTCTATACCTGGTCCTTGCTGAAAAAAAATGGAAGGGAACCCCAACTGTTGCTAGCCACAGAAGCAGCTGCTAACTGTGGACTTTAGGCAAGATGACTTCCTAAACTTTTTTTAACTGCAAAATGATTACCCCCGTAGTGCTAGCTAACAACTCCATAATGTCATGTAATTACTATTTCTTTTCTATGGTTTAATTTAATAAACCATTTACTATCTACTGTCTTAGCAACTCTCAAGTATAAAGTACAGTCTTATTAATGAAGACCTCCTAATCTTTTTTTTTAACATCTTTATTGCAGTATAATTGCTTTACAATGGTGTGTTATTTTCTGCTTTATAACAAAGTGAATCAGTTATACATATACATATGTTCCCATATCTCTTCCCTCTTCGTCTCCCTCCCTCCCACCCTCCCTATCCCACCCCTCCAGGCGGTCACAAAGAGTGAGTCAGTTATACATATATATATGTTCCCATATCTCTTCCCTCTTTGTCTCCCTCCCTCCCACCCTCCCTATCCCACCCCTCCAGACAGCCACAAAGAACCGAGCCGGTTTCCCTGTGCCATGCGGCTGCTTCCCACTGGCTATCTACCTTACGTTTGTTAGTATATATATGTCCATGTCTCTCTCTCGCCCTAACACACCTCACCCTTCCCCCTCCCCATATCCTCAAGTCTGTTCTCCAGTAGGTCTCTGTCTTTATTCCTGTTTTACCCCTAGGTTCTTCATAACATTTTTTTTTCTTAAATTCCATATATATGTGTTAGCATACGGTATTTGTCCTTCTCTTTCTGACTTACTTCACTCTGTATGACAGACTCTAGATCTATCCACCTCATTACAAATAGCTCAATTTCGTTTCTTTTTATGGCTGAGTAATATTCCATTGTATATATGTGCCACATCTTCTTTATCCATTCATCCGACGACGGGCACTTAGGTTGTTTCCATCTCCGGGCTATTGTAAATAGAGCTGCAATGAACATTTTGGTACATGACTCTTTCTGAATTCTGGTTTCCTCAGGGTATATACCTAGTAGTGGGATTGCTGGGTCATATGGTAGTTCTATTTGTAGTTTTTTAAGGAACCTCCATACTGTTCTCCATAGTGGCTGAACCAATTCACATTCCCACCAGCAGTGCAAGAGTGTTCCCTTTTCTCCACACCCTCTCCAGCATTTATTGTTTCTAGATTTTTTGATGATGGCCATTCTGACTGGTGTGAGATGATATCTCATTGTAGTTTTGATTTGCATTTCTCTAATGATTAATGATGTTGAGCATTCTTTCATGTGTTTGTTGGCAGTCTGTATATCTTCTTTGGAGAAATGTCTATTTAGGTCTTCTGCCCATTTTTGGATTGGGTTGTTTATTTTTTTGTTATTGAGCTGCATGAGCTGCCTGTAAATTTTGGAGATTAATCCTTTGTCAGTTGATTCATTTGCAAATATTTTCTCCCATTCTGAGGGTTGTCTTTTGGTCTTGTTTATGGTTTCCTTTGCTGTGCAAAAGCTTTGAAGTTTCATTAGGTCCCATTTGTTTATTTTTGTTTTTATTTCCATTTCTCTAGGAGGTGGGTCAAAAAGGATCTTGCTGTGATTTATGTCATAGAGTGTTCTGCCTATGTTTTCCTCTAAGAGTTTGATAGTTTCTGGCCTTACATTTAGGTCTTTAATCCATTTTGAGCTTATTTTTGTGTATGGTGTTAGGGAGTGATCTAATCTCATTCTTTTACATATACCTGTCCAGTTTGAAGACTTCCTAATCTTAACTGCAAGAGTTGGAAGAGTCCAAGGACCATTAGAGATAACATGTAACAGGCCTAAAGAATTGCTTGGTATTAATACATTCTTAGAAATTTTGGTTGCATGAATAAATGAATGTCCATTACAGGACAAACGTTCAATGACTGTTCCACATTTTGGTGTCTGAACAGCAATTCTACCTGGATCACTGGTATTAGGGTCAAATTGAAATGGGAAACATCCCATCCACACAGTCTGACATCCTGACAATTATAGGGGAACATCCCACCCGGGCCATAGTTAAGGTAGGAGAGGTTGTTCCAAGAAGAGCAGTTCTTTTGCTTCTTCTAAATTCTACAATGGTTCCTTTTTTTCTTTTTTTACTGTTTTGCTATCTATCTCACCAAAGCCAGTTTCAGGTTTCTTTCAACTCTATTGCACTCAAGGGGTTTGGGAGTTCTCTCTGAATCACTCAGTGATCTGCTCCTACTGTCTCACATCTCATCCCACTTGCTCACTCTCTCCAGCAATTTCCCATAAAGATTTGCCAGAAAGTCCCTGAGTTAGCTTGGTGATGAATTCCTCCCGCAACTAGTTTTAAATCTTCTCCAGGTGCTGTTTAGTGATTGTGTGACCAGCCCACAGAATGCAGTGCCAGATTTCTTCTGTGGGTGAGACATCCTGGCTTTGGCCATATCTGGTCAAGGACTTCATAAATTCTCCAAAGTGGATCTTTCTTCCACAATCCTCAAAGTCACCTGCAAGCATTAGTGAAGATGTTTTTCCACTTAAAAGTCACCTTCCCTCCACAAAGTTGGCTTGGCTTCCCTGCTTCATGCTGTCACCATAAGAGAAAAAAAAGCCCAGCTTCAGGCTGAGTCCACACCCGGCCCACTGCTTCCGTAACAATGCAGCTGGCCTCTGACTCATCCTCGCCTTGTGAATGATTCATGCACACGAACGAGCTACGTGCATTCCCCCACCCCCGGCACTGGAACTCTCCTCAGCAATACTCTACCACAGCCAGAGCCACCAGCGCCCTGTCCCCCATTCCGTTTCCTCCTCCCCACACTTCTTAGGGCTCAGAGGACCTAAATCTTGGAGACGTCCTCCCCAAGCTCTCTCAGCAAAAGTCACTGATACCAAAAGGCAGTAGGCGAAAGTTTTCTGAACAAGGGTTTTGCATTCAGGCAGGTCATGGTTCAAGTTTGAATTCCTTCGATTGTTGGCTGCATGGCTTTAGATACAACCATTTATGTCTCTAATCCTTGTTTTCCTCACCGGAACACTGGGAAGATATCTGTACTAATTCCTTGGGGGGATTATGAGGATTGAATCATATGAGTCATGGAAAGCATGTAGCACATCGGAAGTGCCTCATAAGACGTAGGTATTATTATCGTCATTAATACCCAAAGACTCAGCTCCATGCAGAGACACTGGTGGTTCAGTCCACGGTGAGCAGCCCTAGGCTTTTGCACTCAGTGATCTGCTCCTACTGTCTCACATCTCATCCCACTTGCTCACTCTCTCCAGCAATTTCCCAGAGCAAGCCATCCTCCTTCCTGCCTTAGTGACATGGCACTGCTGCTTCCCTCTGTCTATAACATTCTTCCTCTTCTTATCTCCTTTGTCCCTTTTCCCAGGCTGACTTCTCATCACTTCCCAGGGAAGCCTTGCTGAGCTCCCCCAACACCCCTAGCCAGATCTGATGAAGTTCCCTCTTAATGCTGTTAAATGCCACACCTCTGTGCAACACTGTCTACAATTATAATTATTTCATTACAAATGTAACCGTTGTTGTGTGTCTATCTCCACCCACCCCCCCCCCTCCGCACACACACACATAAGCTCCATGAGGGTAGGAGGGTAGGAATTGTGTTCATTGTGGTATACTCATCACCTAGGAAATGGCTTGACACAGAATGCAAACGAATGAGAGAAAGAAAGAGAGGGAGAACGAGAGAAGGGAAAAAAGGAAAGGAGGAAGGAAGGAGGAAGAGAGGGAAGGAGGTGATTGATTCTTGGCCACAATGTGAACCACCCAAGTCATACCATTCTAGATCCTAGCCACACTGGCTCAGCTCACAAGACTGGGATTCTGTATCAACTTGCCTAGACAGCTTGAGGCCCAGTTTCTGGATCTCAGCCATCACTGTGGAGCCTAACACCAAACCAAGCTCTTCCAGACCCTTCCTTGGAGTATTAGATGCTGCTTTCAAAAGCACGAGGCAGTACCTGAGGTTGTGCAGGGTATAAGATAAACCCCTTGAAGCATACCCCAGCCTCCTGCCTGCCTTTGCCTATTTCCTTCCACCTGATCCTCACTGTGGTGACCTACCCCCTGGTCAGCCACCTGGACCTCGGCTAAGTTTCCACGCATTAAAGACATTAGACGCACCCCCAGCCCCATCCTGCAGTGAAGCCGCAGGTCTCTCTTCCACCGCCGTGTGGCCGAAGCCCCAGCAGGCCTCATGCTTCTGGTTCTGGACTCTGGGGGAGACAGGGTTCAGGGTTACCATTAGTACTTCTAGGACAGTTGAGGAACCTAACTCTCAGTGTAATATCCAGGGAGCATTGCTCACCAACTTCCCATGGAATATTGTAGAAACCTGACATTTCTATGAATTTTTAAAATAACTCATTTGAAAAACATTATTTTTTTCAAAAAAAAATAATATAACCACCTAAATGGGAAAAGAATTTGAAAAAGAATAGATACATGTGTATGTATAACTGAATCACTTTGCTGTACACCTGAAACTATCACAACATTGTTAATCAACTCTACTCCAATATAAAATAAAAAGTTTAAAGAAAAGGAAAAATCGTATTTTTTCATGAAGCTTCTAACTTGCTTAGGGTTTCCCTACCACAACTGCGTTAAAAGAACCCATGTACCAGGCTGACCCCAGCTCAACACACCCATATTTTAGTCGTATTCCACCTATGCTAACCCCCATGTCTAGTTTTGTTTCTGTGGGAAAATGCGTGCTCAGAGCCAATCTACCAATCTGAATACCAGTCTTGGAACCTCAATCCTTGACAAGTGGGGGATTGGCTGCCTGTCCACCAGAGCACAGGCCTCCCTACAGGTGGGAATGGGAGAAGGTCCAGGAGGGGTATAGTTCATGTTCAACTTTAAAGTAATGAGACTGGTTGAGGTACATGTCTGGGGAAATGGATCACTCGCCAAGTGGCCCTCCTTTCTGTTCCCCACCATGTGGCACCATCCACCACCACCACCCCCAGTCTTCGTTCACGCTGATGCTCTTCAACGGGATTCCTTCTACCTTCCCCTCCACCTGGTTAGACTCAGCCCATCTTCTAGGTCCACCTTGAAGCTTCCTGAGACTTCTCCAGACTGTACCCACCTGCCCTTCGGAACTCTTAGGCCCTTAGGCACACATCCCCGTCTCAGCTTGTTCTAGAATTGTCTCATATACATTTCTCCCAATCACATTATAAACTCAAGGGCAGTGCCATGTCTGATGCATCTCTACAGGGTGAGCTCATATTGATTCTCATAAACCCTCGATCCTTTCATGGAGTTGGAGCTGAAGTCCTGGCCATCTCCTACCCGCTCTCTACCACACATTTTCTAGCTCTCTAACCTCACAGGAAACGGGGAGGATGAAATATGACCACCCAGAACACCCTGGTGTCGTGTATGTCAACTAAAGGTGTGGTTGTTTATATCCCCCAAAGATTTCTGTTGTGACTGGGAAACCACATGCTTTCCAGGAAGGAAGGACATCCTATCACTTCAACAAGCTCAGCTATTGTGTTGTGTGGGGTGATGGGTACAGAGGACAATCAGAGAGGCCAAATGATTCTGTGTAAGAGAAGCTGAGAGAGCTACCCAGGTGAAGGAATCTTCTAGGGAGAGGCTGGAAAGAGGAGGGAGCTGGAAGGAGAGCCTCTGTGGCTGCAAGTTTGAGGAGAGAGACAGGACCTGGAAGATAGAGATGGAGAAGGCAGCTGGAGAAGCCAGTGCAAGGGGTGAAGCTGTGGGCTAAAGAAAGATATGTTAAAGGACAATTTTAAAGAAGGTCATGCTGTGTGACATAGTATATACACCCCCACTCCCCTCCCTTGGAAACCTTCAGTAAAAATCGACATCATTCCTTGAAATTTTTAGAATCAGATATATGGAGTTTGGGGTTCATTTTTTCAATAACGCCACAGGAGTTCTCGTGGTGGGAGAGGGTGAATGCAAAGACTTCCAACGAGGCCCAGCTCGGGGACAAATGGATAATGTATTCTTTCTTTTTTTCTTTTCGTTTTCTTTTTCTTTTTCTTTTCTTTTTTTTTTTTTTTTTGAGAGTGTCAGAGTCATCCTTCATTGGTACAAAGACTAAATAAGAAAAGTACAATTTGTGAGAATAAAAAAGAAAAAGTTACCCTGAGTCCCACCAGGTTAAGAAAATTTTTCCTTATTTTTTTTTTCAAATCCTGATTGAAATGCGTTCTTAACACAGGTCCTGGGGAGAATTCTGAGACAAAGGAGGATCTCCATCTTTGGCAACCTATGTTGTACCCGTGGACGGCTGATTGCTGGTTATGGCTCAATTAGCAGGAAAACCCCCCAAATCCAATAGTTCTGAAGAACGCTTGGCTGTCCCTTCTTGGGGAAGCCCCAGGGCTGAGCAGGAGCTCCCCACCTTTGGGGGAGAGCATCTGGCCCCAGTAGCTGTACCCTGTGGGCTACAGAGCATGCTCACACCTATCATTTTAATTCCAGAAACTGGAGCAAGCCAAGAGCAACAGCCTGTGATCTGTGAGTGTCAAACACACCAGACAGTGGTCAGCATGTAGGTAACAGATGGGAGGGGAGGTATTCCTTGGCTGTGTTGGGGGAAGGCTGAGGGCCTCTTCCATTTCGAAGCCTGTGGTTTTCTCTGTCGAGGACAGCTGGCCACACAGGGGCGGCCCCTGGGAAAAAGTCTGCCTCTCAGGCCTCTGATCCTATAGGTCAGGCGTGGTTACTTTAAAAATAAACTCTGGTGACTGTAACCCTGGCTCAGCTCATGAGTTTGTGGTCTTGGACTCAAGACATTGGCTACAGCTATGATTTGCATTCACCAAAATTAGTCATTTCAGCATGTGAGAGTGAGCTCAGGAAGAAAGAGCCAGGTTCAACTGCTGACTCTTGCTGCTGTTTTTCTCTGTGGAACCAAACAAAACACCTCAGTCCTCCCTCTTCCCTCTTGCTTCAGTCACACCTGCTCAGGCTTAGCTACCTTCACTCGACAAAAGTTTATTTTGGACCATTTCACCACACCAGACACTGCTAGACACTGGGAATTCAAAGGTGAACAAAATAGACATGGCTCCTGCCCTCAAGGGCTTTAGAGCCTTATTGGGTGTGTATTCGTTTTCTGTGGCTGCTGTAACAAAGACCATGCATGCGGTGACTTAAAACAATAGAAATTTATTGTCTCACAGTTCTGGAGGCCGGAGGTCCAAAATCAAGGTGCTGGCAGGACTGGGCTCCTTCCAAAGTCTCTGCTGAAGAATCCTGCTTTGTCTCTTCCTAGCTTCTGGGGGCTGCTGGCAACCCTTGGCGTTCCTTGGCGTGTAGATGCCTCATTCCAATCCCTGCCTCTGTCTTCACGTGGACTTCTCCCCTGTGTGCCTCTGTGTCTGTGGCTTAATGTCCTTCCTCGTATAAGGACACCAGTCATACTGGATTTAGAGCCCACCCTAAACCAATATGACCTCATCTTGACTAATTACATCTGTAAAGACGCTCTTTCCCCATAAAGGTCACATTCTGAGGTTCCAGGTGGATATGAATTTGGGGAGAGGCTGGCAGACACTGTTCAACCCAGCACAGGGTATTGAATGGTAAATCAATAACCACAGAGATAAAAAGATATGGGGCACTATTATATGGTAAGTATTAAGCTGGTGGTTTTCTGTATACTTCTATCTCCATCCTCCTTCTCACTGGTACACCTGGTCCTTATACAGCAATGCAGGAAGATGCTTGGATGCATGAAGCTTGTAGAGTCTGTTTTCCTCTCCTGGATAAGAACCTGGATAAGCCAGGGCCTGGAGAGAGGACAGTGAGAAGACAGCATGGCAACAAAGAACAGGGGCAGTAGGGCACAGTCCCCCACCACACACACACACACACACACACACACACACACACACACACACACACACACACACACACACACACACACACACACACACACACACACACACACACACACACACACACACACACACACACACACACAACTCCCCACCTCGTCAAGCATCCCAGGCACTTGGAGATCCATCTAAACCAAGGGGATGAGACTTGGACACCTGTGTGGAAATGGAGTAGTAGGAGATGCTGAATAGAACCAGCTGGATTTTCTGTCTGAGCTGAGGCCACGGTGGACACAGTGCCACTGTCTAAGTAATAGCAGGTGGCAATAGGAAGGCGACAGGTGCACGGACAGAATAACAGAGGGGGCTGCTCTTAACTGAGGGCCAGAGAGCTGCTCTCGGGAGTGGCTGCTAAGATGGAACACAGGATAGGAGGAAGCTCACGGGCAGAGGGGCAGGGGTGGGGGCTTGTCTGGCAGAAGGAAGAGCTCTGTGCAGGTCCCGAGGAAGGAAAGAGATGGGTCCTCTCAGTCTTCTGGGTGGAGGCCCTGAGCTGGCGGGAAGCAAGCAAGGGAGAGAGACACTGAGTGGGGTGAAGAGGGAGGCCCGGGCTGAGCCTCAGGCCTGGCAGGTCATGGTAAGAAATCTGGAGGTAAAATCAACCACAGATAGAAAAGTAATATATTTACCTCATGGACTACTGTGACGACTTTATGATTTTATATGTAAAATATATAAAAATTTTTAATATATAAAATTTATATATATATATATATATATATATAAAATCTCATAAAATATACATATCGATTTGTCTGTCTGTCTGTATGTGTATAAAGTACTTAGTTCAAGGCCTGGCATAGAGGGAATGACTGTTACTGTTACTGTTTGTTAGCAAATAGCCCTGGAATGCCTGTCTGACTGACACACTGAACAGACACCCGAGTCCCACCCTGGTGATTCAGGAATCTTGGCACGAGGAGGAAAACTGTAGCCTTTAGGGGTCACACAAGTGATGCTGACCAAGCCAGGACCTGGAACCATGCCTCTGAGCCCCAAATTATAAACTTATGGCCACTAGCACCACCCATCCCCTGACCCCTCGGTCCCCCTGTCCTTGCCCCGTCTCAGGCTGCCCCAGTCACCTGACAAGGAGCCGAGGCCTGAAATAGCCACCATATGCCTTGGTCCGAAAACGCTTTCCTGCCCATTTGATATTTTTGTCACTGTGAATGCCTCCTATTCTGCATTTAAAATGTGAAAACAGGGCTTCCCTGGTGGCGCAGTGGTTGAGAGTCTGCCTGCCGATGCAGGGGACGTGGGTTCGTGCCCCGGTCCGGGAACATCCCACATGCCACGGAGCAGCTGGGCCGGTGAGCCATGGCCGCTGGGCCTGCGCATCCGGAGCCTGTGCTCCACAACGGGAGAGGCCACAGCAGTGAGAGGCCCGCGTACCGCAAAAAAACAAAAAGAAACAAAAAAAAAACCGTGAAGACACTTATTCAGGCATCATCAATGTACTAGGCCATGTTCTCAAGGTGGGGTCCCTGGACCAGCAGCGCCAGCAGCACCTGGAACTTGCTAGAAATATAAATTCTCCCATTCCACCCAGGCCTATTGAATCAGAAACTCCAGGGGTGGGACGCAGCCATCTGCTTTAACAAGGCGTCCAGGTGATCTTGATGCGTGATAAGGTTTGAGAACACCTGCAGCGCTGCACTGGGCGTTGTACCAGAGGGCAAATGCAGGCTACCCTCACCAGATGGATCCCAGGGCTCATTGGGAATGAGCTTACTACCCTGTCTCTTCATCCTACTTTCTGTGTGGTCAGTCACACAGGATATAAGGCTTATTAATTAATTAAACAAATACTGAGTGCCTATTCTATGCCAGGGACTGAGCCAAAAAGTGGGGTATAGTGGGGAACAAGCCACTTGGGGCCTGGCCTCACCTCACGAAGCTAAGAGAAGACTTTCAACAGATCATCACCCAGTAAGTAATAGCTTACAAGACCTGCAGAGTGCTTTTTTTTTAAATCAGGGCTTCTCAAACTTTAATTTGCATACAAGTCACCTGGGATCTTGTTAAAATGCAGATTCTGCTTTGGTAGGTCTGTGGCAGGGCCTGAGAGTCTGCATTTCTGGGTTTTTGTTTTAATTTTTATTTTATATCGGAGTAGAGTTGATTAACAATGTGTTGGTTTCAGGTGTACAGCAGAGTGATTCAGTCATACATATACATGTATCTATTCTTTTTCAAATTCTTTTCCCATTTAAGTTATTACAGAGCATTGAGCAGAGTTCCCTGTGTTATACAGTAGGTCCTTGTTGGTTATCTATTTTAAATATAGCAGTGTGTACATGTCAATCCCAAACTCCCAATCTGTCTCTACCCACCGACCCTTCCCCCTGGTAACCTTAAGTTCATTCTCTAAGTCTGTGAGTCTGTTTCTGTTTTGTAAGTAAGTTCGTTTGCATCATTTTTTTAAAAGATTCTGCGTATAAGCGATATCATATATTTGTCTTTCTCTCTCTGACTTATTTCACTTAGTATGATAATCTCCAGGTCCATCCACGTTGCTGCGTATGTCATTATTTATTCTTTTTAATAGCTAATATTCCATTGTATATATGTACCACATCCTCTTTATCCATTCATCTGTTGATGGACATTTAGGTTGCTTCCGTGTCTTGGCTATTGTAAACAGCACTGCAATGACCATGGGGGTGCATGTATCCTTTCAAACCACGTTTTCCTCTGGATATATGCCCAGAAATAAGATTACTGGATCATTTGGTAGCTCTGTTTTTAGTTTTTTAAGGAACCTCCATACTGTTCTCCATAGTGGCTGTATCAATTTACATTCCCACCGACAGTGCAAGAGGGTTCCCTTTTCTCCACACCCTCTCCAGCATTTATTGTTTGTAGACTTATTAATGATGGCCATTCTGCCTGGTGAGAGGTGATATCTCATCATAGTTTTGATTTGCATTTCTCTAATAATTAGTGATGTTGAGCATGATTTCATGTGCCTCTTGGCCATCTGTTATGTCTCCTTCAGAGAAATGTCTGTTTAGGTCTTCTGCCCATTTTTTGATTGGGTTGTTTATTTTTTTGATATTGAGCTGCGTGAGCTGTTTGTAAATTTTGGAGCCCTTGGAGCCTGCATTTCTAACAGGCTCTGAGGTGAGTCTGAGGGTGCCAGTCTGAGGGCCACACTTTGAGTAGCAAACCTCTTAAGGCAATTTTGTATCTGTTATCCCATTCTAGCCCAGCATTTCTGTGATAGGAAAAAGTGGCAGGAATTATTATGCTCATTTTCAAGTGAGAAAACCAAGGTCCTAAGACCCCCTTACAACAAGGGCTCGCACCCCAGAACCCAGGAGCTCCTCGGGCCTCTGCCAAGTTATCAAGAGGTGCTGGCAGCCCAGACAAAGGAGGAAGACAGCTCCCTGATTAGCTCCCAGCTCTCGTTTTATCACAGAACCGCAGAGTTCCCCCTGCACCCGTCCTGAAGTCGGGGAGAGAGCTGCTGCGTTCTCCCTCCTGTCCAGGACTTTGATAAGAAAACAGATGCGAATTTGCGATGCCACCAATCAAAATGAGCTCTCGGGCCAGCGCTGAATGATAAGGAAGGTGTACTCCCCAGTCCTGAGGGGGAAGAATAACACTGGCACTTTGCAGCCCCTCTCACTCCCTGGCTTTGAAAAATAAAAGCCTCCCAATCTCCTTCCTACAGCAAAGGGAAAATGGGGCGCAGGCTTTTCTTGGCTTGTTTCCAGTCGGGGCAGCTGGAGTCTATTGGTCACATTCAAGCAGTCACTCTTTTCCGCGATGGGGTGCATTGAGCAGAGTTCCCTGTGTTATACAGTAGGTCCTTGTTGGTTATCTATTTTAAATATAGCAGTGTGTACATGTCAATCCCAAACTCCCAATCTGTCTCTACCCACCGACCCTTCCCCCTGGTAACCTTAAGTTCATTCTCTAAGTCTGTGAGTCTGTTTCTGTTTTGTAAGTAAGTTCGTTTGCATCATTTTTTTAAAAGATTCTGCGTATAAGCGATATCATATATTTGTCTTTCTCTCTCTGACTTATTTCACTTAGTATGATAATCTCCAGGTCCATCCACGTTGCTGCGTATGTCATTATTTATTCTTTTTAATAGCTAATATTCCATTGTATATATGTACCACATCCTCTTTATCCATTCATCTGTTGATGGACATTTAGGTTGCTTCCGTGTCTTGGCTATTGTAAACAGCACTGCAATGACCATGGGGGTGCATGTATCCTTTCAAACCACGTTTTCCTCTGGATATATGCCCAGAAATAAGATTACTGGATCATTTGGTAGCTCTGTTTTTAGTTTTTTAAGGAACCTCCATACTGTTCTCCATAGTGGCTGTATCAATTTACATTCCCACCGACAGTGCAAGAGGGTTCCCTTTTCTCCACACCCTCTCCAGCATTTATTGTTTGTAGACTTATTAATGATGGCCATTCTGCCTGGTGAGAGGTGATATCTCATCATAGTTTTGATTTGCATTTCTCTAATAATTAGTGATGTTGAGCATGATTTCATGTGCCTCTTGGCCATCTGTTATGTCTCCTTCAGAGAAATGTCTGTTTAGGTCTTCTGCCCATTTTTTGATTGGGTTGTTTATTTTTTTGATATTGAGCTGCGTGAGCTGTTTGTAAATTTTGGAGCCCTTGGAGCCTGCATTTCTAACAGGCTCTGAGGTGAGTCTGAGGGTGCCAGTCTGAGGGCCACACTTTGAGTAGCAAACCTCTTAAGGCAATTTTGTATCTGTTATCCCATTCTAGCCCAGCATTTCTGTGATAGGAAAAAGTGGCAGGAATTATTATGCTCATTTTCAAGTGAGAAAACCAAGGTCCTAAGACCCCCTTACAACAAGGGCTCGCACCCCAGAACCCAGGAGCTCCTCGGGCCTCTGCCAAGTTATCAAGAGGTGCTGGCAGCCCAGACAAAGGAGGAAGACAGCTCCCTGATTAGCTCCCAGCTCTCGTTTTATCACAGAACCGCAGAGTTCCCCCTGCACCCGTCCTGAAGTCGGGGAGAGAGCTGCTGCGTTCTCCCTCCTGTCCAGGACTTTGATAAGAAAACAGATGCGAATTTGCGATGCCACCAATCAAAATGAGCTCTCGGGCCAGCGCTGAATGATAAGGAAGGTGTACTCCCCAGTCCTGAGGGGGAAGAATAACACTGGCACTTTGCAGCCCCTCTCACTCCCTGGCTTTGAAAAATAAAAGCCTCCCAATCTCCTTCCTACAGCAAAGGGAAAATGGGGCGCAGGCTTTTCTTGGCTTGTTTCCAGTCGGGGCAGCTGGAGTCTATTGGTCACATTCAAGCAGTCACTCTTTTCCGCGATGGGGT
>NW_006792541.1:1361574-1364553 GCF_000442215.2 Lipotes vexillifer
TCTTTCCCGCGATGGGCTAGCTGGATAACTGCTGTGTTTCATTTGAGAATGCTATTTCCCCTCTTGGGCCTCCCCACTCCAGGCTGAGGGGTACCCCATCAGGGCCACCCTTTACCTCTAGTGACCTGGCTCTGTTTCTTGCCTACACTGAACTTTCTCAAGATTTGGGGAGGTGGTGTGATTCCAAGGGATTTTAGGGATTCTTCCTTTTGGAGACTTCACCCCACATCATATCGAACATAACAGAAAACATCCACATCTCATGTGTTCAGTATCTGGCCAATTTGAACAAATTATTTAATATTTTGGCTGTAAAAATATGATAACGACTTTTCTAATTCTGCTTTTGAAATGATTTTGCCTACAAGGAATAAATTCAATTTACGATGGGCCATGATTTCTCAACAATCATTATGCAAACTAGAAAATCTCTGCGAAGTAAGGAAAGCAAGCCTTATTGTTTTGAAGCATCATGAATTTTTTATGAATTCCAAATTTAACTGTTCGTGAAGCTTAGCATGATTTTTTTGCAGGCATTTAATCGAATCTCCATTTCAATTTTGTAGTTTTCTTTTCTTCCTATGGCATTCCCTACAAGTTTTTAAGAAGAGCTTCACATATTTCTGTAGGCTCTTGAGGGTACTTAATGGCCCTGAATGAGGTAGGGTGAGGCTGGTGAGAATTTCAGTAGATACCCCTTGAAGGAACCACTTACCAGCACAGTGGGTCTTCAAGGCGCTTCACTTAATTCCTTGCATTTCCTTACCTCCAGGGATCCAGTTTCATCTAAAAATCTGGTTGCCATGGTGCCGGGGAATCTCAAACTGTACGGAGAAAACTAGAGGGAATCATCAGGTTCAGGGGCTTTGTTCAAATCGACTAAATTTTAATTATAGAAAGTGTGCTGGGCAGTGGGTAAGGGAAGTATGGCCCAGTCTGGATTGAGAGGGGCCACCGAGATGGGGTGGGACAGGGTGGCAGTGGCTGCGGTGCGGGGGGCAGCTCTGTGATGGTCCTGTATGTAGAGTGTTACATATACTGTCCTGTGGGCCTGGATGTCAGATGGACTTTCAGTCCTGGCTTGTCTTCTTTATCATGCGACCCTAGGCAAATAACTTCCCTTCTCTGCCTTGGTTTCATCTGTATAATAGGATAATAATTGTAATGCCTGCATCTGAGGGCTGTTGTCGGGATTAAATGAGATACGGCATGTAGAGTGATTAGCATAGTGCTTGGTAGATACCAGATGCTCAAATATTATTTTGCTCATATATGTGTGTATTTACGTTTATTGGATTCTATCAAAATAATACCTATTTTATGATTTATTATTTGCATTATATTTTTATTATTTTTATTGTGGGCGGGGTCCCTCTCACTGTCTCTGCCCTTATATAGTATGACATGACTTAGATCCTAAAAAATGCTTTTTTAATTCTGACCACTCCAGTGCATGTTAGGGCCCACAGACACCCACAGCTCTTATCTGCTCACAGGTAAATCCAATAGCAAACACTGGCTGGAGGAGGGTTTTCTAAGAGAACATTTAAAGGACCAAAATAACATTCCGTGGTTGTCAACCCCCCAAGAAACATCAAGTCAGGTGATCTTGCTGTAACCAGGGCAACGAGGCAGCAATTAAAATCACTATTGATGGTTGGTGGTTCTCAATCCCTCGTGTCCATTGGAATGTTCCCAAGGCCTCCACTGGATCCTGGGATTGGACAGGAAGGGAGGAGGATTTCGAGGGCAGTTTTATGGGCCAGGCTTAGAGGAGGCTGGCATTGCTTCCACCCCCATCCCTTCGGTCAGACTCAGGCACATGCCACCTCTGAGCGTGAGGGTGACTGAAAAACGTGTCAGTCACGTAGCCAAGAGGAAAACCAGCCAGTCACTGCCACAGTGGGTGACCTTAATACACAGTTAAGTTCAAAAACTGCTCTCCTGGGGCAAAAGGCAAAGAAAATTGAAGTTTCAAAAACTGCAGAAAGAGAAAGAAGCACACAGAGCAATATCTGATGGTGGAAGAGAGACTTATTGTTTACAACATTATCACAAACGCCCATTCCATGTCCCAGATAAGGTGTCACAGGCTCCAATGCACCCTTCAGAGCCCTACAGCCCGTGGTCCAGGCTTCCCCTCCCCTCCCCAGCACACTCTGGTTTATGGTGTGCCTGCAAGCCTCCTCCATCATACTGTAGGCAAGGGTTTCAGAGTACCCTCCCTGAATCCCAAGTGCCTGGCACGGTGCTTGGCACAGAGTGATCAGTGTTGGGTGAATGTGGTTGCATAGGAGACAGTTGGAAAATAAGGAAGTGAGAGACAGGGATGTCAAATCCCACTGGTTAAGAGCACAGATTCTGCCTCTCAGTAGCTGGGTGACCTTGGACAGGTCTTAACCTCTCAGTGCCTTGTTTGTAATATAGGGTTCATAATTGCACCTACCTCGAATGCTTGTTGTGAGGATGAAATGAGTTCTTGTATCCAAATGTGCTTATAATAGAGTGTCTGACTCGTGGTTAAGTCCCGGGTAAACATTGTTGCTCTATTTGTTAGTAAGACAACAAGAAGCCCCACAACTGAAAGGATGTGGAGGCAGAAATGAGCAATCACAAGAGGGGCTTGTTTGCACACAGAATGGGGGGGGTGAGGGGGAGTTTGATGGAGACAAAAGTTTCCCCAGGTACCATGACTAGGAAACTTCAAAGCAAGTAAACATCAGAGGGTCACATTTAACTTTTAACAGAGTAAATGGAACATCACCGTTCAGCCCCATGCCAGCTGGGGCAGGAAATGGGTCAGCCAGAGCTGAACTGTTGGTTGACACAGGTGAATTGAGGAGTCCCACGGTGCCAAGTCGAGGCTGGTGTTTTGAAGGGGATATGAGCGAGGCGGGGGGGGGGGGGGGGGGGAAAGAGAGAGAGAGAGAGAGAGAGAGAGAGAGAGAGAGAGAGAGGGAGAGGGAGGGAGGGAGGGAG
>NW_006792541.1:1364614-1370181 GCF_000442215.2 Lipotes vexillifer
GGGGGGGGGGGTGTGGGAGAGAGACACACCTTGGGTATCTGAGATCTACCAGATAATATTTGACACTGTGGTAGGCAACAGAGAAGCTTTATTGCATTAAAATTTCCATAATTCAAAAGATGTATTACAGCAGCTACATGATAATATTTCAAAGATTTGAAGGAGACTTGAAGATATATCAGGGGAAAAACCCTGCATGGTAAGACTAAGAGGGAGATAATGCCATGAATTTCAGCTTAGTCATTCAAGGTTGAAGTTTCTTTCTCATGAAAATGGAACACAAACCACTTCTGATGACAGCAAGAAGGGGTGTCTAATTTGTGGATTACCTCGACCCTGCTGGCTCTTTTTCCATTCATCACCTCTCAGTAGGTGCTCAAGAGATGGAAAACATGATGAGATACCAATTATTCAAATCTGATAAAAATGAAGGAAATAGTTTGAGCCTGCCCTCCAGAATGGCCCAGGGAAACTCCAAGATCCCTCCTGTTCTTAAGACCCTAGGATTCAAATCCTGCCCTTTATCCTAGAATTCAAATCCTGGGGATGGAGCTGTGGTCCCCCATCAGGAAAGTAGGCACCAGGTGCTTACTTGACTTCCTTGGGGTCAAGTCTGATCCTTTGTGAGGTGTGTGACCAGAGTTGGAAGAATAGCCCATGATTAAAGAATGTTCCACCAATCCTCTCCTACCTCCTGGCCAATGTCTACAATTCTGTAGCCAGATAATCAGCCCTTGTCTGAAGGCTTTAACTACCATTACAGTGCAAACTCCTGGGAATGTCTTCTGGCCTCTTATGATTGAAACTTACCTTAGAAATTGAGGGACCTGAGGAGAGGAGCTGAGAATATGGTGGGGAGGTGAGGATGAGGGAGAGACAGGAGAATGGACACGTTGGAGAGGAGTGAAAGGGAAACCAGAGTCGCCGAAGTCCGTCCTCACGTCTCTAGTCCGTTTAAATTCCTTCTAGCTCTCTACTGCCCCGAGAATGAAATCCACACTTTCCACCATGGCCTTCAATCCCCTGCGGAGTCCACCTCATCCTTTGCCACTTCCTATTCACCGCTCTGAAGCTTCACTGGTCTATTTGCAGTTCCTTGAACATAGCAAGCTCTCCACCCGCTTTCCACATGTCTCAGCCTCTGCCTGGAAAACACTTCCTGTTGCCCATTACACAACTGACTGCTCCCAGGTTTACCCTTTTTTTGAGAGGAGGGGACATTTTCACCACCCGAAGGGATCTTGCGGTCTTGGTAATCTTTTTACCCCTGGCACCTGGCACATCTGTGCAGTCACCATTCGAGTGGTTGTTGAATGAATGAACCTATTTCACGGTTTGGTTGGGCAAGTCCCATAGCTTGGTTCCCAGTAGGATCAGGCTTGGTGAGTGGGTTGAGTTTCTATAAAAGTCTTCCTCCTAGGTTCCAGTTTTGGTAAAGCTATCTTTGTGGGCACGAATGAATGTGTTCACCACTCTGATTCACGTCTCTAATACCCAGCTGTGGACAGGGGAGCTGTGCCCACAGAAAACGGCCTGGCCCTACACTCACCTTTCATCTCCTTCAGCCAGGGGCACAGCGGGGTGACACCTAGTTAGAAACCCTAAGAAACAGGGCTCCCGTAGACGATCAGGATCTCAGTGTTACAGATGATTAAATATCCTTGACTCATGCCTCCATTGTTATATTGAGAGTTCTAAAGTTAGATTCTGAACATAAAGAGTAAAATGAGAAGAAGAAAGCTGCTAAACTTCTCACACAGAAAGCAATTTTCCTCTCCTGGGACCCGGAAGCACTTTCTACCGTGTGAATCCTGAAGGTAGAAAACGGGGCTGCTATCCTAGGGTAGAGAATGCCGGTAACCCTCATGTAAGATGTGTGACACCCAGGTAAGAGTGAGCCTCATTAAGAGAACCTATAAAGGGGACTGTTCGCCTGTTTTTGCCTACTCTGGGTACCAGAATTTTTATAATTAAAAATTTTTTCATATATAAAACCACCATTAAATCCTCTTGTATATATATGTATATATTTGTGTATGAATATATTTGCGTGTGTCTGTATATACATGTATACATAAAATATGCAGGAGAGTTTAACAGTGGTTATTTGTGACAGGTGGGGAGTACAGGTATTTTTCTTTTAATCTTAGCTGGATTTTCTGAAGTTTCCTAAATGAACATGCTTATTTTTGGAATAAGGAAAAAAAGCAATGAAAATAATTTTTTAAAAAAATAATATGCTCTCATCAAAGAGAAACACTGGAAAATAAGAGTTACAAAGGGGGAAAAATTACTCAAATCAACTATTCTTCATATTTTTTTTAATTGTCTTTTTTTAAAAAGTAAGCTATTTGTCTTAGCATAGTTATAATCACACTATATGCAAAATATTTTTGACTTGCATTTTTCAACTTCATTATAACCACTTTCCCTGTTATTACTTAGTCTCAGTACCATTATTTTAACTTGAGAATAATATTCTAACTATTAAGATATTATAGTTTGTTTCCTCATTAGGGAACATGTATGTTTTCTCTAATGTATTACAAGTTGTTGAGTATAGTTCCCTGTACTATACAGGAGGTCCTTGTTGTTTACCTGTTTTATATATAGTAGTATATGTATGTTAATCCAAAACTCCTAGTTTATGTCTCCTGCCCAACCCCTGCCCCCGCTAGATTTTAAGCAGATGAGTGACAATTGCATTTCCATTTCAGAAAGATGCTCTGGCTGACTCACCTGCAGGGTGAGGCCGAAGGTAGGCAGAACACAGAAGCCAGGGCTGACGTGGAAACCTCCTTCATCTCCCATTTCACAGAAATCTAAACGCACAATTCCATTCCTGCCTTCACTTTACACGGGGTTGTAAAAGTTAGGAGCACTGTGGAAATTTAGTTCAACTTTCCCATTTTACAGATGGTCAGAAAGGCTCAGAGTTTGTGACTTCTCTAAGGTTCCATAAAGATCTAGAGGAAAACTGTAACTAGAACACAGGACTGCTGATTTTAGTCTCATGTCCTTCTCTATAGAAGACTATAGCAAATAAGATACCTTAAATGTCCTTTGGATACTTGGAACTGGGTTAAGTTGAAGAGGGGTTTATAATTATGTAGAGAAAACAGGGCTCCTAGATGACAGCAGTGGTGATGGCAGTGATGATGGCGATAATTCTTTTTTTCTTTTGAATTTTATTTTATTTAACTTTTTATACAACAGGTTCTTATTAGTCATCCATTTTATACACATCAGTGTGTACATGTCAATCCCAATCGCCCAATTCAGCACACCACCACTCCCACTCCCCGCCGCTTTCCCCCCTTGGTGTCCATACGTTTGTTCTCTACATCTGTGTCTCAACTTCTGCCCTGCAAACCGGTTCATCTGTACCATTTTTTCTAGGTTCCACATATATGCATTAATATACGATATTTGTTTTTCTCTTTCTGACTTACTTCACTCTGTATGACAGTATCTGGATCCATCCACATCTCTACAAATGACCCAGTTTCATTCCTTTTTATGGCTGAGTGATATTCCATTGTATATATGTACCGCATCTTCTTTATCCAGTCGTCTGTCGATGGGCATTTAGGTTTCTTCCATGACCTGGCTATTGTAAATAGTGCTGCAGTGAACATTGGGGTGCATGTGTCTTTTTGAATTATGGTTTTCTCTGGGTATATGCTCAGTAGTGGGATTGCTGGGTCGTATGGTAGTTCTATTTTTAGTTTTTTAAGGAACCTCCATACTGTTCTCCATAGTGGCTGTATCAATTTACATTCCCACCAACAGTGCAAGAGGGTTCCCTTTTCTCCACACCCTCTCCAGCATTTGTGGTTTGTAGATTTTCTGATGATGCCCATTCTAACTGGTGTGAGGTGATACCTCATTGTAGTTTTGATTTGCATTTCTCTAATGATTAGTGATGTTGAGCATTCTTTCACATGTTTGTTGGCAATCTGTATATCTTCTTTGGAGAAATGTCTATTTAGGTCTTCTGCCCATTTTTGAATTGGTTTTTTGTTTTTTTCATATTGAGCTGCATGAGCTGCTTGTAAATTTTGGAGATTAATCCTTTGTCCATTGATTCATTTGCAAATAGCTTCTCCCATTCTGAGGGTTGTCTTTTCGTCTTGTTTATGGTTTCCTTTGCTATGCAAAAGTTTGAAGTTTCATTAGGTCCCATTTGTTTATTTTTGTTTTTATTTCCATTACTCTAGGAGGTGGATCAAAAAAGATCTTGCTGTGGTTTATGTCAAGGAGTGTTCTTCCTATGTTTTCCTCTAAGAGATTTATAAGTGTCTGGTCTTACACTTAGGTCTCTAATCCATTTTGAGTTTATTTTTGTGTATGGTGTTAGGGAGTGTTCTAATTTCATTCTTTTACATGTAGATGTAGCGGTCCAGTTTTCCCAGCACCACTTATTGAAGAGACTGTCTTTTCTCCATTGTATATCCTTGCTTCCTTTGTCATAGACTAGTTGACCATAGGTGTGTGGGTTTATCTCTGGGCTTTCTATCTTGTTTCATTGATCTATATGTCTGTTTTTGTGCCAGTACCATATTGTCTTGATGACTGTAGCTTTGTAGTATAGTCTGAAGTCAGGGAGTCTGATTGCTCCAGCTCTGCTTTTTTCCCTCAAGACTGCTTTGGCTATTCAGGGTCTTTTGGGTCTCCATACAAATTTTAAGATTTTTTTTTGTTCTAGTTCTATAAAAAATGCCATTGGTAATTTGATAGGGATTGCATTGAATCTGTAGATTGCTTTGGGTAGTATAGTCATTTTCACAATATTGATTCTTCTGATCCAAGATCATGCTATATCTCCCCATCTGTTATATCAACTTTAATTTCTTTCATCAGTGTCTTATAGTTTTCTGCATACAGGTCTTTTGTGTCCCTAGGTAGGTTTATTCCTAGGTATTTTATACTTTTTGCTGTAATGGTAAATGGGAGTGTTTCCTTAATTTCTCTTTCAGATTTTTCATCATTAGTATATAGGAATGCAAGAGATTTCTGTGCATTAATTTTGTATCCTGCAACTTTAACAAATTCGTTGATTAGCTCTAGTAGTTTTCTGGTGCCATCTTTAGGATTCTCTATGTATAGTATCACATCATCTGGTCCTGGACTTTTGTTTGTTGGAAGATTCTTAATCACAGTTTCAATTTAATTACTAGTGATTGATCTGTTCATATTTTCTATTTCTTCCTTGTTCAGTCTTGGAAGGTTATACCTTTCTAAGAATCTGTCCATTTCTTTCAGGTTGTCCATTTTATTGGCATAGAGTTGCTTGTAGTAGTCTCTTAGGATGTTTGTATTTCTGCAGTGTCTGTTGTAACTGCTCCTTTTCCATTTCTAATTTTATTGGTTTGAGCCCTCTCCCTATTTTTCTTGATGAGTCTGGCTAATGGTTTATCAATTTTGCTTATCTTCTCAAAGAACCAGCTTTTAGTTTTATTGATTGTTGCTATATTTTCTTTGTTTCTATTTCATTTATTTCTGCTCTGATCTTTATGATTTCTTTCCTTCTGCTAACTTTGGGTTTTGTTTGTTCTTCTTTCCCT
>NW_006792541.1:1370282-1381301 GCF_000442215.2 Lipotes vexillifer
AGGTTTTGGACATCATGTTTTCATTGTCATTTGTCTCTAGGTATTTTTTGATTTCCTCTTTGATTTCGTCAGTGATCTCCTTGGTTACTTAGTAACGTATTGTTTAGCCTCCATGTGTTTGTATTTTTTATGTTTTTTTTTCCCTGTAATTGATTTCTAATCTCATAGCATTGTGGTCAGAAAAGATGCTTGATATGATTTCAATTTTCTTAAATTTACTGAGGCTTGATTTGTGACCCAAGATGTGATCTATCCTGGAGAATGTTCCGTGCGCACTTGAGAAGAAAGTGCAATCTGCTGGTTTTGGATGGCATGTCCTGTAAATATCAATTAAATCTATGTGGTCTATTGTGTCATTTAAAGCTTGTGTTTCCTGGGCTTCCCTGGTGGCGCAGTGGTTGAGAGTCCGCCTGCCGATGCAGGGGATGCGGGTTCGTGCCCCGGTCTGGGAGGATCCCACGTGCCGCGGAGCGGCTGGGCCCGAGAGCCACGGCCGCTGAGCCTGCGCATCCGGAGCCTGTGCTCCGCGACGGGAGAGGCCGCAACAGTGAGAGGCCCGCGTACCGCAAAAAAAAAATCAATTAAATTTGTGTCATTTAAAGCTTGTGTTTCCTTATTAATTTTCTGTTTGGATGATCTGTCCATTGGTGTAAGTGAGGTGTTAAAGTCCCCCACTATTATTGTGTTACTGTCGATTTCCTCTTTTATAGCTGTTAGCAGTTGCCTTATGTATTGAGGTGCTCCTATGTTGGGTGCATAAATATTTACAATTGTTATATCTTCTTCTTGGCTTGATCCCTTGATCATTATGTAGTGTCCTTCCTTGTCTCTTGTAACATTCTTTAATTTAAAGTCTATGCTTTCTGATATGAGTATTGCTACTCCAGCTTTCTTTTGATTTCCATTTGCATGGAGTATCTTTTTCCATCCCCTTACTTTCAGTCTGTATGTGTCCCTAGGTCTGAAGTGGGTCTCTTGTAGACAGCATATATATGGGTCTTGTTTTTGTATCCATTCATCAAGCCTGTGTCTTTTGGTTGGAGCATTTTGTCCATTCACGTTTAAGGTAATTATCGATATGCATGTTCCTATGACCATTTTCTTAATTGTTTTGGGTTTGTTTTTGTAGGCCCTTTCCTTCTCTTGTGTTTCCCACTTAGAGAAG
Organism: Lipotes vexillifer; assembly: GCF_000442215.2. NCBI lineage: Eukaryota > Metazoa > Chordata > Mammalia > Artiodactyla > Lipotidae > Lipotes > Lipotes vexillifer. Next base: position 1,371,448 of record NW_006792541.1, read on the forward strand.
TTCCTTTAATATGTGTTGTAGAGCTGGTTTGGTGGTGCTGAATTCTCTTACCTTTTGCTTGTCTGTAAAGCTTTTGATTCCTCCTTCAAATCTGAATGAGATCCTTGCCGGGTAGAGTAATCTTGGTTGTAGGTTCTTCCCTTTCATCACTTTAAGTATATCAGGCCACTCCCTTCTGGCTTGTAGCGTTTCTGCTGAGAAATCAGCTGTTAACCTTATGGGAGTTCCCTTGTAGGTTATTTGTCGTTCTTCCCTTGCTGCTTTCAATAATTTTTCTTCGTCTTTAATTTTTGCCAATTTGATTACTATGTGTCTCGGCGTGTTTTTGATTACTATGTGTCTCAGCGTGTTTCTCCTTGGGTTTATCCTGTATGGGACTCTCTGTACTTCCTGGACTTGGGTAGCTATTTCCTCTCCCATGTTAGGGAAATTTTTGACTATAATTTCTTCAAACATTTTCTCGGGTCCTTTCTCTCTTCTCCTTCTGAGACCCCTATAATGCGAATGTTTTTGCGTTTAATGTTGTCCCAGAGGTCTCTTAGTCTGTCTTCATTTCTTTTCATTCTTTTTTCTTTATTCTGTTCCGCAGCAGTGAATTCCACCATTCCGTCTTCCAGGTCACTTATCCATTCTTCTGCCTCAGTTATTCTGCTATTGATTCCTTCTAGTGTAGTTTTCATTTCAGTTATTGTATTGTTCATCTCTGTTTGTTTGTTCTTTAATTCTTCTAGGTCTTTGTTAAACATTTCGTGCACCTTCTTGATCTTTGCCTCCATTGTTTTTCCGAGGTCCTAGATCATCTTCACTATCATTATTCTGAATTATTTTTCTGGAAGGTTGCCCATCTCCACTTCATTTAATTGTTTTTCTGGGGTTTTATCTTGTTCTTTCATCTAGTACATAGCCCTCTACCTTTTCATCTTATCTGTCTTTCTGTGAATGTGGTTTTTGTTCCACAGGCTGCAGGACTGTAGTTCTTCTTGCTTCTGCTGTCTGCGCTCTAGGTGATAATTCTTTACAAGAGACAAAATGCTTCCATGACTGTGAAACTCATTTGATCTTCAAAATACCTCAAATAATAGTGCCCATGATTTACTTCCAAGCTGGGCAGCATGTGAGATATTTTATAGACATTATTTTCTTCAGTTGACACCGTAGCCCTGTGAGATTGCTATCAGTCTTCCCATTTTATAGATGGGGAAACTGTGGCTTAGGGAAATGAAGTGACTCACCCAAATAAATGAGGAAGCTGGAATTAGAACTCAGTTCTTCTAACTGTGAGTTCTATCAGGATTTTTTCCAGGATTAAATATTCAGACAGTACTTCCTCTGGCAGGCCATTTAATCAAATTATTGAAGGGCATGGCTGAAAAGAAGAGAGGCAGACTGGCTGGCCAGGCCAGGTGCATGGCTATTGAGTATAGGCCGGCCACTCCTTCCAAGGATGATACCCCCTCCAAAGGATATACAAGACAAAAGTGGAGTTCCACACAGCAACCTTATCCAAGAATAACTGGCCATAGCTACAGAGCACCAAATAAGCACTGAACTGTTTTGTTATCAATAAGAATGCCATCTCCAAACTCAAAGGGCATAAGATATGACAGGATCATGAGTTGCTAGAGGACAGAACTCTTTTTTCAACATTGAAAACCTCTAAAAAGTTATCACTTCTTACAGCCTCCTATATCAGCCTAAATCTAAACACTTGTTGCTACAGACAACAGTTCGAGTTTGTGGGTCAAAAAAACTGCCCAACGCAGATAAGCTATGGAAATGTGATAGCAAAATTCATTATTGGGTTATTTCAAAGTGAAATTATTTGGAACAACTATACCTTGTTCAGGTACATTAAAGCAGCTCAAAAGTTACCATTCATGATTGATTTACTGGGGAAAATGCAGGCCACCAAGAGAAGAAATGTCACATTTGTCTTTATTTCCTGACATAAACAAACCATAAGTTTAATAGTCTGCCTCTACTGTGCTGGAGATATTTATCCTCCTATAGCTTAGGGAGATGGAAGGAAAAGTGTGATGATTGCCAAAAGCACTAAAAGTGAGAAAACATAGCTCCTTCTTAAAAAACAAAAATAAAAACAACAACAACAAAAACCCTCATCCTTATTCAATGAAGGAGAAAATCAAGGACCACCTGGAGCACTTGTCTGTATTTCAATTCAGTCATTATTACAAACCGGTTTCCCAAAGTCACGGGTTTTGCTAGCTGTGCGGTAATGGGTTTTCTCTTCCCCATCCCACCCCCAGTTGGCAGCAGGAGCTCTCTACTCAAATGTCACCTTCCCAGTTCTCTATCTAAAATCACACAAAATCTTTATCTCTAAAATCAAAATCATTATCTAAAATCCCCTCAGCGCTACCTATTCATCCTTCCTGCTTTTTAGCTTCTTAGCATGTATTACTGTTCCACATGCCTTGAATTTTACTCACCTATTTTGTGACGGTTGTCTCCCCTACTAAAATATAAGCTCCACAAGAGCAGGGATCTTTGGCTCTTTTTGGTCTTCTTTTGTTTCCCCAAACGAACACAGTGCCTAGCACATAGTTGGATACATATTTGTTGAACAGATGAATGAAGGAATGAATCCATTTCTTCAATAAAGTTGTTGAGAAACTACTAAGAGCTGTGACTAAGGAGTAATGGACCAAAATGTCTCTTATTCAGCCTCTCTTATCTACTGGGCACTGGCTAAGTGCTTTCCATGTCTAGGGTAGAAAATTCAAAATGCTATTTTGAAAGATGGCTATAAGTTGTACCCCTTGCTCTAGGGGGTGGGGGCAGAACCCATCCTAGGGATGAAACTGCTCTGCTGTTGAGGAAAACATTCAGTGGCACTTTGGCTATGCAAAGGGGAGGGTAAGATGGGCTGAGGCTGCTCTTCATAAATGAGGTAAAATCATGACTATGATTTCTTTGGAGGGCGTTTTTGTGAGGAAATTTTCAGTTTTCCTTGACAAATGTTTGAGCTGAGCTAAATGTGGGTGGGGGGGTGGTGGAATTCTAGACTTGAGAGTGGAAGTAGATTTGAGAAGGAACTCAGTTCGGAGGGAAGAGACCCCAGAATCATGGCGGCCAGCTGGTGCCCGAGGAGAGAGACCACCAGTGAGGGGTTCCTTCCAATGGGGCATGACCGATAGGCTTACAGTTATGTTTGAGACCTAATTTTAAGTTGCCCCAGCAATATCTTCACTCCTTCAGCAAATCTGTTGCACAAGACTAGTGAGTACATATAATACAGCTATACTAGGTGTTAAAATATTATTAGTCAATTAGCCTCTGTCCTGAGCCTTCTCTCCCAGTTCCCACCGCCACTGCCTTGAGCACCCTGGCTCCCAGCCCCAGGACCCTTTAACCTCCCCAGTGATCCAGACACTAACGGACTCTGCCCGACACAGCCAGGATCCTTTAGGATTGACTGGCTATGCCCTGGGCCAGAGCAGCTGTTAAGTGTCTTGAGTCTCATCCGTGCCTCCACACATACCAGCTCGGTTTTGGAGGTGAGTGGGGAATAAAGGAGGGGGCTGTGTCCACGCTTGGGGTGAAGCAGAGCAGAGAGAGAGTAGTAACATGGAAAAGAGTGATGGGACAGCCATTGACAGAAAAGCAGAAGGTGCCACGGGTGGGAGGTGGGGAGTAAGTGACACGCAGCACCTGGGCAGGCAAGCACTTGCCAGCCCCCTCAGAAATATCCAGAGGGGACTGGTTTCCTGCAGTCATGCAGAACAAAGATTCAGGCTGTTAAATTTGGGTATTAAAGAGAGGAGCTTACAGAAGATCTGGAAACATGGGGATACTGAGATTACGTATCAGACAGAATATGATAATTCCAGCTTCATATCAAAGAATAGTTTGTGCCAGCAAAGAACAGGCTGAAAGAAAACAGCATAATTCCCCTTGTATTTAATCAGATGTTCACCTGCACAGGGCGTACGCGTGGCCCTGGCTGGCTCCACAGTTCCAGTTTCAAATATGACATGTTCCCCAGGCATGAGCATCCCGGGGAGGAACACGGGCACCTATTAGACTCTCTGCTCAGCTCCAGCGATCTTGTCTCTTCTCTTAATATCAGGAAAATTAATGGGAAACTATGAGCAGAAATACATGCAATCATTTTCAAGAGGCCCAAGCAAATGTTGAGGGGCCGGGGGAGAGGGTATTGTTCTATCGTCTTCAGCACTCCACCCTTTACAGGCTTTTTATCCTAGAGTTCTCTCTCCTCCCTTTGTCCTCCACACTGGATCTTTCCTTTTCTTCTCATACTAGCATCTTTACCTTATTGATAAGTCTCGCATCCCATTCACTGGCAACACAGTTGGCCCCTTGCCAGGCGCCAGGGACAGACTCTGCCCTGGGCTTGCACAAGGCACACAAATGTTCCCCTCTCATTGCGGAAAAGCCAGCTTAGCCCCAGGAAGCCAGAAAGTAAAAATGGCACTTCACCCTGATAGCTAGCATTCAAGAGAAAGAACAATCTAAAAGCCTGTGAGAAAACAGGGTCCCTTTGTCCCCCTTGCCCTACAGGACGGTAAACACTTTCAAGAAAACATCTTTCAGACCCAAGAGATATGTCCGCCGTGTCTTACGATATTCACTCCGAATATTCCAGAGCAAAATATCTTCTCTGCCGCCTCTTGGACCTTCTCACCTACAACTGTCCCCTCACTGCACTCTGGCTGCACTGACCTCCCCTTGGTTGCCGGGATCTGCCAAGAGCATTCCTACCCCAGAGCTCTGCACCTCCTTTTCTCCCTGTCTGGAACACTCTAGAGGTCAATGTGATACCCTCTCTCACTTTCCTAAGGTTCCCACTCAAATATCACCTTCTCAGGGACCCTCCAGGATGACTGTATGACAAAAAACATATACCTCTAGCACTTTCCCCACCAGACATATCTGACATTTGTCTAATTTCTGTCTCTCTCCACACGAGCTCTAGATATAAGGCACGTGTCTGTTTTGTTTGTGGCAGAGACTTCAGTACCCAGAAAAGAAGTTGGCACAAAACAGATGCTCAATAAATACTGTTGAATGAATGACTGAATGTTCCCCACCAACTCTTTTACCACCAAATAATGTTTTATTACCAACTTTCCTCCCGGAAATATTAGAAATTCTTATTATATCACTGAAAGCCTGTCTGAGCATCTAAGAAGCAGAAACTAACTGACGTGCCCTCACTCACCTGTTCTAATTCCAGCCAGGGGGGTCTTTAGTAGACCTTGTTAGCTTCATCCCAGATCAAAGTAAAATTTACATGAGCTTTTCCAGCCCGCAACACCCAGGGGACAGGAGTGCCTGGGCTGGGAACCGCTACTGCACCCATTCAGTAATATCACTTCTTCCCACCAAAGGAACACACGGTGTCCATACACAGTGTGTGTATATACCTGTCGACACCCCATTCAGACTGTACAAGTACTGGACTACAGAATATCCCATTTGACCTTCCCGTTTCAAACACATATTTTCCAGGCACCTGCTGGATGCTAGCAATGCAGCAATAAATAACAGACCTGTGGAGCTTACATTGCAGAAATTAGACAGTGAATGCTCTTTAACTTGAACTAAAAGTGACCTAGAAATCTAGAATCTTCAAAGACATGGACCCACGTTAAAATTTTTCATTCTCAAGGTTCTGGAAATGGATAGTGCCGGTGGTTGCACAACGCTGTGAACGTACCTCATGCTACTAATTGTGCACTTAAAAATGGTTAAATGTATATCTTACCAAAAGAAATTTTTTTTTCATTCTCTTTCCAAGGGTATACCTTAAACGTGTCTTGTGGTTTGTGAACCTGTACTCCTTTTGCTTACAGTTCTTTGGTTAAGTAGAAAAGGAGTATACACGAAGGGTACTGGGCAGCTCACAGAATTATCAGGAGGACTGGAGGTGTTCCTAAGGTGAAGCATTCACAGCCATGTTGCAGAACTGTGCTGTCACCGTGGCCACCAGGCACTGGTGCTCCAGTTTGCAATGTTGCTACTTAGACGGGGAACTTACTTTAGTAAGCAACTGCCTTCACCAGTGGCACTTCTGCATCAAGAACTTCACCTTTCAGCCACTGCCACTGCCCGAAATCCCCTCTACCATCTTTCCCAGAAAATAGATTCTAGATGGTGCTGGCATTCTTACATTGCCTACTTTCAAAGAAAAGTTTCAGGCAGGTTTGGTGGCTGATTGGTAAAGGCAAGGTCACATGCCTGTGCATTAGCTGCAAGGGAGCCTGGGAAAACGTTCCACCCTGGGAGATCCAGGGCTCATGAGGCAGGACCTTCTCCAAACACAGGAGGAGTTTTCAGTAGGTGTTGTGCATGCAGCCAGGAAATATGACCGATGTCCCCTATGGATAGGCTCTCATTTTGCTCTTCTCTTTTCCTCCTAGCCATATTTTCACCTCTCCAAAGCTTCACTTATACTTTGCTTCTTCAGACCCCTATAGAGAGACATTAGAATAGTTTGGAGCCTCCCCCAAATTTCTCTGCGTACAGATGCACAAAGGGTCTTGGGCTTACTGTAGGCTGGAAGAAAATCAGAATACAGGGTAGCTTCTCTGCAAGCCAAACTCCCAAAGTGCTTAGTCTCTAGCCCAAATTCAGAAATTTGGGACAGACTGTAGGATGCAGTAGATAGACAGAGGTAGTAGAATGGGCTGGATGACAATTCTTACCCTGGAAAAATGTTGTCAACCTAGCAGGTAATCATGAAGCACCTCTATTCTATGTTCATTCATCAATCCAACATTTCACATTTATTTATTGAACAACTTTTGTGCTCAATGGGTCAAGCCCTGTTATATGTGCTGGGGATTCAGCAGTTGACAAAATAGACAAAATTTACAGCCTTCATGTACATTCTAGTGGGGGAAGACTGGCAAAAAGGAAATTAAAATACAATGCATTAGATAGTGGTAAATGCTGTAAAGAAAACCAAGCAGGAAAGGGGTATATTAGTCTGCTAGGTCAGACTGGGTGGCTTTAACAATAAAAATTTGTTTTCCTCACAGTTCTGAAGACACACATCCAAGATTAAGGTGTTGGCACATTTGTTTCCTCTGAGGCCCGTCTCCTTGGCTTGTAGATGTCCATCATCCCCATGTGTCATCACGTGATCTTCCCTCTCTGTGTCTATATCCTAATCTCCCCTTCTTATAAGGACATTAGTCATATTGGAGTAGGTTCCCACTCATATGACCTCATTTTACCTTAATTACCTCTTTAAAGGTCCTGCCTACAAATAAGGTACTGGAGCTTAGGGCTTCAGCATATGAATTTGTGTGGGACACAATTCAGCCTATAACAGAGGGAGAGTATCGAATGTTGCAAATTTGTTTAATTTTTGTTTTAGTAATGTCTATTTGGGGGTTTTTTCTTAAAATTTTTATTATGAAAATTTCTAAGCATACCCAAAAGGAGAAAATACAAACACACAATCGCGTATTAATCACCAGCTTCAACAACCACCACATTTTGCCAGATTTATTTCATCTACCCTCTCCCTCTGCTTTTTTTTGGTGGTTGTTTTATTTATTGTTGGAATATTTTAAAGAGATTCCAAATATCGTGTCATTTCATCTTTCAAAACTTCCACATGTGTCTCCCTGAAAGGATATGTCCCTATATAACTATAAGGCCATCATCACACTTACTAAAATTAACAATTAATTCCTCAATAGCATCTAATACCAGGCCACATTTAACTTTTCTCACTTATTGAAATTACCTTTAGAGTTGTTTGCTCAAATCAGGATCCAAATAGTCCATCCATTGTGTGAGGTCTTTACACCTCTTAATCTCTTTTAATTTAGACGAGTCTTCCCTTTCTTTACAAGTGACTGACTTGTTGAGGAAACCAAGTCAGCTTCTCTGGGGTATCTTACATCCTGGCTTTCACTGATTCCTTTTTCGTGATGCTGTTGAACATGTCTGTCTCCCCACTTGATTTTCTATGGCCTGGAAGTTAGATTTAATGGCTGGACTTGGCCCAAATTCAATTTTTCTTCCAAGTACACTTCACTGGTGATCCTGTGTAATTCATTTTACGTCCTATCTGGAGGTATACAATATTCGGCTGTATTTTTAGTGATGCCAAGATTGCTCAGTGACTTCGGCTGGTAATAGCTTGCATGCTCTGTAGTAAAGTTCCTCATCACCCTCCACTTTACCCTCTATTGCTGATCAGCACTTGTTTCAGTTTTTCATTAGGGTCTGCAAAATGATCATTTTCTAACTGTGTCATTTCCTTCGTAATTCAATTGCTCCATAACTTCAACATAGAAAAATCTTCCTTCATTTACTAGCGCTGTTTGGTTACTCTGGAATTTGGTTCATAGTGAAAATGCAGGACAAATTCTGGGGATATTCTGGAACAATCCATGAAATCAATGTTTTCATTGAGTTACATTTTGAATGCACTAAAGGAGCTGGATTTTGAAAGGATATCTGCATCATATCTTTGAAAAAATAAGCAGATGATTCTTTGGTATTCACTTACTCCCCAAATATCAGCTTTGAAAACCTGGATGTACAGAATTGGTTCTCCTTAAGTGAAGCACAGAGTTTTCAAACAAGAAGACCCTGGATAAATACTGACCAATGTACAGATGGAATGACAAATAGATAATCTAGTATAGCGGTTCCCTGTCTTCTTTCTATTATAAGACATGTGACCAAGGACAGCCAACACCTCCAAAGAGAGGACAATAGGGTAGCACAGTTATGTGCTAGGCACTATGCTAAGTGCTCTACACACACGAACATATTTAATTGTCGTTACATCCTTCTAAGATACACTTATATCCTCCTGAGGAAATTCAGGTAAAGAAGGTAAAGGTAGGGACTTCCCTGGTGGTCCAGTGGTTAAGACTCCACGCTTCCAATACAAGGGACTCGGGTTCGATCCCACATGCTGCACGGTGCAGCCAAAAAAAAACAGAACGTAAAGATAGTCACACAGCTAGTAACCGGAGGAGCCAGGAGTTAAACCCATGCAGTGTATATGCTGATAAGCACACTACGCCACAGCGCAGTTCACCAAAGCTGATGGTTACGTATAATTCCCAGAGAGTTAACTACGACTAACTTTCTCTACTATTCAGAGAGCAACTTCAAATCCATTCTAACTTAATTATTTTTAAAAGACATAAACCAGTAGAAAATACGTACTCTTTGAACAGTGAAGTACTCATTGCAACATATATTACATTGGTCATGACAAACTGGTGGAGACTGGTCACTTCCATCGGGGAAGATGGTCACTTCGGGCAGGCGGGTGCTGTCCAATTCCAGGTGGGTTTGGGGGCATCTCCGGAGTGAATCGAATTGCCTCACAGTAATAGTTATTATTACATAAGGCTGGATGCTGACCTAAGCTCTTTAAACATATTAACTCCCCTATCTACCTAAAGGGCCTCCCCCACCCCCAGCGGACTCCAGGCCATGTTCCCATGTACCTATACCTTGAGAATGCCCCCAGGAGACCATGGAGGGTCTGTCAGGAAAGTTGTGTTTATTCAGTTTCTTGAAGGACCTGTCAGCCAGCCCTGCCTAGCAGAAGTCAGTTCTGGAGTGAACAGTCTCAAGGACACCTTGGTGAGCTGAGGTGGCCTCCAAGAAGGAGAGAAGTTCATCCCCCCTCCCTGAAGCAGCTTGCACACTCCCCTCCCCACCCAGGAGGGCACTCTTTGATTGATGCTAGGATGCTTCCAAACAGCCATCTGCACACTGCTCCACGCTCTGTGGCATTGATCAAAGAACGAAAAATCCTGGCGACAAAGCTGACAGGTGGGCCTATTCTGACCTGACAGCGTTCATGTCTTTGTCAACCTGTCTTTCCC
>NW_006792541.1:1381344-1400209 GCF_000442215.2 Lipotes vexillifer
ATTTAGGAATCATCATAGCTCCAGCTTTCCTCCTGATACCACGGTAAACATCCATCAGTGACTCAAGCCAGATATTGGTTGCTACCCAAACTGCTCCTTATGCAGGTTCTTTTGTGATCCCTGAGTCATCATCTCCACCTGACTGACGAGACCTCCCCTTCTCGTGGCTTCTTGCCAAGGCTGCTCTTAGCCTGAGCTAATTAGCACCCTCCACCTACACCCCATCCTCTGCTCTCCCACCCACTCGGGCAGGCTGGAATTGAGAGAGAGAGCTCAAGAGCTGTGAAAAATGAGCAAAGCTTGGAAAACAGGAGAAACTGCCAACCGGGAGCCCTCCACGCCACTTTTAGGGCAGCCCCTCCCTATTATGAGAGCAATAAAGAAATAGCAATTTATGCATTTAGAAGCCAATGGCCCTTTCATCCGGAGTGGCTGGTGAATGCAAAGCACACTCCCCCGCGGAGGGCTCCAGCTAGAAGTGCACGCCTTGCTGCAGCAAAGAAAGGGCTGCCTTGCTGAGCCACCGCTCATAAAGCAGCTGGAAGCAGCGTGATGGAGGAGAAAATCGCCTGGTGAATGCGAGATTTCAGTTTCCACTTTTGTGTCTTGAGAATGTTCCCTTCCAGGGGGCCTGCTTCCGGCCCAGTCACAGGAGCCTTAAGTATAGCCTGAGTGTGTGATAGGTAAAGAAGGACAGTGAGAGACGGTGAGGGCGGCACTCGATCACTGGGATCATCAACAGGGATAAGACTGGAGATTTGCTGTCACCAGAAAAAAATGACCTTTATCAATAGAGTGGCCACAGGAGGCAACTTCCATCCCCTCAGTGTGGCTGATTCTGAACCAGCTAGGTTCTGGCTATTCCAGCGTGATTCAGAGACCATGTTAGCATTAGAATGGCCTGTGAGCTTATTAGAAATGCAGACAGTTGGGTCCCAGCCAGAGCTACTGACTCCAACTCTGTATTTAACCAGACCCCCTGCTGATTCTCCTGCACACCCTGACTGAGCGGGGAGATGAGCTCTAGGCTCCCCTCTTTGTTGTGAAGAGAAAGTGAGAGAGCTGAGCTGTGATGCTCAGACTCTTTCCTTTGCGGTCCTGCATGTAGGCCGGGGAGAAAGTGGGCTGTGAGTAACTAGCCAGCCCTTCTTGCCTGCGGGGAAACTCGCTGACAGCCTGACACTTGAGCAGTGAGTCACTGGCAGTCTCCTCTATCTAAGTTCTACCAGGTTCCTCCCCTCTCCAGAGAGGTGAAAACCGGAGTGAATGACCCAAGTCCTTTCTTTATGCAAAATTCTTTATTCTCTTTTGCCTGTTGGAAACCATGTTCAAAAGCATTCATAGAGGCTCTGACTGCATTCAAATGAAGGGCGCTCTGCCCGCCCGTTCAAGACCCTCATCACCACCCTCTTTCCAGGCGAAGGCCTCATCCTCAGCCGTCTGAGGCTAGCGGGCAGGTCGACCCTAACCACAGAGGTCGCTGGCAAACTTCCACAGACGGGCCCCCCTTTCATTTTCCCCATGTAGCTCCCCACCAAGTGCTAGGAGCAAAGAATTACATTACAGAATTTATTTTAAAGGAAAACCTCCCAAGCATTTTTTAAATCTTGTAACTATTCCAAGAATGTCTGTGCTGTCAAGGCTGTGAGGAATGTCTGCTTCAGCATCCATCAACATCCTTTTAAAAATCCACCTCTGATGTGGTGAATGTGAAAAGCAGGGTCTATGAAAGAGAAGCGGGGCTTTTCTTTTTTTAACATCTTTATTGGAGTATAATTGCTTTACAATGGTGTGTTAGTTTCTGCTTTATAACAAAGTCAATCAGTTATACATAAACATACGTTCCCATATCTCTTCCCTCTTGCGTCTCCCTCCCTCCCACCCTCCCTATCCCACCCCTCCAGGCGGTCACAAAGCACCGAGCCGGTATCCCTGTGCCGTGCGGCTGCTTCCCCCTGGCTATCTACCTTACGTTTGTTAGTATATATATGTCCATGTCTCTCTCTCGCCCTATCACAGCTCCCCCTTCCCCCTCCCCATATTCTCAAGTCCGTTCTCCAGTAGGTCTGTGTCTTTATTCCTGTCTTACCCCTAGGTTCTTCATGCCATTTTTTTTTCTTAGATTCCATATATATGTGTTAGCGTACGGTATTTGTCTTTCTCTTTCTGACTTACTTCACTCTGTATGACAGACTCTAGGTCCATCCACCTCACTACAAATATCTCAATTTCGTTTCTTTTTATGGCTGAGCAATATTCCATTGTATATATGTGCCACATCTTCTTTATCCATTCATCCGATGATGGACACTTAGGGTGCTTCCATGTCCTGGCTATTGTAAATAGAGCTGCAATGAATATTTTGGTACATGACTCCTTTTGAATTATGGTTTTCTCAGGGTATATGCCCTGTAGTGGGATTGCTGGGTCGTATGGTAGTTCTATTTGTAGGTTTTTAAGGAACGTCCATACTGTTCTCCATAGTGGCTGGATCAATTTACATTCCCACCAACAGTGCAAGAGGGTTCCCTTTTCTCCACACCCTCTCCAGCATTTATTGTTTCTAGATCTTTTGATGATGGCCATTCTGACCGGTGTGAGATGATATCTCATTGTAGTTTTGATTTGCATTTCTCTAATGATTAATGATGTTGAGCATTCTTTCATGTGTTTGTTGGCAATCTGTATATCTTCTTTTCTTTTTGTAATGAAAACCAGTGGAGTACACATGTTCATCTCTCCTTACATAGAACACGCTGCTGGCCCCAGTCCCTACTAGCCTTGCCCTCCCTTCTCTGTTTGCTTCAAAGAGGCAGTCAGGATGGGAATGTTCATTTATTTGAGCAGAGATGTGTCAAAGTTGGGTTTGTTTTTAAACAAACGTTGCTGATGAGAAAGGTATATGAACATTATCTTTAAGCCACCTGATCGTACAAAAAGTTTGGTCATTTTCAAGTACGTATTAGGTGTTTGACAGAAATTGGACGCTAGTGTCCTAGCATGTGACATGGAGGATCTCATGCTATGCTGTGTCCCCAAGCCTAGCACAGTCCCTGCCACAATGTAGGCACTCAGGGAATGTCTGTGGCCGCAGGGGGCAAAGGAGTGGGAGAAACACAGCAGATACTAGGCAACACATCTCACAGGGCCTCACCTGCTTCTCTCTGCAGGGCAATGTCGGGCACTAAAAAGACTGAATATTAAATATAAATCGAGGATGAAATGGAACAATGAAGATTTGCCATAACAGCCATCAGTCCTCCTGGTCTGTAGAACCCCACTGGGGTTGGGAGCCTGCCTTAGGCCGGGGTTCCCTAGAATAGAACTTGAGACAGGGATTCTTGCGCAAGTGATTTACAGAGAGTACTCCCTGGACAAGGGAAGGGAGGGGAGAAGGAGGGGTTGGGGAAGGGGGAGCTAGCAAGGATGTAGCCTCCCCGAGAGCTCAGGGAGCACAAGTTATACCACCAAGTTAACCCCACCTTGAGGCAAGGGGTCATCAATAGTCACTGAGTCATTGACAGGGCGTGGAAGAGTTGGGGGGGGGGGGAGGAGGAGGGGGCACCAGCCCTAAAGGGGATCTGGGCGGGGCACCAAGAGCATCCACTACATTCCCTTCAAGGTGCAGCTGGGCTCACCTGTCAGACTTGTAATAAATACCTAAGTTGATTTCTGTGGCTACATATAATTTAGGAGAAATTTTAACACCCCTCCTTCCTGACCCCCTCACCTTGCTCTATTTTTTTCCCACCACACTTATCACCATCTATCATGCTATATAATTCACCTGTTTTTACATTTACTGATAGTTTATTTATTGTCTCTGCTCCCACACACTAGAATGTAGGCTCTATGAGGATAGGTATTTTTCTCTCTTTTGAATGATGTGTCCCAAGAATAGTGCTTGATCCATACGAAGTGCTGGGTGAGTACGTGGTAATGATACAGTATTCTGAAGAGTCTATTCTGCCTGCCTGATGTTGTTCAGGGACTTCTGCGATGATTCTTTGGGTCCAGGGCAATCAAATTCTGGTCTGCATGAATAAGCAAGGAACTATAGCATGTTGGAGGGGGACTGTAGGGTCCCATGATTCTCAGATTTCAGTGTGCTTAAGAACCACATGGGAATCTGGTTAACAGTGGGATTCTTGGTCCCCACCCCCAGAGATTCAGATTCAGTGGTTCTGGAAGGGGCCCAAGAATATGCACTTTAAAAAAGTATAACCATTGATTTTTGATGTAGGTGACCTGAGGCACATACTCTGAGAAACACTGATGGAGTCTGAAACACTGGCTCAGACAGTTATAAATAGCTTCCCAGACCTCCCAGCTGATGAGCTGCAGAGCTGGGGTTAGACCTGGCTCTTCCAACTCTCAGCACTGCATGTTTTCCACTCACAGGCCCTCTTAATATATGTTTATAAGCTTTGCATGTACATTGGTTACCATGGGAACATAAAAGCCTGATGAAATCCTACAACTATAACTGGGCTTTGAGGCAATGGTTAATAGCTATCTTTAGAAAAATTCAGCTCCACAATTTATTGGGGCTTGTATTCCCCTATGTTCCTGTAGATTCTTCTAAAATTGTAAATGTGCTTTTGTAATGTGCTGATGCCATAATCATTTGACAGGAGGGAGCACAGTGAGAGCCAGGAACCAGGGCCGTTGCTCAAACTGGTTTGGGGGTAGACTAAAAAGACACAGGGAGGCCGTATGGAGAAACTGGAATGAAGCACTGTGATTTAATGTATGGTGAAGGACTTCGAGGTGGCCGTTAACTGATTCAATGAATGAATGAATGAATGAATGAGGGTTGGCTTAAAGGTATTTCGATGAAGAATATTTCATTCATCATAAACCCTCTGGTTGAGAGCATTGACCATCCTTAGAAGGAGTGTGCTTGGGGTAGAGGTTAGGTCCCACTTATCAACAGTGGTTGATAAGCCACCTCCCAAGAGTAAACCGTTAAAGTAAGAACTATATTACCAGGTGTGGCATTTACAGTGTGCCAGGGTCTAAGGTTTATATATTATCCCTCTTGATCCTCATAACAATGCTCTATGTCGATACTAGTGTCCTCATGTTACAGACGAGGAAACAGAGAAGTTAAGTAGGTTGCCTAAATTCTCACATTTTCAAAGTATCTAAGCTAGGTCTCGACCCTGGCAATCTGGGTCCAGACCTGCGCTTTTAACCAATCACTGCTGTCTGACGGAGCTGAAATAGAACAGGCAGAACTTCTGTCTTCTGGAGCATCGCCCTGAGGGTTGATGAACCATTGTAAAATGGGAGCTGGGACAAGACTGAACTGCTTGTATGGTGGGGGACAGGGAGGGGGAAGATTGAGAAGAGAGGGTTAGGCTGGAGAGAGGAGAGGGAAGCACTGAAAATAAACTTGGGAGAACAGAAATATCCAAGGTGGATTTCAAGTCGTTGATTCTGGCATTGGAGGACCTAAATTCCCTCCTCCTCTCCTGTTTGACATGAACCGGAAGTTTGCCATGCTCGTTACTGCGTTCGGCGCGTGGATTCTTTTCTGGGAGAGGAGCTCGGAGAACGAGCAGCCACTTGACTTCTGGCTTCAGGGAAGAGGGACAGCACTCGGTGGAAGAGTACCGTTTCCCTCCACCACGGCGGGGCAAGCGGTGCGCCCACCCAGACCAGGGTGCACCAAACAAGGGACTCGTGGAAGGCAGAGCGGTGTGCGGGGGAGGGGCCCTCCGCGGAGCGTGGCTGGAAGGCTTCAGGAGGAATCGTGTTGCCTTGGCAATAGAGGCTTCGGAGAGAAAAGAGCACGTGAGAGATTGGACTTGGGGGGGAGGGGCGGGACGAGGGGACAACTGTAGTCCAGAAACAGAAAACAGAGCTGGTGACAAAAGCTGGCACCAAACCTCACACCAGAGAGGAACATTATTTTCATGTAGTTTGCCATCAGGGAGAGGCCCTGGGAATAGGGATTTTTCCCATAATTCATCCGAAATGGAGACAGGCCAGAGGTGGCAGGGAAAGAAGTGGGTCTAGGTCACGTGGGTGCAGAGCTGCTCCCCAGCGCCGTCCGCCGCCTCCTCCATTCTCTGTCTCCCTCCTCTGTGCTCAGCTGAGGTGTGATGAAGGCAAATGAAAGAAAGGTATGAAAAATGGTCACTAGACTTAACCTTTAACTCAGGAAGTATTTACACCTGAAACCAAGCGAGTTTTGTTATAGCCCTAAAGAATTTCTAAAGTGCGATATGGCTGGATGGGTTTGGGAGGGGCGGTGGTAGTGGACAGGGGTGGGTGTGACACGTGAGGCGGCTCCTTACTTCCCCCGGAAGTCTTATGCATCCCCGCGCCTCCTCGTCACGTGGGCCCTGAAAATGTAGTCGTGTGAGGGGCTAGAGATAGCAGGTGAAGGAGGTGCTCCAGGAATAGTGCCCTGTGCCTGTTAAAGCTGGAGGAGGGGAGGCCACTGCTGAAGATGCAGGAACAGCAGCATCTTGGGTAACCCTCTCAGGCCCTTGTTACGGGAGCCCTTGCTCAGTACTGGTACTTCACTGTAGCCTGACGTTAATATCCACTAATGTGCCAGAAACAGTATATCCTTGGCAGACTGGCTCGGTGTAGCCGAGACCCTCTCACCTCCCGGCACCCTCTCCAAGCCTAGTAATGTTCAAATTCTAATGTTGCTGTGGCCTCTTGGGTACCCGCAGGCTAGGGAGGTCCAGTGATATCCGCGTTACGCAACAAATATATGAAATATTTTTGCCTTGTTATTTTAAATTCAAACATGTTCCCTGATCTTTTTTGGTCTATGCATCTCTAATACCTGGGTGAAACACAGCTTAGTGGAGTCCCCCTCACTGCCCCTCTCAGCCCTGCCCTAGTGTTTGGGGATCTGACCCCTCTGCTGCTTGAGCCTCCATGTCCTGCCGGCCACACTCACCACGTCATCGTCACAGGTCAGTGCTTTCCACCCTTTGCCCTTTAATGGTGGGCAGGCAACAACAGATCTATACAACGGTTGTACTTTGGGCATAAAGAACGCAGGTTTTTTTTTTTGTTTTTTTTGGTTTGTTTTTTTCAAGTTCTCAGTTTATTTTTGAAGACGGAGATTGATTTTTTTTTCCCCCCTATGGGGCATGACACTGAGGTTTGGAAAGGTTTTGGGTCTGGGAAATCCATAACTGACAGGGAAAAGTTTATCAAACCCGATGGTGAGTTTTGGCCCTTGAAGGGCAAGACTCGGGAGGGAAGACAAGACCTCCAGATTCCAGGAGAGGGCCAGAGTTACTCAGGAATAAAGGCTGCGGCTGGGGACTCTCTGGAGGGCAAGAATAGTCAAGCAAAGGGGAGGGCCCGGGACTCCCAGCAACTCCCTTAGAGGGAGACTCAGGGCCTGACAGGGAGGGGAACACGAGGAGAGCACAGCACTGCAAAGCATGTTGATAACTGACCTTCCCACCCCTCTCGTTCCTGTGTGTTCTGTGACCTCTGGTAATTGTAGGTGCCTGGGTTCTGCTTGCTAGCTTCATTTCTCACCTTCTGAAGGGTGACCACTTATGCACAAGTTAAGGGCTAACGTCAATGTTTCAAGGGGTAATTGTTCAAACAGAGCAGAGCTGACAATCAGCAAGTACACACCAGTCTGGAGTCCCAGCTGTTAAACATCTTGGCCATCAGTCCTGTCAGAGTGGAGACCCTTGAATGAAACTCAGTGGGGAGATGCTGGCACTGTGAGAGGCCAGCTGAGGGACTTGGTCACTCAGTCACCCCCTAAACTCTCTTCGGGACCACCCTCAGCATCCACATTATTTCGATTGTTATTTTCTTTCTCTTTCTCTTCTTCCGCCCTCTCCCCCTTCCTTGCCTGTACTGTTGAATACAAAGTGAACCACATGTGTTTTTGATGTGTCTCAAATGCATTTCCTCTTGACCTTTATTCCTGCTTATGTCTAGGTCTGGGCTTTCCTGATGGTTGGTAATCTTTGGCTCAGCTCAGACCCCTGTCTTCTTGCCACTCACCCACCCATGTCAGCCCTGTTAACACCAACATGTGACACCTGTTTTGGAAACAAGATTGGTAGCAGCATCCTCAGACTTTGTAACATCTAGGCCCAGCCAGGGATGCCTATCGCCCATTCACCAAAACAACAGACGTTTCAGATCCTCTCTGTGAACACAGTGTTTCACCATCCATCGCTAATGCGTTTTAGTTACAAGTAGGATTGCCAGATTTAGCAAATAAGAATACAGGCTGTCCAGTTAAATGTCAGTTTCAGATAAACAACAAATAATTTTTTAGTATAAGTATGTCCCATGCAAAATTTGGAACATGCTCATAAATTTAAAATTGTCTTTTGTTTATTTTAATTTCAAGTTTAAGTGGATGTTCTATATTTTATCTGCCACCCCCAGTTATAAGTCATGCAACACCAACAATAGCAGTCTGAAACTTACTGACTTAGCAAACCGAGGTGTCCAAGGGCTGGGTTGGCTTTGGCATAGCCTGACACAGGGGGCCTAAATGACATCACCAAAAACATGACTTGCTCTTTTTCTGCCGTCCAGGTCAGCCTCCCCCAGGTTGGCTACATTCTCGGATAAAGGTTTGACCTTGTGGTGACAAGATAGCTGTGGTTTTCCAGACTCATATTCTGTTTGTTTTCCTTAATATATTTATTTATTTATTTATTTTTGGCTGCATTGGGTTTTCGTTGCTACGTGTGGGCTTTCTCTAGTTGGGGCGAGTGGGGGCTACTCTTCGTTGTGGTGCATGGGCTTCTCATTGCGGTGGCTTCTCTTGTTGTGGAGCATGGGCTCTAGGCGCACGGGCTTCATTAGTTGTGGCGCACAGGCTCAGTAGTCGTGGTGCACGGGCTTAGTTGCTCCGCGGCATGTGGGACCTTCCCGGACCAGGGCTCGAACCCATGTCCACTGCATTGGCAGGCGGATTCTTAACCACTGAGCCACCAGGGAATTCCCCAGACCGATATCCTTAAGGTTCAGAGTTGGTAAAAAGATGTTTCTCCAAAAGCTTTTCAGAGTCATTCCAATTAGATCAGCTTAGATCACATGTCGACTACTAACAATCTTTGTGGCCAAGGAAATGAGATACACTGATTGGCAGGGGCTGGGACCAGCTGCTGGCCTCAGAGCTGGAGTCGCACATCCACCCAGACCCATGGACCAAGAGGAGGCTATCAGGGGACCTAAGAGGTGCTGCTGAAGAAGGGGAAATGTATACGGGGAAGGCAAACAGTGCATACTCTCCACTCACTTGAAATTAGATTGTGCACTGGGCAGTGCTCTTTGAGTTCTGCAGGGCTTATGAAGGCCTGGAGAGAGAGAAGGCAGGGGCAAGACTATAGCAGTGCGGGGAGGCAGGTCTCCCCCTTTCAAACATCAGTGCCATCAAACTACTATCATCAGCTGCTTCCTAGAGTTGAGAAGCTTCACTCTCTGGCCCCTCTTTCCAATTACTTCCCAATTTGTCATATTTGAGGCAACACATGAGACAGTTTAAGAAGGTTATGGACGGAATTTCTATGTCCCCTCCAAATTCATATGTTGAAGCCCTGACCCCCAAGTGGCTGTATTTGGAGATGGACCCCTAAGGAAGTAATGAAAGTTAAATGAGGTCATAAGGAGTTAAATGAGGTCTAAGGGTGGGCCATCATCTGATAGGATTAGTGTCCTTTTAAGAAGAGACACCAGAGAGCTACCTCCCACCGACACCCATCCCTACCACCAGTACACAGCAAAAAAGTAACTGTCTAAAGCCAGGAAGGGAGTTCTCACCAGAAACTGAATTTTCTGGCACCTTGATCATGGAATTCTAGTCTTTTCTTACAACTATGAGAAAATAAATGTCTGCTGTGTAGGCCACCCAGCCAGTGGTACTTCGTTATGTAGAATAATACAAAGAGTATGGCTGAATCTCAGCGATACAACGTCATTATCACGTACCATTACAGGTAGAAAAGGCTTTCAGGATGTCTAATGACCTGGAGAGACATGATCTATCAGATGGCTTTTCTGTTTATCCGTTTGCAAGGGCAAATGGCTTAGGATGCTCTAATGCCCTCAAGCAGCTCATATTCTGCTGGGGAGAAACAAACACATAGATAGATAATTGTAAAATAATGTGGTTAGTGTACTGACCAAGCTATACACAGCACATTATGACTATACAAAGCATATTCATGAAAAATGGTTCATTTTGAAAATCTTGCCTTCATTGAAAGAAACCTAATACAGAGTGTATTATATAGTTGAATATATGCCAACTATGACCCCACTAACATAAACTACAAAGATGCTTTTAAAATGAACAGAATTTGCAAATGTTAATATATTCCACATATTTTAAATGATAATATGACTTTACCACAAATTCATCAGGGCAGTCAGAAGAAAGGTGATATTTAATGAGGAAAGACTTAGTTTAACTAAGTCACTGAAAGATAAGTTATTATGTAACCTAGTGCTCAAATTCATGGAAAATAATTTTTTTCAAATACATGTGACACTTAAATTGTTTAATAAGTCTTTTTGGATATAGCAATTAGTCCAATGCCTAGAACAGAAGGCATTTGTGAATGAATGAATGAACAAATGAGTAAAAGAATGAAAGCCAGTAAGAACACTTGAGTCCTAATCTTGGCTTTGTCACAAAGTAACCAATTAGGTAACTCAATTAACTTCCCTAGGAATTTCTTTCTTTTTTTAAAAAAATTAATTTATTTATTTATTTGGCTGTGTTGGGTCTTAGTTGCAGCACGTGGGATCTTCATTGCAGTGTGCAGGCTCTTTGTTGTGGTGTGTGGGCTCTCTAGTTGTGGCACATGGGCTCAGTAGTTGTGGCGCACGGGCTTAGTTGCCCCATGGCATGTGAGATCTTAGTTCCCCAGGCAGGGATCAAACCCACATCCCCAGCATTGGAAGGTGGATTCTTAACCACTGGACCACCAGGTAAGTTTTGGAATTTATTTCTTAACCAGTAAAATTAGGGGGTAGAATTTATTGGGGGTTTCAGTCTTTAGCCATATCACTCGTTTTTCAAATAGAGTATTATTTGGAAGATGGCTGTCAGTGGAGGGGTGTGTGTGTGTGTGTGTGTGTGTGTGTTATATGTGTGTTGTGTGTTGGGGTGCATTCTTGGTTCCTTTTCATCTTCCCCTCCCCTGGTGATCCGAGAGTCACATCCTCCAAAGAGTAGTCTGAGAACTACTGGTCTGGAGGATCCCTGAAGTCATTTCCAGCTGTGACACTGGATAATCCTATAATTGCCAACCATTTGGCCACAGAATACTAGTTGAGGAAATGTCAGAGAAAACTTAAGCCCATCTGTGGAGAGAGAATGGAGAAAATTGGGACATTTTGAACTGATCAAACTTGGTAGCATGTCTGAGAAGCCAGAAACAAAAGACAGAGCAGCTCTTTATTCTGATTCACTTTTAGATTAGGTTCTTAAATGGAGAAAATATAAATTAGCTTAGGCCCAGAGTCAGGTCTTCCAGAAGGATTCAAGGGGCAATTTCCCCAGCACAGTGAGGTGGCTTTTCTCAGCCTTCTCTGTTTAATGGTCTCAGCCAAAACATCACAGAGGAGAACTCCAGGCTTGAGAAAGTCATGCTATTAATACTAACACAGCCCTCCCTACTGATAACAGATGTGGTTATAATGGGAGCTGAGTGAACAAAAACACATTTCCCCAACTCCAAGCCTCAAGCACATTTTCCATCCTCTGTAGCAGATTGAAACACTGGCTCAGAGCAGATGCTTTTCCTTGCTCATTTGTGGGCATTGCTTCATGCCCTCATGGAAAAGGAGAATCTGAGGTCTCTACTGGCAAGTATCTGCAGGAATTGGCAGGGCTGCAGAGAATCCCTCTCCCTTGCTTATAGGAGCTGCTTTGGGGCTGGTGCTATGAAGCCCTTTTTGTCTACACACTTCATCTCTGAGACACATTTCTCAGAGAAAGGTTCCAGAAAGCTGAGCATTGCTGAGCTGAACCTTCACAGTCTTATGACTTATGCCTTGGCCAAAGCCACCTCCATAATCCTCTGCCGTGAACTTGCAAAACCACATGCCATCTGGAAATAGCCTTGAGGAACTCATGCAATAAGAGACCGAACCCCAAAACTTTACCCTCCCAAAGCCAAGCCACCACAATTGATCACTTTGTCAACCCTGAAAGTTTCTCTGGGAAAAGAGACTGAGAAATGACGATGTGAGAACTGTATACTATGTCAGCAGCAGAGGCCTGATTTGAGCTTCTGGCTTCCAATCTTGCACTTAATAAATTAGTCCAGCCACTTCTTTGTACAAATTTACTTCTGTAGACTATGGGGAGAAACCATTGTCAACAATGTGCATTTTATAGACAAGTTCCAAACCACATAGCCTTTAATTTTTCTCAACACAGCCCTCTGTGTTGAATGATTAGCTGTGGCTCTCTGAATAGCCTTCATCTGAGCATCTGGCAGGAAGGAATCTGATTTTCCAATGGATCAGTATTAGCTAAAATGTTTGTCATTATATATACCCAGGAGTTCTGTATGCTTTGTTAGGTCAGCTCCTGTCCTTTTTGGCAGTAGTCTCAAAATCATTGTCAGGGAGCTTGGTTTACACTGCCGCTGTGAAGTCACCCAGGAAAGCTCTTGTTTAGACTGGAGTTAAAGCCCTTGACTGGATACTTAAGCTTTCCCTTCCCTTTGTCCAAACTCCCAAGGATGGAGCGCCCCAGCTAGTGCCACACCACATCTGTATTATGTCTACTGAAGATGAGTTTTAGTCACCCAGAGCAGCATCCTTTAAATATTGTGTAATCTGGCTACCTAGCAATGTCTACAGTATGATCCATATTTGGTTATAATATATGTGTTAAGACTGGAAAGAAATTCCCCGATCAATAACTGTCTTTCTCAGGATGGTAAAAATCTATATGATTTGTTTCCTTCCTCCATCCTCGTATTTTCCAAAAATGTCTACAAAAAACGGTATTAGTCTTTTTGTTTTAGTATTTATTTATTTATTTGGCTGTGCCGGGTCTCAGTTGCGGCATGCGGGATCTTTCGTTGCGGCATGCGAAATCTTAGTTGCAGCATGAAGGATCTAGCTCCCAGACCAGGGATTGAACCCAGGCCCCCTGCATTGGGAGCGTGGAGTCTTAGCCCCTGGACCACCAGGGAGGTCCCAAAATAGGTATTACTCTTACAGTAGGAAAAAAAAATGTGTGTGTGTTGAGTGTGATATGGCTGTAATGCCATAACCAGCATAGAGTTTTCTCTCTAGAGAGCTCAAGCTCTCATACCTAGACTGTTTATTGAATTTCCTAGAAAACTTTCTTAGCCTCAGCAAAAGTGTTTTGAAGCAATGGAATCATTCCCAATAATATCAGAGAAGATGGGTTTGAGCACTTATAAACACCAGTCCCATCATAATGGTGAAGAGTAAAGCCTACCATGATACAACTTAAAAAGCCAACAGTGAGTTAGGACAGGCACAGCAACACAGCCTAGAAAACCAAGACTTGACGGGTTAAAAGACTTTGAGAAGCAGAGGTTAAGAGTCAGCATTTTTAAGATGTCCTTGTATGAGTGTAAATAGGAAGAAAATTTTTTTTCAAAAACAAGGGCTCATAGGGTAAGTTTTAATAATTAGGCAGCTAACAAAGGAACTTTATTAGACTCAAAATTGGCATTAATCAGAATTTTCCATTAGACCCACTTTCCTTTCCATGCAACACTCAAAATCTCAAAATGCTTAGACATTAACCAGTTGTTATGAGGACTGCATGTTTGTTATTATTTTACACAGGCTGTGGGATTATTTTTCACAATAAAATTTTAGAAGTTTATAGTTGCCTGATAAAGATTCGGCCTTGCCAAATTTTGGCATGCCTTGTTTCAGCGCCCTTCCCAGAGTGGATCTTTATTAGGATAATATGCTATAATGATACTTTATGAGAGAGGAAGTTTGCATGAGACATAATTTTGGAAACAGGCCAGGATACTCAGATGTGCTATCTTTGAATTCCTAAATCCTTTCTTGTTTTAACACCACTTGATTCTAATAGTTATTAAGTAGCCCTGGAAGAAGTGCCAGAGTTTTCATTAGTAATTCATAAGTCATACACATAAATGCCAAACCCCTTAAACAAAAAATTAGGATAGAAGTGTGGGCACAGAAACACACAGACACACACACACAGGGAACCAGAAGACAGTGTGGGCAGAAGAGATTTTTTTGAAATCCCTCTTTGTGAGCGGAGTTGGGGAGTTGTGAAAGGGAAGCCCATTTTTTTCCTATAACAATGGTATTCTCTTCCCATAAAGATGTTTCTAGCAGTGATGAATCTGAATGCATTCATCCACGCACTCCAATCATATATCTTTTATGACTAAAGAATATGTTTTTGCAAGATGACTGCCTGAAGCAGAGATGGAGGAGGGGAAGGGGGAGGTAAATGAGCAGTCTGTAGCCCCAGAACAGGAAAATGCATCTTCTTGATCTTGGCCGTGTGACTTAACAAGATACACACTGACCAGAATAACCGCTAGTTCTTGGTGTCCCTGTTCTGGCCAAGAGACTCTGTGACATATTATTGGGTTTATAGATAATGTGAGAGAAAAGCCATGCTCCCTAAGCCAGCATCTCCTTTTTGTATCCTGAAAGGGCCTAAAAATTTGCATTTTGTAGTCACTTGAACAGGGGTGAAGATTAAAGAGAAAACATGTATTAGAAGAGCACTAGTGTAAATGGTTGAAAGCACAAAGTCCCAGGCCAGACAGCTTGGGTTCAAGTTCTGACCACCACTTAGGGCTGCCAACTTTGGGCAAGCTTCTTTAACTTCTTTGTGCCTTTGTTTTCTCATCTGTAAAGTGGGGGATCATAACACTACCTGCCTCACAGAGTTTTTGAGAAGATTAAATAAAGTGATATGTATATATAGCGCTGTCTACAGGTATCGTATGTGTGTTATTATATATTGAATACCCAATAGGAGCCAGACTCCACGTTAGGTGCTTTTATATAATGTTTTATTTAATCCTTATAGCAAATTTAAAAGGCAGGTAATATTATTTCCATTTTATATTGATAGATAAAGACATTGAGGCTCAGAAAAGTTCAGAAAATTGCTCAAGTATACATGGGTAAGAGGCCCAACTGGAAAGCATCAAATCCAGGTGTGTCTGCTCCAGCATTATATCAAACACCATTAGTGATCCTGGCTCACTTCAGGAGCTAATTGATAAACACCTACATTATAGTCTAGGCCATTACATTGCTAATCAATTTTATTGATTAGAAAATTATTCTTCTCTGCATCATCATTTGTCTAACTCATTAAAATTAATAGGCAGCATTGGGAAATATGTTTGACAGACACCTGAAATTGAGTCACTCTGGACCTTGGGAGAAAGCCCCATGTGTCATGGTTTTCAATGCAGTTGGAAGGAAAGAGAACAGTTGTTCCTTCCTTCCCTCCTGCACCAGACAGGAAGGGCCAGCAAATGTACAGCTGCCTCTCAACAAAGTGACAAAGCCCAGGGCAGCCTTCTTTCCTGAGCTGGGCAGCATCTGCTAGCTCAGTTACCTGGAAGTCATTCTCAGATGGGTTATCCTTTAGGGGCCCCAAAGCACCCAGAAATTTGGGAACAGGGCTTTCCTCTCCAAGCGCACTCAATCAGGAGGCCGGCCTTCCTCACAGGCTGCCCTGCTCAGCTTCCTGGTTACACACAAGGAAGAGGGAAGAAAATGCAATGGAAAAACACTAATCAGAAAAAAAAAAGAAAAAAAGAAAAAAAACCCACAGCAAGCAACAGTGTTGAAATAGCACAATGATTTAAAGTTTGAGTTTATAGGAGATGTTGTAGTCCTGGCTGACATTTATCATCTTTATCTGCCAAACGTTGACAAAGTCCTTTGGAAGCTTCTCTAGGGGTCTCCTGCTTGGGCAGAGGGACTGGGGGTGGGACAAGAGGGTGAGTATTGCTGGAGCCCTGAGAGGTAATACCTAAAAGACCCAGCAGACAGGACACTATGACACCACCATATCCATCTTATTCATTCACCATTGTATTCTCAGCATGTAGCACAGTGCCTGGCGCATAGTAGGTAGTCAATAAATACCTGTTGAATGAATGAATAAGAATATACCCATCCCAAATGACATATTTTTTTGGTGGCAGGAAATAAATTTATAAAATAATGATAATAGTAGACAGTAGTGCTTTTTAATGATCTTGGTTGGCAAAATTCAACAGACTCCAGAGGTCCAAAGTACTTTTTATCATGAAAGTGTGTTGAATTTGTAAACAGCTTTTTTCTGCCTCAATGGAGACGATCATGTGGATTTTTTCCTTATCTTGAAGTATCCTTGCATTTCAACAAACTAAGAATAGAAAGAAATTACCTCAATATAATACAAGCTACATATGAAAAAGCCACAGCAAATATCATACTTATTGGTAAAATGAAAGATTTTCCTCTAAGACCAGGCACAAGGCAAGGATGTTCCCGTTCACTACTTCTGTTCAACATAGTACTGGAAGTTCTAGCCAGAGCAATTAGGCAAGAAGTAAAAAGCATCCAAAATGGAAAGGAAGAAGTAAAATTATCTCTGTTCACAGTTGATATCTTACATGTAGAAAACCCTAAAGATTCCACACAAAAAATTGTTGTAACTAATAAATGAATTTAGCAAAGTAGCAGGATACAAAATCAACACATAAAAATCAGTTGCATTTCCGTACATGAACCATGAACAATCTGAAAAGGAAACATATAAACAATTTAAAACAATTCATTTAAAATATCATCAAAAAGAATAAAATATTTAGGAATTAACTTAACCAAGCAGGTGAAAGACTTGCACAATGAAAACTACGGAACATAGCTAGAAGACATTAAAGACATAAATAGAGTAAGTCCCCTACATACGAACGAGTTCCATTCTGTGAGTGCGTTCGTAAGTCCAATTTGTAAGTCCAATTTGTTTGTAAGTCCAACAAAGTTAGCCTGGGTACCCAACTAACACAATTGGCTATATAGTACAGTACTGTAATAGGTTTATAATACTTTTCACACAAATAATACATTAAAAACAAACAAAAAATAAAACATTTTTAATCTTATAGTACAGTACCTTGAAAAGTACAGTAGTACAGTACAACAGCTGGCATACAGGTGCTGGCATCGAGTGAACAGGCAAGAAGAGTTACTGACTGGAGGAGGGAGAGGAGGTGGGAGATGGTAGCAATAGGAGACGGAGGGCAGGCTGCAGTTTCACTCAGGCCTGACGTTGATGGAATGCACGTTTGCATCTTTCAAAGTTCACAACTTGAAGGTTCAAATGTAGGGGACTCACTGTCATTCAAAATGTTTAAAAACTTGTACATGGATCTTGTGCCTGAACTCTGGCCTCAGATTTGCTACCGTGGTCAGAGGCACAGAATTGGACTGACTTGAGGGAAGGAGGTGGAAGCTGTGAGAGAAGGAAGGAGGCAGTTTGGCTCCCAAAAGCACTTGACCCCAAAGAACTGGGTTCTGGAAAGGCGGGGTCAAGCCACTCCCACTTTGAGGCGCACCTCGAAGGTAAAGGTAGTTGGATCTCTGCTAGGGCTGTCTGCATGCTGTATGAGGACCAGAAAATTGAGGCCCAGAGAGGTTAAGTGACTTTAGAGTTACTAGGCTCCTGATTTTCAGCCCACTGCTCTTTCTACCACAATGTTCAACATCCCAAAATATGTACTATTCCATCTTATGTGTGCATTAGTATAGTCCTTATTTTTTTTTAATAAATTTTATTTATTTATTTGTTTATTTATTTATTTATGGCTGCTTTGGGTCTTCGTTGCTGTGCGCGGGCTTTCTCTAGTTGCAGCGAGCAGGGGTTACTCTTCGTTGCGGTGTGCGGGCTTCTCATTGAGGTGGCTTCTCTTGTTGCGGAGCACGGGCTCTAGGTGCGTGGGCTTCAGTAGTTGTGGCTTGCGGGCTCAGTAGTTGCGGTGCATGGGCTTAGTTGCTCCATGGCATGTGGGATCTTCCCGGACCAGGGCTCAAACCCATGTCCGCTGCATTGGCAGGTGGATTCTTAACCACTGTGCCACCAGGGGAGTCCCTCATTATTTTTTTTTCCAATTACGTCCTCCCATAAGTGGGCTTTTAAAAAAATTGAGGTATATGTCACATAACATACAATTAATCATTTTAAAGTGTATGCTTCCATGGTTTTTAGTATAGTCACCACTGCTTTCTAATTCCAGAACATTTCCATAACCCCAAAAAGAAACCCTGTACCTATTAACAGTTACTCTTCATTCTCCATTTCCTCCAGGCCCTGGTAAACACTAATCTACTTTCTGTCTCTATGGATTTGCCTATTCTGGACATTTCATGTAAATAGAATCATATGACATTTTGTGTCTGGCTTCTATCACTTAAGTGTGATATTTTCAAGGTTTACTCATGTGATAGCATGTGTCAGTGCTTCATTCCATCTTATTAGCTATATTTATGGGATTTTTTTTAAAACAATTAGACGTTGGATTATTTATTTATTTACTTGTTGACTTCACCACGCAGCATGTGGGATCTTAGTTCCCCAACCAGGGATTGAACCTGTGCCCCCGGCAGTGGAAGCACGATGTCTTAACCACTGCACCGCCAGGGAATTCCCAGAGCTCTCTATAGGCTTTCTATAGCGGATTCTAGACTGATAAAAGAGTAAGAGTCTTTCCCTCTGAAGATATTTTCCTGGAGGTAGAACTTAGACGTATCTCATCTGGGGAGTATGCAGCCCTTTTCTAGCAGGCAATTTCATTGCATGCAACTCGCCACGTGGACTTAATTTTCTCCCTCTTTGTACACACTCTTT
>NW_006792541.1:1400219-1400637 GCF_000442215.2 Lipotes vexillifer
TTCAGCTGGAGAGGCCTCATAACAGGAAGCATGCTTTCAAATTCAGCCAGGATATTGTGACCACCTTGTCCAGTCTTTAGCAGTAATGTAACTCAGAGATGCAATCAGGCAAGTGCTGCCCTGTAATTAATTCCCTTGCTTAAATATAATAAGATATCACAGAGGAAAATTCTGCTAGACATTGTGCCTAATTGTACCTGAACATAGCCCAGGATTACTGAGCCAGTTCTTTTCAAGCACAGTTCACCTAGCAGCGTACCCAGACGAATACATAGCTGGAATCAGAGGTAAACCAGCCCTATTTAAGCTACAGCTAAATACAATTCACTGCCTTGTTTCAGAGCTTGGGGTGGGTTGGGGGTAGGGGTAAGGTGTGTGTGGGGGGGAGGCTGGGCTGCCATTCGCTCTTTTTCAGCAG
>NW_006792541.1:1400683-1413434 GCF_000442215.2 Lipotes vexillifer
GCTATAAAAGGGGAATTTGGCTTTATTTTTTAATGTTCAAATCTCTTTTAATAGGTTATATTGGGCATTCAAAATTTTTGGATTTTGTGATTGTCTTTTTAAAATTTGTTACTTTCTAGAAATTCCTTTGCTAGCTGATTTTCAAAGTTCTTCCTTGGAATAGGTGAAATGTTTCAGAAACCAGGAAGTCTTTCCTCCGCCATGTTCATGGATAATTTGGTGTGTTTTCTTAGGCAGTTTAGGTAGGATTTCATTATGAGTATTTGAATGTTTGAGATAGGGAGGAAGATGAGCTGGGGGAAGTCACTACTTGATGGCAGGACAAAAATGGGAAAGTTCAGCATTATTTTTCTCTAAAGCATGAAGTCCTACTCATGTGTCTCACATGAACTGAGAAAAGCATGTCGTGTAGAATTATTTGGCTTCAGAAATGCATTGTGAAAAGATCAAGAAGGCGTGAGTACTACAAGCCATCCACTCTTCCAGCACCTGTTGTTTGGCTGACCCACCTGTGGGCCCTTCCCATCTCCTTTTGCCCATCTCCAATCATTACGTGTTCACTTTCTCAGCCTCCGTAGCTAGGAAAGTCCATTTGACACAGTCACATGGAGAAAGCTTTTGCTTTTCTGATAAAAGAGGAAAGTATTGTCACTGTGACCCACTTCTCCTTTTCTTCCTTCCTTGAAAGTGGTATAATGCCTGGAGCTACAGCGGACTTTGGGGGCCATCATCTTGTTAGGATAAAGAAAGGCCAAGAGAAATGCAGAGATATTAGCATATGCATCACATCACTGAGCTGATGAATCGACATCATTAACTGCCTACTTCTACCCTTTGTGTGTTTGGAGAAATGTAAACCCTGTTTGTTGAAATCACTTTTAGTCAGATTTTTGCTACTTGAATGCACTGATCACTGATACAATTTATGGAAAGA
This sequence comes from Lipotes vexillifer, assembly GCF_000442215.2. Classification (NCBI taxonomy): domain Eukaryota; kingdom Metazoa; phylum Chordata; class Mammalia; order Artiodactyla; family Lipotidae; genus Lipotes; species Lipotes vexillifer. The sequence continues at coordinate 1,401,618 of NW_006792541.1, forward strand.
ACTTCATTGCATACCCGTCCTCTGCTTTACTAATATTTATTCTAACACTTCTTCCTAAATGTCCATCATTTGCCTCTTTTCTCTCTCCTGTGGATTTCAGTACTAAAGTCTGTCTTTATTGTCCCTGCAGGTTCTTCTCGCAGAGAGGTTTAAGTTTTAATATTTTGCATGTGGTGGGGGGAGATTTACAAAATCAATTTTGAAAGAAATACATTCATGAGTAGTTTTATTTTCAAATCTAATGTGTGTTGTTCCATTTAGATTAAAGTGTTTCCTGAGGCAGTTGCAACCCACACCTGGCAGAACCAGTTGGTGTAGAACCAAAGAGGGAAACTGTGACTGGTCTGTAAGCACAAAGCTGTCTGACTACAGGCCTGTTTGTGCATGAAGACAATGCTTTCAGAAACCCATAACCTTTAGCAACCTCAAATGCCAAAAGCAGAGTGTGAAGTAACCAGAGGCAAAAAAAAAGAATGGGAGCCTTATTTTTGAACTTTGTTACAGTACTATACCTTTAAATTTTTATTTCTTAGAAGAAAAAAAAAGTCTCCATTTTTAATCATTTTCAATTTAATGCCTTGAATATGTGCATCTGGTCTGTTTAAGAGACTCTGAGTAGCTGATACATTGTTTTGTCTGTCAAGGATATTGTCCATTGTATCACATAGTTTCCTGTTTATCAAAGTCCTTGGAGAAATTCTTCTGTCTGATCATAGAACTGAGAATATTTATAGCTGAGCAATAGGTTTATTTTTATCTCATGAATTGTAGCTGATTTAATTGTCAATGGGCTGCTGATTTTTGTTTTATTGGATGTTTTAAAAAAAAAGGTATCCTTTTTTTTTAACATCTTTATTGGAGTATAATTGCTTTACAATGGTATGTTAGTTTCAGCTTCACAACAAAATGAATCAGTTATATATATACATATGTTCCCATATCTCTTCCCGATTGCATCTCCCTCCCTTCCCACCCTCCCTATCCCACCCCTCCAGGTGGTCACAAAGCACCGAGCTGATCTCCCTGTGCTATGTGGCTGCTTCCCACTAGCTATCTACCTTACGTTTAGTAATGTATATATGTCCATGCCTCTCTCTCGCTTTGTCACAGTTTACCCTTCCCCCTCCCCATATCCTCAAGTCCATTCTCCAGTAAGTCTGTATCTCTATTCCTGTTTCACCCCTAGGTTCTTCATGACATTTTTTTTCTTAAATTCCATATATATGTGTTAGCATACAGTATTTGTCTCTTTCTGACTTACTTCACTCTGTATGACAGACTCTAGGTCTATCCACCTCATTACAAATAGTTCAATTTTGTTTCTTTTTATGGCTGAGTAATATTCCATTGTATATATGTGCCACATCTTCTTTATCCATTCATCCGATGATGGACACTTAGGTTGTTTCCATCTCCGGGCTATTGTAAATAGAGCTGCAATGAACATTTTGGTACATGACTCTTTTTGAATTATGGTTTTCTCAGGGTATATGCCCAGTAGTGGGATTGCTGAGTCATATGGTAGTTCTATTTGTAGTTTTTTAAGGAACCTCCATACTGTTCTCCACAGTGGCTGTATCAACTTACATTCCCACCAACAGTGTAAGAGGGTTCCCTTTTCTCCACACCCTCTCCAGCATTTACTGTTTCTAGATTTCTTGTTTTATTTTTGTTTTATTGGATTTTTTTTAAAAAAAGTTATCCAAAATGGTGCACAAGTCTCACAGTGTTAGTTTCTATTTGAAAAAAAAAATGAGTTAGGTCAGGTTTTGATGTAAAGGGCAAGAATGACTCTGGCCAGTCATATACCCAACACCTCCATTTCATGTTTTCCATTGACTCAGGATGTGCAGTGTTAACTAACATTATATGAATTTGTTTCATCACTATCACCAGCTTTCATGATTTTTCACTCTAATGACAATAAACAAAGGTTAGTGGGCATTTAAGTTAACATAACAAACATTTCCAAAAGTACCTAATTGCTTTAACACCATGATTGAAGTTTATTTTTCACTCAGGTCAAGTCCAAAGTGGATGCAGCTTAGCTTGAAGAAGAGAGCAGTCTGGGAATCATGAGACCTTGTGTCTAGCTGGAGTTTTGCCACAGATTCACCAGGCGGCCTTGAGTGAGATATAACCACTTTTCCAATCCAGAGCCCTTGCAACTCATGGCTCTACCATCTTTAATACATAGCTTCCATGATTGCCCTGCTGCTCAGTATCAAGCCTGCAGAAGAGGAAAGATCCTGGATGACGGAGCCTGGGGAGGTTTTATGGGACAGGCTACTCATATTTCATTGGCTGAAAATCAGCCCCATGGCTACACCTAACTGCAGGAGGAGATGCGAAATGAAGTCTGGCTCTGTGCCCAAGAAGAGGAGGCAACAGGTGAGGTGAGGACCCAGGCAGTCTCTGCCACAATGAAACAGATAATGAAGTAAAAGATACAAAGAGTTGGGCTTCCCAGGTGGCGCAGTGGTTGAGAGTCCGCCTGCCGATGCAGGGGATACGGGTTCGTGCCTGGGTCTGGGAAGATCCCACATGCCGCGGAGCGGCTGGGCCCGTGAGCCATGGCCGCTGAGCCCGCGCGTCCGGAGCCTGTGCTCCGCAGCGGGAGAGGCCACAACAGTGAGAGGCCCGCGTACCGCAAAAGAAAAAAAAAAAAAAAAGATACAAAGAGTTCTATAAACTGAAGAGGGATGGAAAATTCAATTAAATCTGATCACTTGGTGAAAAGATAGGCTACACCCCAAGGGGCACTGCAGATTTCTATCTACCCAAATCATGTGTTAAAAAGTGAAAGAGGCTATGATAAAATTAGGATAAGGGTGAAATTTGAAAGACACTCTGGGATGCATGGCACACTCCTCCTCCCGTGACACAGTAGACAGAACCAATCCAACTATGAAAAGCAGTTCAGTGTGTTAACCTGTTGCTCAGATAGGATCATCCAGGAAAAAAATCAGTCTTGCATGTCTTACTGAGAATCTGTATGGCAGTTCTAAATAACTCCATCCTGCCTGAATTGCCTTCCTGCTCCCCTTGGCTGGTTAAAGTGACTTTACTTCCATGGAAAAGACGTAGAAAAAATATGCAGGTAATGAAGCCAATCAAACTTGTAGTATTATTACTTCCGGTGTTAAGTTTTATGAGTTAAGTTTGTGTGTGTCATTTAAGGACTTTGAAATGTTTAAGAGAATCTAACCAATTAGCCTTGTGATTTGATTTTGAAATGATAAATTGGTACTCCATTTGTGATTTTCATTTGAAAGTTGTAAAATAATTGAACATGTTCGTAAATAGTGTTTGAATGTTTAAGAGAACCCAATTTACGACAGGTATAAGTTAGTTTTTTTAGATTTGTAAGAGTTAATTGAGATGTAGAAAGATTTTACTTGCTGGGTTTTGTAAGTGTTGCCCCATCAGGCATTTGAAATATTTCAGAAAATCAAATATATCAAATTTGTAAGGGTAGTTGAAAAATATTTTAGGAAACTTAATTACATGTGTAAACGTGGTCAGTTGAGGAAATTTAGTCTTTTTAAATATATAAGTTAATTGAACACTAATCAAATAACAAAAAAGCAGTCGTTCTCATTTTTACATAAATCACTGTATTTACAAAAAGAATTTGTAAGTTAGATTTATAGGTTAAGTTTGAAGACTTAAAAAGGTAAAATAAAATGTTCAACTTTAATAAACTGAATATTAATTAGAGTAGATATTAGTAGTTCCTTTTGCTCACAAATCTCTCGCACTTAAATAGGTAATCGATAGGAGTAAAGAAGAGGAAAGAGAGAATGATAGGCATTTTCTAAAAAGCAGAACCAACAACACTTAAACAAACTGGTTTCTTTCAAAGAAAGATATCTAAAGTAGTCAAACTCCTAGAAGCAGAGAGGAGAATGGTGGTTGCCAGGGACCGGGGGATGGGCTGTCCAACTGGTATGAAGTTTCAGTCATGCAAGAAAGTTCTAGACACGTGCTGCACAATACTGTGCCTATGGTTAGCAATACTGTTTTGTACACTTAAAAATTTGTCAAGAGGGTAGATCTCATATTAAGTGTTCTTACCACAAGAAGAAAAAAGATAGAATGATTTGCTTGTACTTAAATTTTTTTTCAATTATTTTTCTAGGTGGTATATTGGCTTACTTTTTCATGTTAATAATTAATATATGTTCACCATTATAAATCTATTTTTAATGCATTTAAACATAGGTATGTTACTTCTCTGGGGTTCTTAACGTTCCCGTTGGAAAACCAATTTTGTTTAAACCACAGAGCCCATTATGTTACTTAAGTGAGTGGACCACTAATCACCTAGTGGCAACAATAAGAGGCAAAGGGCATAGAATGGTGGAGGAAAGCACAAAATACCTTTAACATCTTCCCCCAAATACCAGGCATAATAGCAACATTTCAGAGGAAACTCTGGTTGGATTAGTAGGGTGAGTAAGATTTTGATGGATCTGGCAGGCCAGGCCAAGAAGTTGTTTTAGGGTAGTGGGCACTGGAGCACCATATGTTAGTTACATGGTGAGCACAGTTCCACGTTGTCAGCAATGCCCTCGGAAGATTCTTCAGGCATTGGTGGGCAGGGTGGACAGCAGAGGGGAGAGATGCACTAGGATGGGCTACAGTACAAAGTAAACCAAGGGAGTTGGCTGCTGGAGCTCAGAGCCAAAGGAACGCAGTGTGGCAATTACTGCAAAGCTGTGTTTCTGAGTGAGGACAGGGTTTCCATGAGGCTCACGTTGGAGGCTCACGTTGTTGGTTTACAGTTCACTGAATTTAACAATGTAATGATGGTAATGCATTTATTTTCCTTTTAAAAGTGACTCTGAGAAAGAGTTAGTAAGCCAGGGTCATAAAGACCTGGACAAACCAACTGCTCTCACTGCTTTAGACAGCCTTGACCGTGGAGTAAAATCCAGTGTTATCTGCAAGTGAGGGGATTATTACGTCTCAAGGCTAATCAGCTTTAAGTTAAAATTCTAGGATGGAATCTTCACTTTAAAAATCATTTTCATTAAGATCTGGAGAATAATTTTCAGCTATTATGAAGATACAACCTCTTAGCCATGCTTTTTAAAAAATATATATTTTTATGACACTGTGGCAGAGAAAACAAGAGAAGCCCCTATATCCATTTTTAAAAATCTCCTTCAGTAACAGAATCCCTTATTTTTCAGCTGGGGATATGGGTTCTCAGACACCACACCTTACGTCCCAGCTTCCCTTGCTAGATGTGGCCCTGTTGCTAAGTTCTGACTGATGAGATGGGGACAGAAGTATCATGCGGCAGCGCCTGGGAATTTTCCTTACAAGACACCCAGTGTCTTTGCCCTCTTTTCTCCAGCCCCTCTGCCAGGACCCAACCATCCTGGGCCATGAGGAGGCTGACCACTCAGGGATGACAGAGTGGGAGGCCGAGGGGGCCTGGGGCCTTGAGGACTTTGAAGCGCTTTCGACACCAGCCCTGGGTCGCCTAACTGGACCGTCACAGGAGACAAAAATAATCTCATATTTTGCATAAGCCTCTCTTTGGGGGATTTTCTGTTACTTGAAGTCAAACTAATCCTCAGTAATATAAAAAATAAAATTCTGTTCTATTTTCTCTCACTCACCCTGTTAAAAATATTTTTTATCTTCTCTCCTCCTTCATTTCATTGTCTTCACAATTTGTCGAAGACTTTCTTTTCCAAAGACCACACTGTTTCCTAACATAGCTCGCTCCATCATTCTCCTTGGTATCCTTCTTTGATGGTGTCTTGTCTGATTAAAACATACTCAGTGATTGAACATCCCCAGAAGTACATAGTCTCATTACTTAACTTACTTTGATAGAGCTTTTTTTTTTTTTGCGGTACTCGGGCCTCTTACTGTTACGGCCTCTCCCGTTGTGGAGCACAGGCTCTGGACACGCAGGCTCAGCGGCCGTGGCTCATGGGCGCAGCCGCTCCGCGGCATGTGGGATCTTCCCGGACCGGGGAACGAACCCGTGTCCCCTGCACCGGCAGGCGGACTCTCAACCACTGCGCCACCAGGGAAGCCCCTGATAGAGCTTTTTGCAGTTCCAATTTTATAGCTGATACCAGATTTACTTCTTAATTACATCCTCTGTCCAGCCCCACCAACAGTCCTTTGCCTCATCTATTCTGTCACTGAGGAATAAGGTCCTGCTATCTGGGTCAGGTCACGTCCACACAATCAGGCCAGGCTACACTACATGCGGCCCTGGGTATTGGAAGTCATGATCCTCCCCTAATTTCCTGCTCACATAAATTTCCCAAAACTCGCTTTCCCCTTTTGTGAACACACACCTCCAGTCAGCTCCCCTAATCTTTTCTTCCTCCTCCTCTGTTCCTAAAGGCCATTCCCAGCAGTCATTCAACCTGCATCGAATCACAGTGCTCTCAGCTCTCCTCATTTCCAAAGTTTTCTTCTGTTCAACAGACCTTTATTGATACGCTCTCTCATGCCAAGCCCTACACTACGCTGTGGGGATATAAAGAAGATTAAGGCATGGTTTCTGCTCTTGACAGGAAGGGCATATAGCTTCCCCCTTTCTTTTTATATACTTAACGCTCCTTCAATCATTGGTCCACATGGATAGAACATTTCCTAGGAATCGCCATGTTTTTCAGGGACGGGGGCTACACCACATGACCCTACTGTTTAAGCCGACAAAAGACATTCAGATGAATGTCTGTCAGGGGAAAGAATCTATCTCTCTCATTCCTCTTTCCTTACTCCAACAAAATTTTTAAGATATTTATTTATTTATTTTGTTGTGCCGGATCTTAGTTGCAGCAAGTAGGCTCCTTACTTGCAGCACGTGGGCTCCTTAGTTGCGGCTCGTGGGCTCCTTAGCTGTGGCATGCGAACTCCTAGTTGTCACGTGCATGTGGGATCTAGTTCCCGACCAGAGATCGAACCTGGGCCCCCTGACAATTTTGCATCAGAAATGCCTAATTTGACTTTTCCTATATGCTGCAGGTGAGATTTGGGAGGGAAGGGACTTGCTTGATGCTTTTTTTTTTTAATAAGTTTTTAAAAAATATTTATTTATTTGGCTGTGCTGGGTCTTGGCTTGCCAGCACGCGGGATCTTCGTTGCCTCGTGTGGGATCTTTGTTGCGACATGCAGGATCCTTTAGCTGCGGCATGTGGGCTCTTACTTGCAGCATGCAGGATCTAGTTCCCTGACAGGGGTCGAACCCGGACCCCCTGCATTGGGAGCATGGAGTCTTAACCACTGGACCTCAGGTGAGTCCCTTGCTTGTTGCTTTGAAGCAAAATGAAACTTGGGTCTAGAACACTTAAACCAATTGATTGGCTCCTATTGTTTCACCCTAACAGGATTATCTGGGTATCTTGAATGACAATCTGGTAAGTAGAAGAAGGTCCACCATCAGGGAAAAAAAAGAAAGAAAGAAAAGAGTGATGGAGTAGGGTATACCAGTTGTCCCAAAGGAATCTAAGACAAGAAGATGGGAAGAAAACTATGAAAATATAAATCTGTGAAAGGTTGTATTTCCTTTGCTTTGATTCCTCCCATTGCCCCACAACTCCTGGGCTTTCTTCCTTGTCTTTGATCTGGAGGAAGCATCTGTAGCTCTTCTCTGGGGAGAAGGAAGTCCACCGTGGAGTCACTGTTACTACTCCTCTAGCTAGGCCATCTCCACACATGGTCCCCTCTTCACTGGTGGCACTCCCTAAAGATATCATCTTCTGGTTAATCTCTGCAATTAGCACCCACTAGGTCTTTATTATACTTTTTAAATATCTCTCTTCTTTCCTATTTTGAGTTTCATTACAAAGCCTTCCTCTGTGAACTTAGGGCACCATGCCTGGTCCTGGCCTTCCCCCATCAGCCACATGAGCATGTGGATGGGGATGGGGGCAGCCAGGACAGTCCCCTCAAATGATAACTGACAGGAAAGATGAAATTCAGGGACAATTACTACTGGAGACTTTTGAGATTTCTTGAAGTTTTTTTGCCTCCCCAGTGTTTGTCTTTAGGTATATGTGTATATGTATGCATGTGACTTTATTTCCACCAAGCAGTAAAAACCTTTAAAAATAAAAATGAGGGGCCTCCCTGGTGGCGCAGTGGTTGAGAGTCCGCCTGCCGATGCAGGGGACACGGGTTCGTGCCCCGGTCCGGGAAGATCTCACATGCAGCAGAGCGGCTGGGCCCGTGAGCCATGGCCGCTGAGCCTGCGCGTCCGGAGCCTGTGCTCCGCAGCGGGAGAGGCCACAACAGTGAGAGGCCCGCGTACCGCAAAAAGAAATTAAAAATAAAAATAAAAATGAGATCGTGTGCTTGTCTCACAGTCACAGCAGAGGATGAAACTGAAGGGTGGGATGCATGCCTCTACACTATTCTGAAACTCAAATTAAGAAAGGGGCTCACAGTGCAGAGTCGCTGGAACCCTGGGAAGAAGAGGTAAGCAAAAGACATCCTTGGGACTTGTGTTATCAGTAAGAAGGAAAGGGTTGAGAAAGGACCCTGCTTGGGACTGAAAAGAGAGGGTTTTCATCAAAAGAGAGGCCCAGCTCCCCAATATTTCTGTGGCATGATAGTAGGTTTTTGACATTTCTGCACATTTATAGGGTAGATGAATCAGAGTCCAAGTACTCTAAACTCAGTCGCTGGGGCTTTTTCCTGGAGGCACCACTGTGTTTCAAGACGGAAGGCCAGGATTCAAGTCCTGGCTCCTGAGACCCCTAGCTGTGTGATCATGAGTCTGCTCTTATACTCACTGGCTTCTTGGTTTCTTCCTCTGTGAGAGGGATAATAATACCTGCTTACCTACTGCCCAGTCAACAGGTATCTATAGAATATAATTACACTCCAGGTACCGAGCTAGATGCCTGGAGCCAGCAGCCTCTCGTAGCTTACATTCTAGTTTGAAATTGGACGTGAACGAGTAACTGCAAGTGTGACATTGTCACAATGGAAATCTTCCCAGACGTATGGGCACATTCACCAGGGCACCTCACCTAGCTAGGCTGGGGGGTCAGGGAGGTTTTCCTTGAGCAAGTTGTTTGAGCTGAGATGCAGAGGTTGAACAGCAGTCAGACAGATGAAGGGGGAGGTGAAAGCTGTTCACAGTAAAGGCACAGCGGTGAGAAGACTCAGTGGGGGAGGATGTTGTGTGTTGAACCAAGAAGAGGAAAGAGAATTGTGTGTGTTCTCAGTCAAGTTATCCCATGTCTCTGGGCCACAGCTTCTTCATTTAAAAATGTAGATAATACGGGCTTCCCTGGTGGCGCAGCGGTTGAGAGTCAAAGAGTGACCAGGAGCACAGAACCACACAGGGAAGGTGGAACAGACCATGCTTAACCTCATGGGCTATAATAGATGGATTCTAAGGGAAACAAAATGATAACTAAATGTTAACATTTCTTGGGCCAGGTGGCCTGGTCATCACCTTATGGGTATCATCTCATTTATCTCTCCCAACAGCCCCCAGGTCACATAACTATTTAATGGTGGAGCCAGAACCCAAACTCAGGCAGCCTGTCCCAGCCCCCTCCCGCTGTAATGTGCTTTATATAAAAACTCTGCAGACTCGAAGGCAGTACTGCCACTGTCATATATGGACAGTTTAAACCCGAAAGGAGATGTTTCTCCTTAATCTCTTTTGGATAGTTCTATTTTTGTTGAAGGTGTTTCCCAAGGCCACAGAGAATGTGAAAATAAAGAAAGAAATCAGCTTCTTTTTAAAGAAACTCCTGAGGAACAAATGATTCTTCGTCAGGCTGTTTCTCTCTCTGGTCAACATCCTGGCAGGAAACTTCCAAGCAAAGAGACTTGCTAAGGAAGGAGTGTTTTCCTTGCCTATAATTTGACTTCCTGTTTTGCTTTCCAAAATTTGCATAGATTTTTTAAATGCTTTTAGGAAAAGTGGGTTGTTTTTTCATCTTTCCCCTGAGACAAGATTTATGTTGGTGAGAGATCAGCCACAGGAGTTGCACAGGACCAGCTAGCTTGAGTTGCCTGGATATAAACTCGGCTACCTCCTCTTTGAAGCCTATTCTGTGTCCCTTCACCTGTTCACTTAGAAATACCCATTCCTTCATATGTGCTCTCACTCTGGCCCCACGTATTCCTGTGGCACGTGGTCAAACTTATTTGTTTATGTGCCTGTCACTCTACCAACTGTCAGCTCCTTGGAGGCAGGAACTGTCTGACTCATGTGTTTATCCCAATGCTTACCCAGTGCCCAGCACACAGCAGCCACTCAATAGATGCTTATAGAATGAATGAGCAATGACTGCTTGAAGGGTAGCAGCCTTGAGTTAGTGCCTACTTTGTGACAAGCACTATGCCAGTCGTTTGCATGCATCGTCTCTTTAAATTCTTATGAGTCTGCTAGGCAGTTTCTCTTATTCCCCACCTTTCAGGTGAGGAAACTGGGGCTCAGGGAGCTAAGTAAATCACACAGATAGTAAACAGCTGAGCCAGGAGTCAAGCTCAGGTGTTCTTTCCCATTACATCTCTTTGCCTCTTCCCCTAAAGTGGCAGATGAAGGAAGTCAGCAGTTCAGAGCCTTTGCTGATCCTAACAGATACTAATGAGTTTTTACAAGCTGTCTCCTATTTAGCATGATAAAGCTTGCTTCTGGGAACTCCGGCAGGATGAGGTTGTGGACACAATAACTGCCTTGATTTTCTGAGATCTTTCCTAGAAGAGGCTGCATGGAGTGGGGGATGGAAGGAGGCTGTGGGTCAACCAGCCAGGATTCAGATCCTGGTTCTGTCACCAGCTGTTTGACTTGGGCAAGGCGTTCAGCAGTTCTGTGTCTCTCATAGAGGGACAACCACACCTACTGCACGAGAAAATGAAGAGTCCATCAGAAGTTTCAAGCAGAGTTGCCAGCGCCCGGTGAGTGAGCACTGTATAAATGGTAGCTGTCTTTGATGTCAACATACCCAAGAGATGCCAATGTCACTGCATCAGTGGCCTCTGGCTAGCCCTGTCCTCTAGCTTTAGCAGGCACAGGGCATCAGGCACAGCTCAGTCCCTCTGCCTGGAACACCCTCCCCCTTATCAACCCGGATGGCTTGATCCCCTACAAGACACCTTCCCTTACCTCCTTTAACCCTGCTGCATGGTTTGTTTGTTGTTTATTTGGTGGTTGATTGGTAGTTGGTTGGTTTCTGGTTGGTTGTTAGTTGACTGGTATAAGGGGGATCTTGGAATCTTGACATAAGCCAGGGGATGACAAATTAGAATCTGCAGGCCAAATTTATCCCCCCCCCCCTATTTTGGGCCACGAAATAACAAAGGTTTTTACATTTTTAAATAGCTGGAAACATTTTTTTAAAAGAATACCATTTCATGACAAATGAAAATCACGTAAAATTCAAACTTCAGTGTTCATAAATAAAGTTTTATTGAACTCAGTCATGCTCATTTGCTTACGTATTGTCTGCAGCTGCTTTCCTGTTACAACGGCAGAGCTGAGCAATTGCAACAAAGACTGTATGGCCCCTAAAGCTTAAAATATTTCCTGTCTGGCCCTTCACAAAAACGTTTACCCATATCTAGCATAAGCAAATAGCAGCAGAAATACCCGACCAAACCTCTTCCCTTTCCCCCTCCTCACCCAATCCCCCAAAACAGCCTCAGTTCAGAAATCCTTTCTGATTAACAAACTGCAAATACTGCCTGAGAACTTTACAGAGTGCACACCATTCTTCACGCTTTGATTTTTATTGGACGTAATCACACCTGAGCTCAGCGCAGAGGAGAGAAAACAAGGTGGAAGTAAATGAGGAAGAGAAAGAAAGGGAAAGA
>NW_006792541.1:1413444-1419892 GCF_000442215.2 Lipotes vexillifer
AAAGAGGGAGGCAGTGAGAAGACTAAGCAAAGTCATAAAGAAATTTGTTCCAAACAAGCAATAATGCCAGTTAGAGAAGACGATTAATTGAGCAAATGTTGTTGAAACAGTCTAGTATTTACTCAACTGAGGAACTGACCAGTTGACAGAGATGAACTCAAAACTCCTGGCAAAATTTGCCTGTTCCAGCACAGGAGGTGAGGAGTGAGGTCTCTCTACGAGAAGTCACTGAATCCCTTACGAAGAAACAAGCAGCAATTTCAGTGGTAAAACCTTAATGTTAAAAGACTATAATAATGAACAAGGAAAGCCCCCATGGAAAAAAGACGAGGATATTATTTTTAAAAATAGAAATTAAGAAGTATACACATGCACTTGATTTGCATAAATCTTATTTTTTTGAGAGAAAGAAAAACCCCAGTGATGGTAACATCAGAAAAGATCTGGTTTTATCCTTGGATCCTAGGGACCTCATAGCAAGATTTCTAGGCACAGGCATAGGGATGGTTAAAATACCAGAATAAGCCTAGCAAGGCATTTCTCCTTTTTAAGATGAAGACCAGAGATGAAGACCACAGGAGCACAAGTGTTTGCCAAAGTCGAATCCCAGTGGGCTTTGTTTTTTCCGAGTATGCACTTGATACAGAGGAGAGATATAAACTAAAGAGGACTCACTGAGGGATGTGAAAAGATGAAAAATCTCATTTCCTCACCTCCAAGGCACCTGCTAGTAACAAAAGAAGATAAAAAAGGAGAAAGCAGAAAAGCAAAAAGCAAAGCAGTGCAAGCAAAAAGATGCATGCACCCCAATGTTCCTTCCAGCACTATTGACAATAGCCAGGACATGGAAGAAACCTAAATGTCCATCAGCAGAGGAATGGATAAAGAAAGAAGATGTGGTACATATATACAATGGAATATTACTCAGCCATAATAAAACTAAATAATGCCATTTGCAAGAACATGGATGGACCTAGAGATTGTCATACTGAATGAAGTAAGTCAGATAGAGAAAGACAAATATCATATGATATCACTTATATGTGGAATCTAAAAAAAGGCTACAAGTGAACTTACCTACAAAACAGAAATAGAACCACAGATGTTGAAAATAAACTTATGGTTACCGGTGGGTAACTGGAAGATTGGGATTGACAAATACACACTACTATATATAAAATAGATAACTAATAAGAGCCTACTTTATAGCACAGGAAACCCTACTCAATACTCTGTGATGGCCTATATGGGAAAAGAATCTAAAAAAGAGCGGATATATGTATATGTATAACAGATTCACTTTGCTATACACCTAAAGCTAACACAGCATTTTAAATCAACTCTACCCCAATAAAAATTATAAAACAAAACAAAACAAACAAAAAAAGGTGGTACAAACAAGAAGAATAGTATACCAGTTGCAATGCTGTCCACACCCTGGTTCGTTCAGCATTTGCTTGTGCTCCTGGCTCTCCCAATCCAGGGGTCCTTCATCTCCCATTTGGAAGAGTTTGTTCACAGGTTTATGCAAAAACTGTAAAGGGCACCCCAATGGTTGATTTCCACCAATTAAATAGCAAAAGGGGAAGAGGAAAATTAAAAGGAACCATTCTAATCAGTACTCCTGCAGACTGTCAAGGTGACAAAAGGACAAGCTAGTCTGGGCTTCCCTGGTGGCGCAGTGGTTGAGAGTCCGCCTGCCGATGCAGGGGACACGGGTTTGTGCCCCGGTCCGAGAGGATCCCACGTGCCGCGGAGCAGCTGGGCCCGTGAGCCATGGCCGCTGAGCCTGCACGTCCGGAGCCTGTGCTCCGCAGCGGGAGAGGCCGCAACAGTGAGAGGCCCGCGTACCGCAAAAAAAAAAAAAAAAAGAACAAGCTAGTCTGAGAAACTGTCACAGCCAGGAGAAGCCTAAGAAGCCATGACGACTAAATGTATTAGTGTCATGGATGGGGTCCTGGAACAGAAACAGGATATTGGGTAGAAACAAAAGAAATCCGATTAAAGTATGAACTTTGGTTAATAACGTATCAGTATTGATTGATTGTGACAAGTCTACCACAATAACAGAAGATGCTAATACGGGAGAAAACCTTGTGCAGGGTATATGGGGACTCTATGCGTTAGCTTCTGTAAATCTAAAGCTGATCTAAAACAATAAAGTTCATTTTTCCACAGAAGGAATTATTCATTCAGTGAACATTTAGCAAATGTCTACACGGCAGGCACCCTGCCATGAGTCTCACTTGAAGTCTGGAGTTTCCGTGAATTTGCATCCTCCAAACTTCCTAATTGTCTCGCTACAGAAAGGGTTAAAGGAGTAAACTGTCCCCTTGACCTTGCAGTAACCAATGTCAGTGTTTTCCAAAGGTAAATAAATTCACTGTGAGATTTAATGGGTGTTAGAGAGGGAGGGAGGAGAGGGGTCACCTCTGGTTCAACAAATTTCAGAGAAATTAGATTAAAACAAACTAAACACATTTCTTTATTATAGCACCTCTCAGAGCCTTTATTTTGCTCATGCATATTGCAGCTATCCAAAAAATATCTATAGAATGCAGCATTTCCCCAACTTATTTAACTATGAAACTCTTTTATTGCAGAACACTTTTGGGGATTAGCTTCCTCCTGAAAATACTTTGGAAAACACTATGCAATCTAAAAAAAGGACTGAAATGGCTGAAAACTACCAAAGGAAAGGCCTGATACAGTGAATTTAAAAGAAACACGATGAAAATGATCTCATTAGACATTACTGATTTTTAACTGGTTGCCTCAGGGACCTCAAGAGCCAGAAATTCTGCCAAACTAATTGCTGAAAATTTTTCATTTTATGCCCAAGGCCTTAAACAAGAGCCTAATGGGCTGTGTATCTTGTTAAATGTAACTGCACGAGGAAACTATTAACATTAGGCTCAGTTGATGTCCTTTGTGGCTGAACAAAAGGCATTTGTATCTCAGTCCTTTGAAAAGTTACACAGATTTGGGTGGGCAATGAATATTTGGTCAAGATTGGTTAATGCAGAGATGAATAAATCATCCCTATCTTGGGGAACAAAGACAATTCAGTTTGCAAATAGCTGCAGACACCCAAATGTACCTTGGACAGCTAGAATCTTAGGAACTCATTTATGGAAACTGTACATTTTATTCCTTTAGACGTGCAACTTTCTGAACCTAAATTGCTTTTAATTTAATCAGTTTGGGTAGTTGTATCTCTTCAGCAGAGATTAAAATAATAATAGGCTCAGACGGTGAGGGGGGGTGTCGGTGGTCTTACAAATTTGTTTCAAAATATAACACATGACAGGGGATAAGACTTGACTCTTGACAACACAGGCTTTGTTATGGGATACAGAAGTAGCATTTTTACCAACCTCTGACTGCCTTTAGCACAATCCTTGAAGAATTGGAAAAATCTTGCTTGAGATGCATTTAAAGTAGCAGAAAAATAATTCTTGAGGAAACAGAAGACCTGTGATAGCGGAATAGGGTAGGGAATCAGAATTCAGCAGAAAGAGTGCAGGCTTTCTCCAGGGTGAAAGAGGTGGGTTTGAATCCTAGACCTATCGCATGGAAGCTGAGTAACCTTGGGCAAGTGACTTTTGGAACCTCATCTTCCTCATCAGAAAAATGGGAACAATAATATCACATTTGCAAGGTTGTTGTAACAGAGACAGTGTTTGCAAAGTGCCTTTTATGGTACCGGACACCTACTATACCCTTAGTAAATGTTTACTCTAATAAGAAAGTACCATCTTCAATCTTAAACAGCAGAGTTTAGCAAGGATTCAAGCAAGTACTGGAGCATCACCACAGAACAACTGGAAACCATGTTTATAAGAAACAGAGGAGGGAAAATTTTTTAGGCCAGCTAAAAGTGAATGCTGTATGGAAAGAACAACTTAATTTGCATCAGCAGGGTTTTGGAAGGCAGGCAAGACTAATAAACTTTTAGCCATTTGGCATAACTGAGCTCAATTACAGTGGTTCTGCTTAAGTCAAGTTTGTCAAATGGGCTTCTCTGTACTTCTCAGATCAAAACCTTCTAAAACTAGTAACTTCCTAGACTCAAATAAGAAAACTATTGGATCCTCAAAAATGATACAATGAAAGGGAACCAAGAAAATGTTTCCTAAAGTACATTCTGCATGTTATTCAGGGGGGAAAATCATGGAATTATATAATTTAGGAGCTGTTGGGTTAAACAAAGTTAAACTGTTTCTAGGCTTCTTTGAAAAGTAATGCATATATATTCAACACATGATAAAAATTCAAACAGTAGAAAAGCACATAAAATGAAAAGTAAGATTTCTTCTCACTTCACCTTCTGTCCCCCAGTTCTTCACAAAATCAAGAATTGTACCGGTTTCTTGTTCTTCCAGAATCATTGTACACATTTATAAGCATCTTATTTAATCAATATATAGCTAGATATAGGTAAATAGCTTACATAAGTGGTAGCACACTAAACACACTTCTGCATCTTTCTTTGTTCACTTAATATATCTTGGGGGAAATATTGGTTCACTAGGATCAGTAGTTTTCAGCTGGGGGTGATGTTAGATACATCTTTGATTGTCACATCTTGGGGGGTGTGGGTACCACAGGCAACTAGTGGGTAGAGTTCAGGGATGCTGCTAAATATCCTACAGCGCACAGAACAATCTCCTACAATAAAGAATTATCTAGCCCAGAACAGCAATGGTGCTGCTGAAATCTTGGTTTAGATCTATATCATTCTTTTTAATGGGCACATACTATTCCACTATATGGATGAATCATAATTTATATAACCAGTGCAATATAGTGGTCGTTTAGGTTATTTCAAGTCTTTTATTAGAAAAAAAATCTGAAATGAATATTCTCATGCAGTTGCAGAAGCATATCTATAAGATAATATTCTGTAAGCAGAAGGGGGGAGTCAAAGTTTGTATTTTTATCATAAATATTGTCATTCATCCTCCAAAGATAATATAGCAATTTACATTGCCTTCAACAATGCATGCAAATTCCTGTTTCCTCATATCCTACCCAAAACAGTGTAGTAACATAATTTTCTTTATTTGCCAATCTGGTTTAAATGGTGATAGTTTTAAAATTTGTGTTTACTTATAAGTGAACTTGAACTTTTTTTCATACATTTAATATCCATCAGTTATTTTTGTAGACTATCTGATCAGTTTTATTTAATACAACACTTCTCAGAGACTTTAATATGATCATCTGTATTGTGACTCTTCAAGAGATAGTGTTCAACATTTCCCAACTTTTATCCTTATAACCTTATTTTTAATAAATCACTTTCAGTAAACATGGTTCTGTAAAACACTCTTTGAAAATTACTGAAAACAAGATACCAGAATAAAATTGACTTGTGAAAGGACTTTGAAAATTGTCCAAAGAATGTGTAATAGCGATAATTATTTGGTGGCATCTTTAGCAGATCTGGAAGCCCCTAACTCATGGTTAGAAGCAAGATCAATGAAAACTTTGAGTTTTATAGACCCCTGTCAGTACTCAGCAGGATTCTTTTCCTTGCAGACTAAAATCCAGTTGACTGAAACCCAACCAACTCAAACTAAGCTAGGCAAAAACCAAACCAAATCCAAACAGAAAAATTTATTTGCTCATATAAATAAACTTTGGGAAAGTCTTCGATTAAGCTGTGCCTCAAGTATAAGAGGTGCCAAGAACGCAGAATGTGAGGTTTTCCTCTCTTGCTCTCTCACTTTTCCCTGCTCCTCTATTCAGCTTTATTCTTTCAGCTGAGACACTAGTTGTTTCTATCTCCAGTATTTCACTACTTGACCATCAGAGAGATTGAAACACTTGCTCTCAGGCCCCAGGTTCAGAAGTACCAGGGAAGAGCTGGCTTATTGCCCATCTCTGAGCCAAACAGTGGTGCCAGGGCCAGTAACCATGAGGAGGCTGAGCCCCCATTAGTGCCTCGTGATGGCAGTAGGGGAGGAGCTTTGCCGAGAAAAAGAACAAAGAGCGGGTCTCTTTCACCAATAGATGACATGACATCCTCCATGTTAACAGAAGAGACAGAAACATCCCTGGAGAGTGTAATCATCATGAACTAAGTGAAACTTGGCAAAGAAATTTAAAAGAATTTAATATTCAATGTCCTTGTGCAGCTTGTACAGATTTGCTAATGTTAAAAACAGCATCAGACACTGGAAAAAAGTTCTTAATTCACTGGATTTGGACAGGTGAAGTAACAAATAACGAAAGGATTGCCAGCTGTGGTCCTTATGTAGATTTATAAGCAAGCCTTGCAAGACACAGAAAACCAATTCTCTGCTTCACATTCAAACGGCTAGAATAATACCGAATGGGGAAAACTGGACTACTCAGTACAATAGTTTGAGCATTTATAAGTTGTATTAGCTTTCTATCCTCCCCGCCCCCCCACTTTTTTTTTTTTTTTTTTTTTTTTACA
>NW_006792541.1:1419941-1450318 GCF_000442215.2 Lipotes vexillifer
TCGGGGCCCGGGGCTCGGGGGCCCAGCCGCTCCGTGGGATGTGGGATCCTCCTGGACCGGGACATGAACCCTGTCGCCTGCATCGGCAGGCGGACTCTCAACCACTGCGCCATCAGGGAAGCTCCCGCCCACCCCACCCCCCACTTTTAAAATTGAAGTATAGTTGATACTGTGTTAATTTCAGGTTACAGCAAAGTGATTTAGTTATATATACACTTTTTTTTTCAGATTATTTTCCATTATAGGTTATTACAAGATATTGAATATAGTTCCCTGAACTATACAGTAAAACCCTTGTTGCTTATCTATCTCATGTATAGTAGTTTATATCTGTTCATCCCATATTCCTAATTTATCCCTCCCCCCTCCCTTTCCCCTCTGGTAACCATAAGTTTGTTTTCTATGTCTGTGAGTCTGTTTCTGTTTTGTATATAGATTCATTTGTATTCTTTTTTAGATTCTGCATATAAGTAATATCATATAATATTTGTTTTTCTCTGTCTGACTTACTTCACTTAGTATGATATCCTCTAGATCCATCCATGTTGCTGCAAATGGCAATATTTCATTCTTTTTTATGGCTGAGTAATATTCCATTGTGTATGTGTATCTCATATATATATATATATATATATATATGTAATCTTCTTAAACCAGTTGTCTGTTGATAGGCACTTGAGTTGTTCCCATGTCTTGGCTATTATAAATAGTGCTGCTATGAACACTGGAGTGCATGTATCTTTTCAAATTAGAGTTTTCATCTTTTCCGGATATATGCCCAGGAGTGGGATTGCTAGATCATATGATAACTCTATTCTTAGTTTTTTAAGGAACTTTCATACTGTTTTCCATAGCAGCTGCACGAATTTACATTTCCTGACAGTGTACGAAGGTTCCCTTTTCTCTACACCCTCTCCAGCATTTATTATTTGTAGGCTTTTTGAAGATGGCCTTTCTGACCAGTGCGAGATGATACATCACTGTGGTATTGATTTGCATTTTTCTAATAATTAGCAGTGTTGAGCATCTCTTCCTGTGCCTGTTGGCCATCTGTATGTCTTCTTTGGAGAAATGTCTATTTAGGTCTTCTGCCCATTTTTTGATTGGGTTGTTTGGTTTTTTTGATATTGAATTGTATGAGCTGATGGTATATATTGGATATTAACTTCTTGTCAGTTGCATTGCATCATTTGCAAATATTTTCTCCCATTCCATAGGTTGTCTTTTCATTTTGGCGATTGTTTCCTTTGCTGTGCAAAAGCTTTTAAGTTTGATTAGGTCCCATTTGCTTATTTTTGCTTTTATTTCTTTTGCCTTGGGAGGCTGATCTAAGGAAATATTGCTACAATTTAGGTCTGAGAACGTTTTGCCTATTTTCTCTTCTAGGAGTTTTATGATGTC
Organism: Lipotes vexillifer; assembly: GCF_000442215.2. NCBI lineage: Eukaryota > Metazoa > Chordata > Mammalia > Artiodactyla > Lipotidae > Lipotes > Lipotes vexillifer. The sequence continues at coordinate 1,421,343 of NW_006792541.1, forward strand.
ATGTCATATTTAGGTCTTTAAACCATTTTGAGTTTATTTTTTTAAATGGTGTGAGGGAGTGCTCTGATTTCATTGAATAACATGTAGCTGTCCAGCTTTCCCAATACCACTTGCTGAAGAGACTGTCTTTTCTCCACTGTATATTCTTGTCTCCTTTGTTGTAGATTAATTGACCATAGGTGTGTGGGTTTATTTCTGGGCTCTCTATTGTGTTCCATTGACCTATATGTCTGTTTTTGTGCCAGTATCATGCTTTTTTTTTAATTTTTTATTAAAGTTTTTTTTTTAATTTATTTTTTGGCTGCGTCGAGTATTAGCTGTGGCACGCAGGATCTTTCGTTGCGATATGTGGGCTCTTCATTGCGGTGCACAGGCTTCTCTCTAGTTGTGGCACATGGGCTCCAGAGCGTATGGGCTCTCTAGTTGTGGTACGTGAGCTCAGTAGTTGGGGCACCCTGGCTTAGTTGCCCTGCGGCATGTGGGATCTTAGTTCTGTGACCAGAGATCGAACGGGTGTCCCCTGCGTTGCAAGATGGATTCCTTTTTTTTTTTTTTTTTTGGGTGGTACGCAGGCCTCTCACTGCTGTGGCCTCTCCCATTGCAGAGCACAGGCTCCGGACGTGCAGGCTCAGCGGCCATGGCTCACGGGCCCAGCCGCTCTGCGGCATGTGGGATCCTCCCGGACCGGGGCACAAACCCGTGTCCCCTGCATCGGCAGGCGGACTGTCAACCACTGCGCCACCAGGGAAGCCCCCGCAAGATGGACTCTTAACCACTGGACCACCAGGGAAGTCCATCATGCTGTTTTAATTACTGTAGCTTTGTGGTATTGTCTGAAGTCTGGGAGGGTTATGCCTCCAGCTTTGTTCTTTTTCCTCAGGATTGCTTTGGCGATTCTGGGTCTTTTGTGCTTCCATATAAATTTTAGAATTATTTGTTCTAGTTCTGTGAAAAATGTCATGGGTATTTTGATAGGGATTGCATTGAATCTGTAGATTGCTTTGGATAGTATGGCCATTTTAACAATATTAATTCTTTCAATCTAAGAGCATGGGATATCTTTCCATTTCCTTGAGTCATCTTCAATTTCCTTTATCAGTGTTTTATAGTTTTCAGCATATAGTTTTCAGTTTTATAGTTAACTCTTTGGTTAAGTTTATTCCTAGTTTTTTTGTTGCTGTTGTTGTTGTTGTTTGTTTGCTTTGATGCAATTTTAAATGTTTTTTACTATCTTTGTTATTTCATTTTAGTATAATTGTAAGAAATGCAACAGATTTCTGTATCTTAGTCTTGTATCCTGCTACCTTGATGAATTCATTTATTAGTTCTAATAGTTTTTGTGTGGAGTTTCTAGGGTTTTCTATATAGAGTATCAGGTCATCTACAAACAGTGACAGTTTTACCTCTACCCTTCCAATTTAGATACCTTTTATTTCTTTTTCTTGTCTGACTGCTGTGGCTAGGACTTCTAATACTATGTTGAATAGAAGTGGTGAGAGTGGGAATCCTTGTCTTGTTCCTGAATTTAGCAGGAAGGCTTTCATCTTTTCACCATTGAGTATTATGTTGGCTGTTGGTTAGTCATAAATTGTTTTTATTTTGTTTAGATATGTTCCCTCTGTACCCACTTTGGTGAGAGTTTTTATCATGAATGGATGTTGAATTTTATCAAATGCTTTTTCCGCATCTATCGAGATGATCATGTGGCTTTTTTCTTTTCTTTTATAATGTGGTGTGTCACATTGATTGATTTGCATATAGTTAACACCCTCGTGACCATGGAATGGGTCCAACTTGATCATGGTGTATGATTCTTATGTCTGTTGTTGGATTTGGTGGTTTTATTTTTTTAATGTCTTATTATTTTCAGTAGCTTTAATTATATATTTAAATTAGAATCCCCAATTCTTAAAAACCTTAATTTCCAGTGACAACCAAGAAGCAAGTGATAGTTACCAAAACCTGGAGAAACTATTTTAGATGATTTTTAGAACATAATTATTCTTATGGTTTACCTAAAAGCTCTTATCTCATTTATATTTAAAGTTTCATCATATCAAGTTATTTTTCTTGCTGACAAATTTGCAACAGATATAACAAGATTTCATTTAACTTTTATTAAACCTAGATGCAGTGAAAGTACTATATTTAATGTTGATGGCTCTAAAGACGTGTCTATATTAATTAGATCAACAAACTTAAACATTAATACCAGGTATTAATTTAATACTATGTATTTCCCAGTTCACATGAACCTGAAACTCATTTAGCTTAATTTCTCTTGTATTTAGAATTGTTTGGTTTGTAAGCACTTACTTTTCTTTAAACCAATTAAATAGAGCTCATTTACAGATTAACCTCAGCAATATTATCCAAAGACAAACAAACAGAGAGACATCATAGCTCTCACTTCAAAATTTCATCCCTGAGTCAGATACAGCAATGTAAAACCCATCAGTTTACAAAAGAGGTTGGATTAAAGTTGGTTTTCTGGCAGATGGAACAAATCAAGCTCACTTGTCTAGATGGCTAAACCCTTTCTACTAATATTTATGGAAAACAAGTCAAGTTCTAAATTACTGTACCCACTTTTTCAAAATTTGCATTTTAAAAAGATGGCAGAGGTAAGGGTTCTTGAGAAGACCAGATAGGACATTTGTATCTCAAAGATACAGGCAACTTTCTCCTAAGATGACTTTGTTTCCCCTTTGTTTAGTATTTACAAGCCTCTTAAGATCTCCCGTATTTATTAGAAAAACAATCAATTTGTTCCCCACTGTCAATGTTACCCGGCCCCCTGTGGGGAAATCAGAATCGGACGCCTCAAGTGCAAGGAAGTCTGGTGGCCTCTTACAAGATATTGGGGCAAGGGAAATTGCCCTGCTGCATAAGTGGCTCCCGGTCCAAATTGGGTGCCCTGTCTGGTCTTAGATGGTGATACTAAACCAGGTCCCTGTGCCCTAGAGGTTACCATAGAAACTTCTATTTGATCCCCTTGGGTAGGGGAAACAGGAGGCAGTGAATATGTTGGCGGCATGGGAGGGGGCAGTTGGAACAACTGCCAGTGTCACCAGCTCGGCCATTGGGGGAGCTGGATAGGCTGGAGGGGGGTTTCAGTTTTGAAATAACATGTCCCCACTCTCATTTTTTTCTATTCACTTGTAGAACAGGTTTCCCCTTGGGTTTCCTTTCAGACCCCTGCACCATAAGGTGGCAGCCCTCTGACTCCTTTTCCTCCTGATGCAATATAGCATAAATGCTCCTACATATGGAATCTCATCTCTTTTCCCTGCTCTTTTTTTTTTTAAATAAATTTATATATTTATTTATTTATTTTTGGGTGTGTTGAGTCTTCATTGCGGTGCACGGGCTTCTCATAGCGGTGGCTTGTCTTGTTGCGGAGCACAGGCTCTAGGTGCGTGGGCTTCAGTAGTTGTGGCACGCGGGCTCAGTAGTTGTGGCTTGCGGGATCTAGTGCGCAGGCTCAGTAGTTGTGGCGCACAGGTTTAGTTGCTCTGCGGCATGTGGGGTCTTCCTGAACCAGGGCTTGAACCCATGTGCCCTGCATCAGCAGGCGGAATCTTAACCACTGCGCCACCAGGGAAGTCCTTCCCTGCTCTTTTGCAGAACATTTTTAACTGCGAGATTGTGTAATAATTGAGTGAGCCATTCAGGGGCCATCGTTCTTCTGATCCTAACACATATTGGGTCCACACCCTATTACAATAATACATCATGTCTTTCTTAGTCATAGGTTCATGGGTATGTTTTGCCCATTTATCTAATATATTCCCCAAAGGGCTCTCCTTCAGGATAGATACTTTCCACTTTTAAAAGTTTGATAACACCAAGACAGAAAAGACGCAGACAAATTCCAACACAAAAGGCACAAATTCTAGCACTGATGCACACAAAACCAAGAGAAAACCAAGACAAGACCACCGAACCAGTTCCCAAATCGGGTAGACTTACCCTACAAAACCAGTGTAGTAGTTCCCAGTGAACCGGTTCCCAGAATCAGGTAGAGTCCAACAACAATTCCCCCCTCTAGCAGGGTACCCCCACCAGATTGGCTTTCCCATAAAGGAAAAACCCAGACTGAGGGGGAAATGTGTTCTTAGCATGCATGCCGAAGTGACTTACCCTCCAGAATCGAATCGAGTCCGTCGACTTGTAGCCCCAGATGGAACCAAAGTTCCCCAAATGGAAGTTTGTCGGTTCCTTGCCTCGACTGCCAAGCGCTGGGGTAGGTGGTGCCGCTTCAAGGGAACTTTGAAGGGAAGATCCTCAGGACAATGGTCCTGGCAGCTGCTAGGGCCCTGCCCCAATATTCCCTGAGCGGGGCTGGCTAGCCATGAGCAGCAAGGCTCCTAGCTGGCTAAGCCAAATTTGTTACTGAGTCCAAGCTTGCCCTGCTCGCTGGATGACAGGCTAACGAATTGGAGATGAGGTGTTGAGGCAGAGGAATAGAACTTTATTTGGAAATCTGGCAGACTGAGAAGATGGCAGACTAGTGTCTCTGAAAAACCATCTTATCTGGGTCTGGATGCCAGTTTCTTTTATAGAATCAGAGAGGGAGAGGCGGTGAGGAAGTGAAGTAAAAGGGCCATCAGTCTTGCAAAACATCTCCTGGAATCTAGATGCGGTTTTGTAATAGCTTTCTATTTGCTGCTGTAACATTACCACAAGCTTAGTGGCTTACAGGATACAAATTTATCTTACAGTCCTGGAGGTCAGCAGTACAAAATGGGTCCCAGTGCTAAAATCAAGGTGTTGGCAGGGCTGCATTCCCTTCTAGAGACTTCAGGGGAGAATCGGCTTCCTTGCCTTTTCCAGTTTCTGGAGGCTGCCCACATTCCTTGGCTCTGGTCCCTTCCCCCCATCTTCAAAGCCAGCAGGTTCAGCCTTTCTCACATCACATCATTCTGACTCACTTCCATTGTCACATTTCTTTCTCTGACTCTGTCTCCTCTTCTGCCTCCCTCTTCCACTTTTAAGGGCTCTTGTGATTGCATTGTGCCCATGTGGATAATTCAGGATAATTTCTCTATGTTCAGGTTGGCTGATTAGCAACCTAGATTCCACCTTCAATCTTTTTAAAAATTACCTAATTAATTAATTAATTTAGTTGCTCCAGGGCTCCTTAGTTGTGGCAGGCAGGCTCCTTAGTTGCGTCTTGCAGGCTCTTCAGTTGTGGCATACGAACTCTTAGTTGCAGCATGCGTACGGGATCTAGTTCCCTGACCAGGGATCAAACCCGGGCCCCCTGCATTGGGAATGTGGAGTCTTCACCACTGCACCAGCAGGGAAGTCCCCATCTTCAATCTTAATTCACCTTTGCCATGTAATGTGCCATGTTCAGTGGTTCTGGGGATTAGGATGTGGACATATTTGAGGAGGCATTATTCTACCTACCACAAATTAAGAACTTAAAGACAGCATCAGGAATTTACTGGGACATGTGCGTTCCTGCCGAAGGGGGGTGAATTTCCCAGCTCCAGGAATTTGTGGCAGAGTGGGCAAATAACCGCGGCTCTCCAGGAGCCCCGATGCTCGCACCACGTCGAGGCGCCAAGTAGGCGAAACTGCAACACATCACCTGGGAGTTGGACCAGGGTGACCAGGAGGACAGCAGCTGCAGCAGGGGGCCCCTGAGCGTGCATACGCGGCCCCAGCGGCGCCGGTGGCGGGGGAGCCGGGTGCCCCAATGAACCCCCCCAGGGGGTGGCGATGACGTGACTGTGGACCGAGCAGGGATAAAGAGGCCTCGGCCGGAGGAGACTCACATCTGTGAGAAACGCTGTGCCGAGTTGTTCAGTTTCTCAGAGTTCTTAGACCATAAGAAAAATTGCACTAAACATCCACCTGTCCTCATCATGAACGACAGTGAGGGGCCGGTGCCTTCAGAAGATTTCTCTGGGGCTGTGCTGAGCCACCAGCCACGCAGCCCAAGCAGGAAGGATGGTCACAGAGAGGACGGTGGCAGCTCAGGGGACACGAAGGAGAAGCCGGGGCAGAGTCCGTCATGTACTTCAAGACGGAGGCCGCCCTGCCACCCACACCTCAGGACATAAGCTATTACCCAAAGGCAAAGTGGCCAACACCAATGTCACGCGTCAAGCACTACGGGGCACCAAGGTGGCCGTGAACCGGCGGAGCGCGGACGCGCCCCCAGCCCTGCTGCCCAGCGCCAGCAGCATCCCCTGGGTCCTCGAGCAGATCCTGTGTCTGCAGCAGCAGCAGATCCAGCTAGCGGAGCAGATCCACGTGCAGGTGAACCTGTGGGCCTCCCACACCCTCCACTCCAGCGGCGTGGCTGGAGCCGACTCCCTGAAGACGCTGGGCGGCCACGTTTCCCAGCGGGCTTCGGCGGCTGTGGCTCTACTCATCCGGAAAGCGGGGAGCCCAGCTTTGCCCCCTGAACACCTGGAAACCAGCCAAGCTACCTCACACCAGCATCCCTTCCGTTGCGAGCTCCGCGTCCCCGGCGCTGACGCCCTTCGCCCTGAAGCCAGATGGGACCCAGGTGCTCCCCGGTGTTCTGTCGCGCCCCTCGGGGGTGTTGCTACCTCAGGCCCCAGGCTCTGTGCTCTTCCAGAGCCCCTTCTCCGCCTTAGCATTAGACCCGTCCAAGAAAGGGAAAGGAAGCCACCGAGTGTCTCCCCGGTACATGTCAAAGCCAAGGACGATGTCCTCCACAAGCACAAGTGTAAGTACTGTAGCAAGGTTTTGGGGACTGATAGCTCCTTGCAGATCCACCTCCGCTCCCACACCGGAGAGACCCTTCGTGTGCTCTGCCTGCGGCCACTGGTTCACCACCAAGGGCAACCTCAAGGTGCACTTTCATCAGCATCCCCAGGTGAAGGCAAACCCCCAGCTGTTTGCCGAGTTCCATGACAAGATGACAGCGGGCAGTGTCCTTCCCTACGCGCTCTCTGGCCCTGTCTCCGTAGATGAACCTCTCTAAGGAGAGCCCGTCTTTGCGACGGGGACCCCCAGTGTAGGGCTACCACAGAATCTCTCTTCGGGGACTAACCCCAAGGACCTCATGGTGGCCCGTTGCCCAACAAACTGCAGCCCAGGCCTTCTCCGGAAAGTGAGGATGGATCCATCCTACCCAGGGTGAGGTTAAACCATGATTCCCTGAGGGTCGGTGGCTTCCAAGGGAGTGGGACACCTGAGCCGGGGTCCGAGACCCTGAAATTGCAGCAGCTGGTGGAGAACATCGACAAGACCACCACCGATCCCAACGAATGTCTCATATGCCACCGTGTCTTAAGCTGCCAAAGTTCCCTCATAATGCATTACTGCACCCACACCGGGGAGAGGCCGTTCCAGTGTAAGATCTGTGGTCGAGACTTCTCCACCAAAGGCACCCTGAAGGTGCACTTTGGGGTGCACCGGACCAACACGTCCATAAAGATGCAGCATTCATGCCCCATCCGCCAGAAGTTTACCAACGCAGTCATGCTTGCAGCAGCATATTCAGATGCATATGGGCAGTCAGATTCCCAACACACCTCTGCCAGAGAATCCCTGTGACTTTATGTGTCCCGAGCCAATGACGGTCGATGAAAATGTCAGTACAAGCATTGTCTGTCATGATGATGTTGAGAGCATTGATGCAGATGAAGTCTGCTCCCAGGAGGCCCCTGGCAGCTCCTTGAAGGTCCCCATGCCCCTTCCCAGCATCCACTCGCCATCACCTACACTAGGGCTGGCCTCGGTGGCTTCCCTAGATGCCCCGGGGAAGGCGGGTCTTGCTGGTCTTGTCCTGCAGCGACAGAGAAGCCAAGAAAATGGTTCAGTGGAGAGTGATGGCTTGACCAACGACTCTTCCTCCTCGGTGATGGGGGACCAGGAGTATGTGAGCCGAGGTCCAGATGTCCTGGAGACCACTTCCTTCCAGGCAGTCTCCCCAGCCAGTAGCCAAGCGGAGAGTGTCAAGTCCAAGTCACCTGATGCTGGTGGCAAAGTGGACAGCTCCGAGAACAGCCACACTGAGATGGAAGGTCGGAGCAGTGGCCCACCGACATTTATCTGAGCCCAGCCAACCTATGTCAAAGTTGAATTTCCTGGTGCATTTGTTGGTCCTGCGACCATGCCCCCAGGTATGACAGCCTTGTTAGCGGTCCAGCCCCGAAGGCAGGCCAAGCAGCACAGCTGCACAAGGTGCAGGAAGAACTTCTCACCTGCGCGCGCGCTTCAGATTCACGAGCAGACTCACGCTGGGGAGAAGCCTCTCGTGTGTAACATTTGTGGGCGAGCTTCTACCACCAAAGGCAACTTGAAGGTCCATTATATGACGCACGGGGCCAACAATAGCTCGGCACGCCGTGGCAGGAAGCTGGCCATGGAGAACACCATGGCTCTATTAGGAACGGAGGGGAAGAGGGTCCCCGAGATATTTCCCAAGGAAATCCTGGCCCCTTCAGTGACTGTGGACCCTGTTGTGTGGAACCAGTACACCACCATGCTCTACGGTGACCTGGCCATGAAGACCAGCGAAATCTCTGTGATCCAGTGTGGTGGCATTCCCACCCTCCCGGTGTCTCTGGGGGCCAGGTCTGTGGTGAATAACACTGCTACCTCCAAGATGGACGGCTCCCAGTCGGCCATGAGTGCCGAGATGGAGAAGCCGGGAGCTGCCGACAGCGTCCCCAAACACCAGTTCCCTCACTTCCTGAAGGAAAACAAGATGGCCACCAGCTAAGCTACAGGAGAGCGCACGTCGAAGGAGCAGTGCAGTGACCTCTCTAGATCTGTACCTCTTTTGTTTGTTTTCCTTAAAGATCCCCATCTCCTCCAGTTTTCTTCCTGATGTGCAAATAATGTTTTGAGTTGTGACCGCAACCTCAGCCACATCCTACAATCACAATGTTGCTATGCTGCTTTGCAAAAACAAACAAACAAAAAGAAAAAAAAAATCATACTAAAACAAATACAGACTATTAATTTTTTTTAATTTCGGAAAGAAGTGAGTCTTGCAGAGTACTTTTGTTACTTGCAACAAACTATATACATAAAACCTTTACAACCTAGAGTAACTGTTTCCACAGACTGTCACCTATTTCAAGTTGGAAGGTGTTGAACCACCATGGAGAAGACAACTGTTTTGCCTGTTTGGGGGTTGGGGGAGTGGGTAGGTGGGTACTGTATACTTACTTCTGGGGTGACTGTATGCGGGTAAATGGACGTCTGTTTAGGGACCTGTTTTGTATTCTCCCAACCCTACACCCATTTTTCTCTTCTTTTTGAATGTACTTTTTTTTTTTTTAAACCAAGGTTGTAAAATTCCAAATTTTTTCCCAACCTTGGAACCTTAAGTAGAATGCCCTCAAGTGGACGGAGTTTAGTCCTTAGAGAGTCAACGTGTGTCGCTGCTTATTCAAATGCAGTTCAGTTGGAGCCCCAAGAGTGCCAAGGTCCTCCCTATGCTTTCCAGATGCCCTTCTTCCTAAAACCAGGAGAGGTGAGCACCTGAGCAGGGAATCTCAGGTGACTTAATTTAGTTCACCAGTGCCTACTCTGAAGAGCTGGGTATCCGTTCTTGAAGAAACAAGCTCACCAGAAGGGTGTGTTTTCTTATTATATACTAATAACTTCTTATACTAATTTGTACCAGAAGTTCCTTGATTGTGACTTATGCCAAGTAATTATGAAGATTTTTATTTTTTTTTCTGAGTATTGCATGAAGGCTACCAAGTTGGAACAGGCAAGTCTTGGGTGTGAAAGCTTTAATTTATCTACGTCATTCGTGTGTTATTTTTGTAGCTATTGCCTCTATTTTCTTACTTGATGACCGCTGAAGTTGTTCCTAGGCCCTGTCGTAAACCTAAGAGTTGATGTATTCGTGGAACAGCTGGAAGTTCAAGATGTTGTTATGGCTCTTTTTTTCTTAATCCCCCTTTTGTATATGTGATATTAAGCAGACAATGAAGCTTTACTCTTGAGGATTTAACAAGGAAGGAGAAAGAAAGACCCACATTTCTGGGTGAAGTCTTTGCCCCTCAATGCGGAAAAGTGGATTGTGACTGTTCTCAAGTCTGTCTCTCGGTAATTGCACCTGATTTTAGGATCCAAAAAAATTTTTTTTTGTTTTGCCAAGTTGTGCCTTTCCTTCTGGAATTGTAAGTGAACACAGTAATAGGACCTGTTTACACTGTGAAGTGGCTATTGTTACAGACAATACACCAGAGGCTTTCTCACTTGTTAAGCTAATAATGCCTTGTGAATGTATTATCTACAGAGAAACCTCTGTAGTTTTTACCTGCTGATGCTGTCTGTTGGAGAATAAATTTTGGATGTTTCTTTGTTTCACCAAAAAAAAAAAAAAAAAATGACAGCATCAGCATTTTCTCCTGAACCATCAAAAAGATGATTGACATTTGAAATACTCCAAATGTATAAATTCTAAAGTTTAAATGTTTGAAATGCTCAGGAGACAGTTTGCATGGACATGGAAAGGTAAGTCTCTCTGTAGGCTAACCCCTAATTTAGAGGCAAGAAATTTATTGGAAAAAAATCAGGTTATTTTTACAAACTGGCTATTTATTTTTGAATAATTCAGGAAAAATTCCCCATTGCTTAATTTCAGTGATATCCTCCCAGCAACAGTACTAATCATATACAATATAACCATAGCATTCCATAGTACCCACGTCTTAAATTTTGAAATGTAAAATACCCATAACGTAAAACCAGAGGGGAAAAATTCGTATAAAGCATTTTAAAATCAGCAAAGCATTATCCTTTTCTTAGCCAACAGGGAAGCTTTTTCATAATACCACTGAGATTACTCCCTCCTTCCTTGAAGACAAAGTTATGCTTAAAGCTGCCCAAATATGTAAAGACAATGATGAATAGAGTTTCCTGCAGATACATCACCAAATGAGAAAAAGGGTGAATTTTACGGTACATGAGTTATGGTATTGAATTATATCTCAATAAAGATGTTACTAAAAAAAGTTCAGAGACTCAGAAGTGGTAGATCTTCCACATTTAAGTAAAACTAGGCTTTTCAATAACAGTTTATATGTACTGAGTGCTTATTAAGGACCAGAATTTTTCTAAGTATTCTCTTAGAAATACTCATCTAATCCTTACAATAACCCTATAAGATAAGCACCCCACAGATAAAGAAACTGTGGCTTGCCTAAGATCACACAATAGTAAATGGCAGAATTGGGATCTGAACTCAGGCCATCTAAATTCAGAGTCCTATTTCTTAACCAATTCACTGCTTATGTTCTTAAGCACTATACTATGCCATACTGCTTTCTTGAATGCAAGGAGTCCCTTATTAGAACACAATTATTTGGGACCCAATTCAAATACTACTAGATATTCTAGCAAAGAACTATGGTATAAGAGGAACTTATTATTGCACTCTAAATAGCTGTATATTTTGGCAGAACTAAATAATATAATCAAGAAGAATCAGCCTACAGTCAAACCTGGTTTGATAAAATATGAAAGGTTATAAAGTAGAGCAAGTCGTCATAGACAAAAACCCCTTCCTCCCAAGTCCAATAGACGTTTGTTATTCTGCTGTATGCCCTTTTAAATTTTTATCAAGAAGAAAAATGATGCAATTAGAGAAGACCATATATTACACATCCCATAAACATTTTCTTTAGTAGTCTAAACAAAGTGGTTTGACATCAAGATAAAATATAAATATCTTCAATAACCACTCTGATGTATAACTGCCATTAGAATTTCTATGTCACTTAAAAAAATACCTTTCTCTTTTGTTTCTATTTCTGTTAAGTTATTTTGGTGGGGAAAATTGAAGTCTATATGAGAAATGAGGGAACATTTCAATAGAATTTGTTTTTTGTCTTCACAAAATAAAAGGCATACATCTGTTAAACAGAACACAAAAGGATAAGGTAGTAACAGTTCATGCTTTATAATAAAGGTGACATTTCTTTGATCTTTTGTTTTAAAATTAAGCTCAAGCGTCCTGCTTGACTAACTTTCACAAACCTAAAGTTTTGTGCCTTACAAGCTGCACGAAGTAAAGTCTTCTCAGAAATTGGTGGTGCTGTTTACCCTAAAAGTTTCCTGCATACAAAGGCATATTATCACTCTCACCCTGTGCCAAGGTTTCACAGGATACTAGGACAGGGGGATGGAGTAAAAACTGCATCAGAAGAGCAGGCTAGTTGGCTTGGATGTGTGCCTGTATTAGAATTCCCATTACAAACGTGAGCAGTATGGCTGTGAGCTTCTCTCAGAGATGTGGAAAAGAAGAAAATGTGGCAACTAGCTACTTACTGACTGAGTTTCTTCCACTGCTTTCTTCCATGTCTCTCTTATCCAAAACCCCAAGCTTCATCTCCATCAAGATGCCTTCCGACATCTGTTCTATACTCCACCACCGCTGAGTCTTTGTGCAAGCTGCCCAGACCCCTGGAGAAATTGTCTTCTTTCTACTAAACCCAACCTCCCCATCACCACCTGCAACACATACACACATACACCTTCTAGGCTTTTTCTGCTTCAACTCACCACTGAACTCACTTAATTCCAGGATTCTTTTTTTGCGGTACGCGGGCCTCTCACTGCTGTGGCCTCTCCCGCTGCGGAGCACAGGCTCCGGACGCGCAGGCTCCGCGGCCATGGCTCACGGGCCCAGCCGCTCCGCGGCATGTGGGACCTTCCCGGACCGGGGCACGAACCCGTGTCCCCTGCATCGGCAGGTGGACTCTCAACCACTGCGCCACCAGGGAAGCCCCAGGAATTTTTCATTATCTTTCTCATTCATTCATTTGATAATTTTGTTCAACCAACATCCACTCATTTAGAACAAAAACTATGTGCCAAACATTGCGAAAACAACCTTTAAGTGACATTTCTTCTAAGCAATTTTGCAACTAACTAGTGCACGTGTATATTTATAGGATAAATCTGTCTCACTCTCCGTCCTGTTGCTAGATGGGGGCTTGCTGGATCTTTGTAGCACTCTGGACTCTGGCATACTACTGATACTCAATAAATTCTAGTTAACCTACTAAGAGACTGATGCTGCCAACAGCAGCTATTCTAGCTACACTTCACAGTAAGAGAAAGTAAATGCCCTTTGTCTCACATTTCTGAGCCACGCCACTCCAGCCGACTTTTGACCCATCCTCCTCCCTCCCCCATCCTAGTCACCAAAACAAACATGGACTATTTTTGCCCAATAAGTAACCATATATCCCATTCAACTTTGGCCAAAAACAGGAACCCTGAGGTTCAGAATCCTAGTTTGTTGTTTAAAATACTGCTCATTATCTGTGAATTAAAGTGATGTCTTAGAATACAGGGACAAGGAGACAGGATTTGAGTCCCAGGGCTGCCACAAATCAGCTGTGACATCCTGGGCAAGCCACAAGTTTTTGGAGGTTTAGCATCCTTATCTGTAAGACGGAAATGCTGGTACCTGCTTTCAGAGGCTTCTTGGGAGCATGAAATAGGGACTGTATAAGAGGGTGCTTTGGGGACTTCCCTGGTGGCACAGTGGTTAAGAATCTGTCTGCCAATGTAGGGGACACAGGTTCAAGCCCTGGTCCAGGAAGATGCCACGTGCTGCGGAGCAACTGAGCCCGTGTGCCACAACTGCTGAAGAACTATGGTCAGAGATCTGCATCTCTCTCTCCTCCCCAGTGGGCTTTCCTTATTGACAAGAGGGGGGAGTGCAAGTTTTGATTTGTGGTTTAATTACATACTGGCTTTTGAATTTCTGAAAAAAAATTTTCTAAGTAACAAATATCTGCTAAGCGTTTTTTATACATTATCTTAAGAGGAAGATTTGAATTTATTATTCTGATTGGGAGTAAAAAGATAGAGTAAAAGATGATATAATAGGTGGTTTTCAGATCAACGGATTGGGGATGATACAGTTTCCCACAAAAATATTCATGGCATGGGTTTTCCAACTTTGTAACCTTCTGCCTGACCCAAATGGACCCCCTGCTTCAAAGTGGGGCTCCAGACGTCAAGGTCTTACAGATGGGGTCTATTTTACTCCTAGGTGTTTAGGGAACCAGTATCCCCCCTACAATTCATGCCAACCCCAATGACCCTGCCTAGTGAACATGCCAACCCTGGTGAAGCATTTCTTTTTTTTTCTTCCGTATCCAACCCGTCCATTTGCTCTGCTGCATTCCCGGAACACCTTCTAGGTGTCCCTGTTGCCATCAAACCCCTGCCTTCTGCCCCAGAGAGAAGGAACATGCCTGTAGTTCCATTCAGGAACTAGAACCTCAGATGCCCCCAAAGAATATGTGAGGGTTTGATAGGGTCGTTTTGAGTCTGTCTTTTGACGCTATCCATATTTTCACATTTGCCTCTCTTTTATAAAAGGTAAAACATCTAACTTTTGGCCTCGTTTGATTACTAAACAATGTGTCCAGTAGATGAGGCAATCCCATCTCTGTGCCACTCATCCCTGACACCCATCCCCAACACCTGTCCCTTAGGAAGCCACACCATTCTTCATGAGAAGTCCAGGCTGCCCCTTACCACTTGGCCTGACCTGGGGTGAGGCTTTTTCTCACAGCCATGCTATTTGGTCCTGTGCCCCCTGCTTCACTCCTCTTGAAGGAGGAAGTTTGGCCCTCAAATCAACTCTAATACTCCACTGCCTACTGCTTCCTTCTCTCCCTCCACCTGCTTCCTCTCTTCCCCCAGAGGAGCTCTCCAAGCTCAGTGAATAAATTCAGCCTCATGACATTTGCCCCCTCTTTTTTAGAGTCTCTCATTACAGTTGCACTTTGCCTAAACTTACACAACAAAATCGTGGCAAAAAATGTCACGATAATCCAATTCGTTTGCTCCCAGGAACTTTCTCCAGCAAGCTGACTCTGTTGAATTAACTGAAGAGCCCTGTCTCCCTAATGTATATTCTTAGACTATTGGTCCATCATAGTCAACTCCTTTGTGCTAGTTTTTTATTTAAATTGTAGGCATAGCTGGCAAAAGATCAACAGCAACACTGAGACATAATTTATCTGCCAGCAACAAAGGAGGCTCATAGGTAAGGAAGACGGACAATCAGGAAAAAGAAAGGTCTGTGGATAGACTTGCTTCCACTTTGAGAACAGTCTGAGTCAGAACAGACAGTTACAAGCGTGTTAACTGGGGCACCAGCAGGACAAATCTCCTTCCATTCTAATTCACAAAGGTGTTTATGCCCCAGTTACCGTTGGAAAATTTTACTTATTTCTTTGGGCTTTGAGGTCTATGACCTGGTTTTCAGTTTACCTTTTCTACTTGGCCTACAGCTTCTGTATTCGAAAGCACAGGGCAATTCCATTTTATTCGAGGCAGGAATGATCTTTCAGGACTACTCCTGAATGAGAGTCAGGAGCAGGGGAAAGATTTCTCCTCTCTTCCTCTCTCATCTCCTCTGCATTCTTCCCCACACAGCCCCAAGGCCCTCCTGACTGAACTCCAATTCTCCTATCAGCTCTTCAGCCTTGAGTGTAATCAAATGGGTTTTGCACTAAGTTAAACTTGAAATATCATGAGAAGAGATACACATTAAGTCTTATCAGTCATTTGCATTTTGATAAAAAGTAGTTGATTGTATCTCTTTTCCACTTTCCCACAGGGCAAGTTTTAAGAAAAGGGAAAAGAGCAAATGGGTCTTGGACACTGAGGGGGAATAAGGGTCATGGAAGACTCTAGAGTCCAAGTGCCTACATCACAGTCTAGCCAAAAGCAGGGTCAATAGGGATTCCTATTTCCAGTTCTGCCACATCCCCTTGGCCCCATGTGGTGTCTGTCCAAAGGCAAACAGCTCACTCCTCTCATCACTATCTAAGACATGGGAGGAAGAAAAAGTAAATGGATTGCAAGTGGGGAGCCAAAAAGAGATCAAGTCAATGGTTTGGGGGTGAGGTGCAATTCCTTAAGTTTAACCTTATTTTCTTGTTAGTCGGTACCCCAGTGCAAGTTCAAGTCTTCAACCGATCTTTGTTTTCAGAGTTACAGGAGCCAAGTGATGTACAACAAAGGCACAATGATTCTTGGAGTGAGATGGGGAAGGAACCCAATGGCCATCATCTTGGGACATTGAGTCTGAGTTTTGATTAAAAACTTGACCCAGAGATTTCTGAAATGTGAATGGAAAAAATAGCCATTTCAAGACTGCAAGCAGTTTTCAGTCTTATGAGCAAGGACATCTATAAGGGCCAGTCAGGACCAGCTATATAATGTGTAGGGCTCAGTGCAAGGTGAAAATGCAAATGGAATTTTGTAAAAATTCCAAAATGGTGACAGCAGAGCACTAAAACAAACCCCCCTTCTAAGCATGGGCCCCTGTGGAATTGCACAGGGTGCAGCCACATGAAACTGGCCATGGGGCCATTTAATTACTCAAATGTGGAGTGTAGAACCTCTTCTCACATGGGAATGGTTGAGACATGACTACAAGGAGCAAAACTGCTGTTTAAAAAACATGACTTTCGTAAAGACAAGAATCTGGACTGTTTGACTTATTATCACCATATCAGTGAATACAGAGCAGCTGCTCACTAAATATTTGCTGGGGGAAAAATATGAATAAACAAGCATAAAATAACGTGTGCAGTAAGAAGCTGTGTCGTTACAGACTTGTGTCTGCTTCCAAGTTTTCTCTGTAGTGACCAAGAGGCACATGAAAAGATGCCCAACATCACCAATTATTAGAGAAATGCAAATCAAAACTCCAATGAGGAATCACCTCACACTGGTCAGAATGGCCATCACCAAGAAATCTACAAAAAATAAATGCTCGAGAGGGTGTGGAGATAAGGGAACCCTCTTGCACTCTTGGTGGGAATGTGAATTGGTACAGTCACTATGGAGAACAGTATGGAGGTTCCTCAAAAAACTAAAAATAGAACTACCATATGACCCAGCAATCCCACTACTGGGCATATACCCAGAGAAAACCATAATTCAAAAAGACATATGCACCCAATATTCATTGCATCACTATTTACAATAGCCAGGTCATACATGGAAGCAAACTATGTGTCCATTGGCAGACGAATGGATAAAGAAGATGTGGTATATATACAAAGGAATATTACTCAGCCACAAAAAGGAACAAAATTGGGTAATTTATAGAGACATGGATGGACCTAGAGACAGTCATACAAAGTGAAGTAAGTCAGAAAGAGAAAAACAAATGTAGTATATTAACGCATATGTGTGGAATCTAGAAAAATGGTACAGATGAACCTGTTTGCAAGGGAGGAATAGAGACACAGACAGAGAGAACAAACGTATGGACACCAAGGGGGGAAAGGGGGAGTGGGATGAATTGGGAGATGGGGATTGACATATATACACTAACATGTATAAAATAGATAACTAATGAGAACCTGCTGTATAGCTTAGTGCTCTGTGGTGACCTAAATGGGAAGGAAATCCAAAAAGGAGGGGATATGTGTATACATATGGCTGACTCACTTCACTGTACAGTAGAAACTAACTCAACATTGTAAAACTATACCCCAATTAAAAAAAAAAGTTTTCTCTGTAGGAAACTGACCCTTAAGTGCAGGTAAACCATTGCCTGTGCTTATGAAAACATGAATATTCTTTAGGAAGCATTTACTCGAGGAAACCAAGGGGCTGTTTGCATTAAAGGGCTTGAGAGAATCTGAGCACATATGATACCCTAGAGTGGAGAGGACTGAGGGTAGCCCCACTACACTCAGGAGCAGGCCCTTCTTATCACTCCTGAAAGGAACCCAGAGCCTTTCTTTTACCTCAACTGTTAGAAGCATCAGGAGTGTGTCTTGAGGCATTAGTACAAGCAGTGGGCTTAAGAGGATGGGCACTGCCGTCAGACTAGCTTCATTATTACCTTATTGGGCAAGTTACTTAATCTTTCTGTGTCTTAGTTTTCTCATCTATAAAATGGAGGGATAATATAGTATCTGCCTCCCAGGGCTGTTTAAAGGATCCAAGGAGTTTTATGTGTCACGCCCTTAGAACAGTACCTGGAACATGGTGAGTGCTATATAAGTATTTGCTGCTTATTATAACCCTCTTTGGAAGGACACCATTGCCTGTGGCAATAATGAGGCCCCTTCAAGCACCCTCCCAGACAGTAAGCGCTGATGAAGGGAACAGGAACAGAAGAGAAGGAAAAGGCTGGACGCTGCCAATCAACAAGTGTGTGAGCACTTCCATGCCTCTTCCCCTACCTTAGCAAATTGCCCAAAATAGCCAAGGAAGGAGGGTTCTTTACTTGGTGGGGCCTTGGGGTGAGAGGGTATTGGGGGTTGACAGCCTGCAGGTACAGGAACTTCAGGCACCAATGCTATGATGTGACTTGACACTATTTTTATCAGAGGCAGAGTTGCACAGTGGCATCAACACATCTTGATGGATATAAGCAAGGGTTCTAGAGTCAGACTGAATTCAAGTCCTGGTCTATCATGTGGTCAAAGCTAATCTAATGGTGTAATTAGAACTCAACCATGAGTGATAATCTTTCTAAAAAGGCAAAGTTGAACTGGGGATTCTATGTCCTCCTAATTTCTCACAGAAGACCAAATCTATGTTTGAATAACCAAAAAGTCTGCTAGCCTAATAGGCACCTATGTGCCAGTCAGGAAAAGTCTTCATTTCTTGAGGCTGACAAGCCTCAAGCTGGACTTTACTCCCAAATCCCCCTCTTTCCAGGAGCCCTTGTTCAGCACCTAACCTTAACACATATAATCTGAGCACAGTTAACCAATGTAGTTACTATTTTAATTTGAAGGAAAAAAAACTTGGAAGAAAAATGTCATTTAATTAAAAAATAATAAAGTCTATGGATTTTACATAAATTTTTGCAAATATTCAAGATCAGGAAGACTGAATCCTGAAAGCCAGGGCCAGTCTTACTCTTGTACGAGAATTAGGATCCTAAGCAGAAAACAAGATATATGATCATTCTTAGACGGAAGTGTTTGTAAATGGTTTGCCAAACAGAGATTGGAATTGAAAACTAATGGTTACTCTCACCATCATATATGAAGCATAGCAATAGTAATAAAACAATTTTCCTCATGAATTCTTTAAGCAAAAAATCCTAAGAGTAATTTGAGAAAGTTGTATAGTAAATTATCTCTGCCATTTTGAAATAGGGAGAAAGCAGATACATTAAAATATCCTCTGCATGTAATTTACATATAGCTGCAAGGTATAATGAAGTCAGTAGTAAGAGATGTGAAACCCTTGGATTAGGAGAGAAGAAATGATTTATAATTTTCACAGTTACCACCGACTTTGTGTATTTTCCCGGTTTGTATTCTCCCGTGACCTATAGAACAGTCCTGTCAAGAATGCTTCCCAAGACGGGGGATTTCTTTCCCTGGTGGTATGGAAGGATGAGAGTTGGACTGAGTGAGGATATGGGAGTGTCAGTTTGCACTTTACCACCAATCAGCTGGACTGCATGAAATGACCTTCTTTTCATTCTCCATCTGGGAAACTCCTATTCATCTTTCAAAACTCAGCTCAACTGCTACTTCCTCTGGGAAGCCTTCCAGGACACCCCCAGGGAAAGTCTCTGCGTTCTTATACACTTTGCTCAGTCTCTTTTAGAGTATTTTTTGCTGTTTCATAATTTTGGTTTA
Organism: Lipotes vexillifer; assembly: GCF_000442215.2. NCBI lineage: Eukaryota > Metazoa > Chordata > Mammalia > Artiodactyla > Lipotidae > Lipotes > Lipotes vexillifer. The sequence continues at coordinate 1,440,953 of NW_006792541.1, forward strand.
CCATACATGGTTTTCTGACTAAAAAATAACTTTCTCAAAGGCAGGCAACGTGACCTGCTATCTTTATTTCTTGGGCACCTAGCACGGTATTTGACTAAATAAATGATTAATTGAATTAATGTCCCTAGGTACCTCATGCAAACTCTCTGGTACTGCATTTTCTTCATCTGTAAAAGGAAGGCATCCATCTGTTTTCTCAAGTTCCCATCCAGTTCAAATGCTACTTGAATGTATAATATTTAGTTACAGATATTCCATCCAGATCTTTTCTAGGGGTAGGGCAGACTGAGTTACCTCTGGGATTCTGCCATCTCCTCGTTGTACCCTCTCCATGCAGCTGATTCCCCTGCACATCCTGGATATGACTTTTCCACAGGCCCTTGCCCTCAGCTACTTGTCAGTAGTGTCAAGGTTCAGAGCACAGATCCTGGAGACAGACTGTCTGAATACAAATACTGGCTCTAGCACTTATTAGCTATATGACCTTGGGAATGTTATTTAACCCCTCAATTCCCTAATTTTCAAATAGGGATGATGATGGTGATGATGATAATGATGGTGATAATAAATTGCGTCTACCTCATAGGGTGTCTAAGACGGGTTCTGATCAATCACAGTGAATGCCAGCCTTCCTGGACATAGGACTCTACCCCACCCCATGCTGAGTGTGTTGTGGTTGTTGACTGTTTTAGAGAATGGGAAAAATAAGGTTTTAGTAAAAGATACTACAATAGATATTTTCAATAGGCAAAGGGGGAGGCATGATCCAGGTCAAGTCCAGGCCCTAGAAGGCTCACCCCAAGACAGGTTTCCAAGCTCTGTTGATTTCACAGGCAATAAATAATGAGACCAGGCTGTGGAAATTACTCTTCCTCTGTCTACTTTTTATCAGAAAATAATATTAGGTGGTTTCTCAAGAGTTATGTTTCTCTGATCGTAACTGCAACTTAAGAAACTGTTATTTTTAATAATAGTAATTAATAGTAGAATAACACTTTATTTTTTTTTCATAAGATTCTCACAAACCTGTGAGATGGGTAAAGAAGTTATTATCTGCTCTTTTAAAAGAGTGATCACTAATCTATTGTATTTAGGAGTGTTAAACGTAAGATTTTTGGCAGTGCTTTGGAAACTTACATGGACATTGATGAATCAGCAGAGTAACTCAGATTTTCTCCATCAGTTTCCTGGAATCTAATTGTAAACCTTGGATGATTTTAGAGTCTAAGTATAATAACTTATATTAAATGGACCCATAGCTTAGAAATTGTTGCTGTCACAAATAATATATTACTTCACTTACTCCAAGAATATAAGGTAACTTTTTAAATTCACAGAGCAAACTAGAAATAGACATGCCAAATTCATAGATTAGGTATAAAATGTTGTAGCAGCATACCTTTGAAATACAAATCTATCAGGAGCTCTATAGACCACCTCTCCTTTATGGAAATGAACATGGTGTCTGGTCACAAATTAAAATTCCACTTGACAGAATACATGGTGCAGAATGAATAATCTTCACTCAAGCAATTCACAATTATACTCCTAATCCTATCTCATTGTTCATTATATTAATACAGACTTGACTTTTAAGGGAATGCTTGACAACGGTTAAAACTAATGCCTTAAAATGTAAGCTTGGGTATAGATACAGATCTATGGAATAGATATTAACATATAATAGCTGGATCTTCTGTATTGAATTCTAGATGGGTATTTGTTTGCTGGTAATCTTATTTGACAAGTCCAGAGAAAAAGAATTATATCAACTCATCACTAAATGCAATTCCGGCGATGCTTCCTTATTCCTGAGAGCAAGTGAGGTAAGCAACCTTTTTTTATTGGGCAGATTGATGGAATAATATTTTGGAAAAATTATAGGGAGTAAACAGATGGGAAATGGGAGAAAAGCCACATGGGTAAGAAAAATCATGAGTTTTCACTATATAACTATAAAATATAAAGGACAATTCTTTTGGGAACTCCATAGGTCACTTGATTCAACAACAGTGATATATTTTCGTTTCAGCAAAGCTTCTAAACTTTGGGAGTACAGGAGTTTTATGACATACGGCTCTCAGCACCAGCTGTGACAGAGAAAAAGGGCTGTTGATAGAATAATTCTGATTAAGATAATGAGATCCTTGGCTGGCCACATTTAATAGCCTCACAGGAAATTTTAGGGTGGAAGTCAGCCAACAAGCCCATCTTCATTTGCCCTTTCCTTTGAGTTGGCATAAAGAGCAGACACTTATTTCTCTGAAAAATTAATTCCTTAAAAAAATTTTAATGGAGTCACTTCACATGGTAGTCCAGCCTATATTTTAAATTAGGTAAAAGCTTTAAAATAACTCCCTATCTTACTGGCTTGCTACATCCCCTTCTTGTCCTCATTATGTCATCCTGGGCATTGTGTCATGACTACGAAAGGTGGAGGGAACATTCAAGAACTGGAACCATTTGAGATGGGAGTGTTGCGGTCCGGGAGCCACACGCCTGGAGTCGAGTTCCCCGGCAAATGCGACCCGTGCCCCAACCAAGGACACCCGAGAATCACCAACACCAAGTAGAAAGATTAGCAAAGGATTTATACAAGTATAGAAGCTTACACAAACTGTCCGGACAGGGTCCCACTCGGAGAGAAGTGAGTGAGACCCCGACTAACAGTCGGGCGAGGCTTTTATACCCTTAACCCGGTTCTTCCCGCCCCAAGCAAGCAAGCAAAGCAACTTTCTTACAGAAGCCAAAATGTGCTGTTAGCCCTGAAGCTGTTCTTCCGTTTCTTTCGTCACATTCCCCCCTTTTTCTAGGAACTAATCAAATCCTTGATTCCTGGTCTTCCGTATTCAGGAGGTATGTTTCATTTTGGGCTAAAGTTTGCCCAGTCAATCCGTCTGTTAAAAGGATATCCTCCCACTTGCCCCAGTTGTCCCACCCAGAGCAACATAGGAACCCAGCCCAAAATCACTTGCGAATAATGCGCAGCTTTAGGGGGTCCTGCGGGTGAGCCTGTGCTTTCCATTCTGTGGAGTCCTCTTCTGGTTAATCCAAGTCCGGACACCATCGACTTTAACAGCAGTCGGGGTACTCAACACATGAGGTCCAGTCCACCTAGTCTCCAATGTCTGGGGGTTATGCTTCTTTACCCAGACTAAGTCTCCAGGCTGGAAAGCATGGGGAACAGCAGAGGGTAAGGAAAATGCATATTCCATGGGGAATGGCAGGGGACCAGGATTCCTGCTTTTAGGAGCCGATTAATGTGGGGGGTTATTCCCTTTTTAGCTTTTTCAGTTAAGGGGTACTGTCGTAGTCGAATCGGGGTGGCTCCAGCCTTTAATTCTACCACCACTGGTATTCGACGGGCCATAGCCCCAAAGGGGTGGTTTTCTGCCCAGACTAAGGGGAATTCCTCTCTTAAAACAGCCAGTTGAGGATTGTCCTCTGGGTGTGCTTTTTGTCCCATTTCAAATAGCAGTCCTTCCTCCTGCAGGGGCAGTGTGATCATAATGGAGGGAGGCTTGTCTGGCCCGAATGCAAATTCAAATCCTCCTTTATCAAACTTTATGGTAGTCTGTAAATGTTGTAGCAAATCTCGTCCTAAGAGTCCTTCATAGGGGCAGTCAGGCATGACCAGGAAGGAGTGGGTGACTGTTTGTTTGCCCAAGTCGACCTTCCTGTCTGTGGTCCAAAAACAGTTCAATTCGGTTGGGGTTATCAGTGGGCCGTCCATCTGGACCAAGTACCTGTTTACGGGCCCCCCACATGATTTTTTTTCTCTTTCTTCCGTGGTAAACAAAACCTGTAACAATTGCTGACAATCATCCCAGGTCGGCTGGTGAGTTACAAATATAGGTTCTCAAGTGATCTCTAGACCGGGTATGCGGTCTCCTGGGCCGACCTGGGAGGATGTCGTCATCGGGGCCGGTATCCGCCTCGGGAGGGACATATGGAGGGGGAGGTGCAGACGCCTCGGGAGGAGGGGTTTCCTCTTCCTCTCCCTCCGCTACAAGAGGAGGGGGCGGGGACGTAGAGCTTTTAACATTAGGTTTTTTCCCGTCGCCATCTTGGCGGCACATAATGTTATCTTTAGATCTTGTTTCCTTTCTGTTGGTAGCTCCCAGCGGGGGCAACCAGGGCCTCAGCCAGTCAGGTGGTGTCTCCACGAGACCCCGCCAACACTCAATATAAAGGATCTGCTATAACCGGACCTTCGGATGGCCATCCCACCTCAAATGTAGGCCGTTCCAATTCACAAAAGGTGCGGAGGGTTTCCGGAGATACAGAGGCCCCGAATCCCCTGGCGATCTGGCGGAAGTCTCTGAAGTGGTCCAGAACTAGGCTCAGGGGGGTCTGCATCCGGGACATACCTTGTCCCATTGTTAAATTTCTGTTGAGCTAAAGGTTTTAGCACAAGCACAAAGCCAAAGTGTCCAAGCAAATGTAAGAGCACACACACGAGTGACAAAAGACAGAAGGGGAGAACAACAAGTTTTGACACAATCCCAGTTCAAAGTCGGGACAAAAGAATATCGAAACCGACTTTGAATTCGCAAGGAGGAATCGCGGCGTCCCGTGACTCCTCCCGACTCCGGGCTCAACGTCGCGTCCGACAAGCCTCAATGGAGTCTCCTAGTTTCTTGCCGGCAAGCCAGGGCTCGCAAACTTACCCGAGGAAGGAGCAGGCGGTGGCTTCGGAGGAGGGACCCTGTTTCAGATCTTTAACCTCCACTTCGAGTAGTCCAAAGACAGGGAGGGACCCTGTTTCAGGTCTTTTACCTCCACTTCGAGTATTCCAAAGACAGGGAGGGACCCTGTTTCAGGTCTTTAACCTCCACTTCGAGTATTCCAAAGACAGGGAGGGACCCTGTTTCAGGTCTTTAACCTCCACTTCGCGAGCCCCCAAATGTTGCGGTCCGGGAGCCACATGCCTGGAGTCGAGTTCCCCGGTAAATGCGACCCGTGTCCCAACCAAGGACACCCGAGAATCACCAACACCAAGTAGAAAGATTAGCAAAGGATTTATACAAGTATAGAAGCTTACACAAACTGTCCGGACAGGGTCCCACTCGGAGAGAAGTGAGTGAGACCCCGACTAACAGTCGGGCAAGGCTTTTATACCCTTAACCCGGTTCTTCCCGCCCCAAGCAAGCAAACAAAGCAACTTTCTTACAGAAGCCAAAATGTGCTGTTAGCCCTGAAGCTGTTCTTCCGTTTCTTTCGTCACAGGAGTGCAGGAAGAAAATGCCCCATAAGGAACTCTGAATCCATGTAGAGAAGGATCTTAAATGGCTAGGATTAGACCACAGATGATTCTTTTTTAATTAATTAATTTACTTTTGGCTATGTTAGGTCTTCATTGCTGCTCACAGGCTTTCTCCAGTTGTGGCGAGCGGGGGCTGCTCTTAATTGAGGTGCACAGGCTGCTCACTGCAGTGGCTTCTCTTGTTGCGGAGCACGGGCTCTAGGCACACGGGCTTCAGTAATTGTGGCGTGTGGGCTCAGTAGCTGTGGTTCACGGGCTCTAGAGCACAGGCTCAGTAGTTGCGGCGCGCGGGCTTAGTCGCTCTGCAGCATGTGGGATCTTCCCGGACCAGAGCTCGAACCCGTGTCCCCTGCATTGGCAGGCAGATTCTTTTTTTTTTTTTTTTTTGCGGTACGCAGGCCTCTCACGGCTGTGGCCTCTCCCGCCGCGGAGCACAGGCTCCGGACGTGCAGGCCCAGCGGCCATGGCCCACGGGCCCAGCCGCTCCGAGGCATGCGGGATCCTCCAGGACCGGGGCACGAACCCGTGTCCCCTGCACCGGCAGGCGGACTCCCAACCACTGCGCCACCAGGGAAGTTCCACACAGACGATTTCTAATTAAGAGTGCTATGGATTGAATCATTGTGCCCTCTCCAAATCCATGTGTTGAAATCCCAACCCCCAACAGGATGGTATTAGGAGGTGGAGACTTTGGGAGATGATTAGGCCATGTGGTTTGAGTCCTCGTCAACGGGATTATCACCTATATAAAAGAAGCCAAGAAAGCACCCTTGCCCCTTCCTCCATGTAAGGTTACAGGGAAAAGGCAGCCCTTAATGAGACAACAAGCTCTTACCAGACACCAAATCTGCCAGCACTATGATCTTAGACTTCCCAGCCTCTAGAATGATGAGATATAAATGTTTGTTGCTTAAAAGCCATCAAGTTTATGGCATTTTTGTTATAGCAGTCCAAATGGACTAAGACAGGGAACTTAGCATAATCAGATTTGTGCTTTAAAAAAAATCACTCTGGTGACAATATGGAGGACAGATTGGAAGGGAAAGACATTGGACTTTGTGATATTACTTGGAAGATTCTAGAAATAGGCTGAGGGGAGAAATGCTGAGAAACTGAACTAAGACAGTGACTCTGGGAATAGAAAGGAGAAAACAGATTCAAGACTAGTCATCTGGTCTTGTCCTTTCTCTCTCTGAAGTACCTCTACCAGTTTAGTCAAATGTCTCAATAATGCCCTTTAGAGCATCTTGCTTTCCTCCAGTCCAGGATCCAGTCCAGGATCACGTATTGTATTTGGTTGCTGTCTCTTTAGTCTCCTTTAATGGGGAAACATTCATCAGTTTTCCATTATCTTTCATGACACTGACACTATTAAAAAGTACAGGTCAGTTCTTTTATGGACCGTTCCTTAGTTTTGGTTTGTCTGGTGCTTGCTCATGATTCGATTCAGGCTATGCTTTCCCGCTGGAATACCACATATGCAATGTCATGTCCTTCACAGGGTCACATCTGGAGGCCACATGATGTCTGCCTGCTCCTCATTGGTTATATTCATCTTGATCACCCGGTCAGGGTGTTGTCTGGTTACTCCATTGTACAGTTACTGTTTCCCTTTTTGACCAATAAGCAATCCGTGGGGAAATACTTTATTGCCATATAAATGTTCAGCTCTGCGGCAAACGTCCCTCCCTGGATTGAGCATTCTCTCTCTCTCTTTTTTTTTTTTTTTGCGGTACGCAGGCCTCTCACTGCTGTGGCCTCTCCCATTGCGGAGCACAGGCTCTGGACGTGCAGGCCCAGCGGCTATGGCTCACGGGCCCAGCCGCTCCGCGGCATGTGGGATCCTCCCAGACCGGGGCATGAACCTTGTGTCCCCTGCATCGGCAGGCGGACTCTCAACCACTGCACCACCAAGGAAGCCCCTCTCTTTTTTTAAAATAATTAATTAATTAATTAAATTTTGGCTGCGTTGGGTCTTCATTGCTGCGCGTGGGCTATCTCTAGTTGCAGCGAGCGGGGGCTACTCTTCATCGTGGTGCACAGGCTTCTCATTGCAGTGGCTTCTCTTGCTGCAGAGCAGGGGCTCGAGGCACGCGGGCTTCAGTAGTTGTGGCACGCAGGCTCAGTAGTTGTGGTGCACAGGCTTAGTTGCTCCGCGGCATGTGGGATCTTCCCCGACGAGGGCTCAAACCCATGTCCCCTGTATTAGCAGGTGGATTCTTAACCACTGCACCACCAGGGAAGTCCGATTGAGCATTCTCTGATGATTCCTGTCCAGATGAATTTTTACCATGTTGGTTGCAAAATGGTCATTTTTCCAGAAGCTCCTTTTTTTTTTTTTTTTTTTTTTTGCGGTTTCGGACCCCTCACTGTTTTGGCCTCTCCCGTTGCAGAGCACAGGCTCCGGACGCGCAGGCCCAGCAGCCATGGCTCACGAGCCGCTCCGTGGCATGTGGGATCTTCCCCGGACCGGGGCACGAACCCTTGTCCCCTACATCGGCAGGCGGACTCTCAACCACTGCGCCACCAGGGAAGCCCCCAGAAGCTCCTTTTCTACTAGACATAGTGTTGCCTGAAATCTATATATATGTATATGAAATATATATATGATATATAGTTGTGGGTTTGTGGCTAAATTCTCGTAGAACTGTTCTGTGGGACTTCCAGGAAGTCTCCTTCAAAGCACAGGGGTCGGGGGTGAGGGGGAGACAGGTGTTTATCTCCCTCCCTCCTCCTTCCTGCTGCCTGTAACACAAACATGATAGCTGGAGATCTGTCAGTCAACTTAGACCACCTTGTATCTTGCAAATAAAATCCTCAAACAGGATTTTGAGGATGCCATAACATCCTCAAAGAAAAGAAACTTGGGTCCCCGTTGACACCGTGAAACTTCCAACCAGCCTTGGACTGCCTACGTCCAGACTTCTATCTTGTTTAAGCCACTGTTTTGGGGATCTCTCTTACAGATGAACAAAAGCTTCTAGCTAGATACATACTTAGTAGTTGAATCTTTGAGAAAGTATGGGCCGCTTCCTCAGTAGAGCATGAAGTAAGAAGAGAGAAGGGTTAAGGATTAGGGCCCTGAAGAATACTGAAAATTACTGAATAGTAAAGGAGCCAGTGTAGAAATCTGTGAAAAAATCAAACATCAGGACAGAGTGGTGCTTCCAAAATCAAGGGAGTAAAGAGGTTGAAGGGAGAATGGCACGAACAGTTCAAATATCATAAGAGTTCAAGTGAAATAAAACTGAAGAGCCTCCACTGAGTTTGGCCATTACAGGTCTTTGGTCACTTACCAAGAAGAATTTTATTAAAATGCTCATTTTCAGTGGTTTCCAGGAAAAACATTTTAGAAAAATGAATAAGAAAATTCTCTGCCCTTACGAGCTTACTGTCTAGAAGGAAAACAGAAATTCATAATCACAATATATAGCATATTATAGGACTTAAAAATCGGTACATGATAGGAGCCGTGAAAAAAGGAACTAATTTCAGCTTGATGTACTAATTGGAGGATATAAGGTTTGAGCTGAACCTTGAAAGATGATTGGAATTTCCCCCATGAAAAGGACATTCGAGACTAAGAAAACAGAAAAAGATTCAGAAGTTATAAAGTATAGGATTTACTCTTGAAACATCTCACTTTTCTGGTGGTGGTAGGATAGGGTTTTAGCGACTTTGGTGTAAGGTGATAGGGCTTCAGAGGTGGGCTGGGGCCTCACTGTGGAAGGCTGCATAAAACAGCAGAGAGGACGGACTTTCTTCTGTAAGCAATGGGGAGCTACCACAGGTTCTTAAGAGGCAAGTGCTTACTATAAATGTTTTATAAGGATGTGACTAGAGGCCAGGTGTAGGGGGAAGAGATTAGTGATGGGGATTACTTAGAAGATTTTGCCATGGTTGTAGCTAAATAGCATGAGCATAAATATGGGCAATGGCAGTAGGAAGGAAAGGAAGAGGATGAATTCAAGAACCATTTCAGAGGGTGGTGAAGGGAAAGTGTCCTGAAAATATTATTACCATAGGATTCCTGTCTTTGTAAAACACTACCCCTAAACCAGGCTTGGGAGACCTAAACGAACCATGGAGTGATTCCTGCT
>NW_006792541.1:1450373-1454419 GCF_000442215.2 Lipotes vexillifer
CTGCTGCTGTTGGTGTAGCTTTCCTCCCTAATGCCAGCTGGAGTAGCCTTCTGCTAACTATGATAACAGTGAAGAGCAGTCTGTGATCATCAGAAGTCATTATTCTTTAGAATACCCATCTAACAAAAGCTTGCTACTATTTATTAAGTACCTAAGTGACAGTCACTGCATGAGTGCTTTGTGTATTTTACCCTAGAGATCTTTACATCAATACAGTAATTTATCAGGTGTGGAAAATGAAGCCCATTGAAGGGAAAGAACTTGCCCAGGGTCACTCAGGACTTTCCAAGTCCAAGGCACTTAGCCTGATGGAGATGATGACCAAAATGCACAAAATCCTTTGAACCTTTACTAAAACATTTGCCTTTTCAGGATAGCTAAATTTCTGTCTTTTCCCTTTATTTAAAAAAAAAAAATCCTCCTATCTAATCTCTTGTGTTTCTTACTAATATACATCCAAATACATTGCAAGTATTTCTGAAAAAATGATTTCAACATTAGGCCTTCCAAGTACTTGAATTTCTTTTTTTTTTTTTTTGCGGTACGGGGGCCTCTCACTGTTGTGGCCTCTCCCGCTGCGGAGCACAGGCTCCGGACGTGCAGGCTCAGCGCCCATGGCTCACGGGCCCAGCCGCTCCGAGGCATGTGGGATCCTCCCGGACCGGGGCACGAACCCGTGTCCCCTGCATCGGCAGGTGGACTCTCAACCACTGCGCCACCAGGGAAGCCCTACCCGACTTTCTTGACTTCAATCCACAGTCATATATTAGATGATGCTCCTAAGTTTCCTCCAAGTGCTGAACTTGGATTCTTTGTGTTCCAGCTAACAAATGATTATTTAAGGTCGGAGAGGGAAGATGGTTGGTAGGCAACAGTCTGCCTCACACTGTTTGGACAAATATTTGAATAGTTTACTGCATTTTGCCTTTATTAAAAGAGTATAAAATATAGATAAAAGTGTTGATAATAGGAATAAGAAGCATTGGTCTTATAAATTTAATACAACCATGTCAGTCAGAAAGGAGCAAATCTTCAGCCTCCTCAGATGCTTTTTAGACTTCAACTGATTAATTTTTATCCAGTTGTGATGGAAAAATGCAAAATTGAGACTATGAGTAAAGTGCTAGAACCACATTATCAAAGATTACATCTACACACACACACACACACACACACACACACACACACACACGAATAAAATCCTCCCTTAAAATATATAATTCTATTATTTAGCTTTCACACATTTTACTCTAATTCACATTTTCACAAACTCATATATGAAAAGGGGACTCTCTGCTTCTCTTTATATTCGTAGTTCTCAAATCTTGTGGGCTTTTTAAAATAACTTTTCTCATTTCTTCCTAACACCCACCTTCTTTTACCCTTAACAGAAGTCTAATGCTGCCGTTTCCCTATGTTTAGCTCTAACTTTTCCTCTCTGTTCTGAACTGCAACCCTCACACCTTCATTCCTTTCTATCAGTTGCACTTGCTTTCCTTTCCCCTAAAATGTTTCCTAAATGTCCGGATGATTTTTCTTCCCAAAGTGATCCTAAGTGCCTTTAAGCAAAGAGATTAGGAATACAGTCAACATAAAGAAGTAAGAATTAGAAATAGAAATAACTGATGTATTGGCAGTTTCTCAGAATTTTATTCCATGTGGATTATTTCTTGATTGTGCACTTTAGACCATAAGAACTATAAGAATTCCTCTGCTTGGCACAGTCTTGAGAATCCTGTTATAAGCACCAAATGTAATATTAAGAAATGAAATTTAGGGCTTCCCTGGTGGCGCAGTGGTTGAGAGTCCGCCTGCCGATGCAGGGGACACGGGTTCGTGGCCCGGTCCGAGAAGATCCCACATACCGCGGAGCGGCTGGGTCCGTGAGCCATGGCTGCTGAGCCTGCGCGTCCGGAGCCTGTGCTCCACAATGGGAGAGGCCACAACAGTGAGAGGCCCGCGTACCGCAAAAAAAAAAAAAAAAAGAAACGAAATTTAGTGAATAGTGCACACAGAGGACCTAAATTCCAATCTAATGTCTGACTTTTGTATAATAATTAACCCCACAAAATCTTGCTCATTTTAGACTTAGTAGAAGGAAAAACAAATCTAAATTCATGAAAAATGTGAATCAGGGACTATTTTTAAAAGCCAAATCGTTGTGTTATTTTCCTATACCTAGAGTAACTTGAACTGCTAAGGAGGGTTTTCTAAGCTTTGCCTACCCTAATGATCGAATAACACTTTGGGTAGTTAGTAGGATCAATTTAAATATAAATAGCAAATGCATGTATCGCCTTAAAAACCTTTCTTCTTTTAAATAGGCTCGCATCCTAACCACACAATCACTGTCTCACTTAGGGGACTAATTTGCTCTGGGGATAGCACTGAGAGTTAGTCCCTCCAAGAATGGTTTCGTTAGAGATTTACATTTTATTTTAATCTCAAGAATTAGGGTTACATCTCTGACAAAATTAGAAAGGCTTAGAAAGGGATTCACTGAATGAAATAGCATATGTGATTTCAACTGTGAGGGACAGGGTCAAACATTGTCTTAAGTGGTAACCCCCAGACTATCACTTTCCATTTATCATAAATAATTAGGTGGTAGTTTTGCTATGTCATCAAGTGCATGGGCCTTGGAGTTAGAAAAACAAATCTGGATTATACTGAGAATTTGTGGATTTTGAAACACTTAGATACAGCACTTAACTGATGCCACCCCATGGTCCCCCACCCCCCAAATTCTTAGGGACAAAATAAAGGGACAGCAAAGTGCCATTCAAAACCCACAAGATTTAGAGTAAAATGACCAGTTTGTATCTGGAGCACATAGCACTGTGACTTTAGACAAGTCCTGTAACCTCCCTGAGCCTGTTTCCCAGCTACAAAATGATACTACCGCCCTCAGAATGCTGTTTTGAGTATTAAGTTGAATCATGCATAAGAAAGTGCTTGAAAACTGTTTAGTATCATTCAAATGCTAGAGTAAAAATGGAGGAACATTTAATTTGCATTTGATTGTTTTTAAAATGAAACTGTTCTTGTCTTGGCCAGGGAGAAAAATTTCCTCCAACACTTGGCATCTTTTGAAAACCAATAATAAACTCTTTCACCCATGATTGACTCGTAATCATTTCATACTTTTGTGAAAAGAGGGAAACATGATTTCAAAAGTAGTGATTTTAGACAAATTGTCAAATCACCCCTACATTTGTGACAACTTTTGGGTCAGGAAAGCATCTCCATGTAGATGCAATGTGGAGTTTAAAGTGTTTTTTCACAGAAACATCAACAACAACTTTTAGCTACATTGTTAAAAATTAAATTTTCCTTATGTTTCGTTTAACATGAACTAAAGTTTTACAAAGATAATCCAGTAATAGGATCCTGAGAGATGACAGGCAAGCATTGAAGGGAAGAATTGCCTTTAATATATTTTGTATTTATACATGAAGGAAAACCAAGATAGTGACTTTTGACTAGGCTAGATCATCTAACTCCAGATGGTGAAGGTAATATCATCAACAATTTGTTTATTGTTAGCAGGACTCTAAGCACTGAATGGAGAATAACAAAGAAGAGGAAACATAAATATGTAATAACACATCACCTATCAGAGTTCAGAAATATAGAAATTTCACCCTGGCTGAAATGCCAATCATTTTCCCCCTGCCGAAGTCTCCTCAGAGAGCCTGTTGCCTGCAGGCTAGAAGAGCATTCTGTAAAGAGGAGGGCCCTGCCCTGCTCTCTGACCAGCTAATTTGACCAGGGACAGATACTTGGCCCAAACTGAGTCAATCAGATTTTCAGAGACGGGAAGGCTGAATTGGAGGGTGCTGGCATTGAAGACGCAAGGTCATGATGCAAGGTCATGCATTGCCAAAATCGACAGCATGGCAGCCCAAAGCCAGTGTTATGAAGGAAAGGAAAGTAAAAACTCTACAGAGAAGCAGAATAGCTAATTTGCAGAGAGGAAGGTGGAGCAGATGAGAAACAGGACAAAGAGATTAGGGAACCAAGTAGCTAGAAGGAGAAAGGGAAAG
>NW_006792541.1:1454481-1481877 GCF_000442215.2 Lipotes vexillifer
GGAAAGAGAAAGAGAATGAGAGAGAAGCTCTCCGACCATGCATACTTCCTTCAGTTGGGTTCTGAATAATGTCTTAAAATAAGTCTCCTTTCCTTTCCTTGTGCAGTCTCCAGTATGTTTTGGTTCCTGAGAATCAAGGGATACTTTAATAAGCCATTCACTGATTGGACTAGAGCCAAAAGTAAACAAGAAAGGCATCTGAACAGTCAAATTACATTTTGAAAATACTATCTACTAAAGTTCACGTGACACTAAAGGTCTTTCATTGCTTATTTAATTTCTTATAACAGCTTTATTAAGATATAATTCACATAATATAAAATGCATCCCTCTTTAATTACCTGTTTACTTTAAATTTGTTTTAATTCCACCAAGCTTCCAGATTTCATGTCTAACTCTATGAGTAGCCTTAATAACGAAGAGAGAATGGCTAGTAGAAGCTAGCACACTGCAGCAATAAAGTGAGTTGAGAGCCTAGCAGCAAAGGAGGAAATAGAAAAACTCTAACTAGGAGAACAATAATTCCAAACGGGAAAAAAGGAGCAATCTGGGGCCATGTAGAGTGTTTTCGTCAGGCTTTTCTAGTTCCGAGGAACAGCTCAAGTTACATCTAATATTAGGGTAAGGAGTTGTAAGGAATGAAGAAAACAAGAATCTCAACCCCTCAGGGCCTCGTGGGAACCACCAACGGCCAAATCACCAAACCTCTGGAAGACCAGGCGCCGTAGCAGCGCCAGACCTCAGGAAGACTGTGACTAGGACGCCATCGAGAATCCAAGGTTACCCTGGGACTTCAACATCGCACATCGTCACCTCAGTGATCAGTTATTTACGGCCTCAGCTCTCCCCTCTGGCTGCGCTTAGCAGTGTCTTGCGTCTTCTCTGTGACCCCTGACCCACTTCCTCAACCCCTCTTTGGAATTTATAAACTGCCAGCTCTTGACCTATTACAACCTGCAGACTCATTCTGTTTGGCCGGTGTGGTGCCTTCACGTTTAGAGTTCCAAAGTCTTGGGGTGGGGCATGAACTTGGCCGTCACACGAATCTTTGCCAAGCCCGGCTACCTTCGCCACGCCCCCTTCTCTCATTTGCATAGCCCACCCCCGCTGCTGAAGGTCGGAGTCGGTGATTCCTGCTCTCTACCTCTTTTCTACCTCACAGCTTGTGCTTAGCATCAGACTTGCTTCCTCATAACTTTGGCTTATTCTACCCCATTGGCTCTCTGTGTACATGTTTTTAGCTCCCACTGTTCACCAGTAATTCCCAGCTCAAATTCTCCAAAGGGAGAATCCGAACCACACAGTTGTGGCTAAACTTTTTCCACTGGTCCATGCTGTAGACTGCTGGCCAGCCTACAGCATGTCTGCTTTAGGACAGGAGTCCACTCTGTGTTATCAGGTGCGGCTGAGGAACTGCAGTGCCTGCGGAGAACAGAACACAGTTGTCTGAGGCTGACACCTCAGCAGGGCCCATGAGCAGCGCAGGTACCTTTAGTTGGGGCTGAGGGAAAGGTGTCTGCAGTAATTGTCCAGCCCAGTGAAGTCTGAGGGACCTAACTCTGCAAAACCTTAAAAAGACTGAGAGAATCAGGTTCCATCTAGCGTCCTCAAAGTCTATGATCCTAACATGGAGTCTTTAAGAAAAGGTTAAATTGTGTTCAGTGCTCTCTGTCTAAGGAAACAGTGATGTGTATAGTATGCTTTGGAAGAATTTTGAAAATCATGAAAGTAAAAATGATGGAAGCTATTTAATGTGTATTCAGATATTTGAGAAACCTTGGATGGTAAAAACAAAACAACAACAACAACAACAACAACCAAAAAAAACTTCATTTTCCATTGAAATAGGAATTAGTCCTACAAAGTTAAGAACAGAAGCTCGGAACGTTTTCTAATCCTGGCTCTGCCACTTACCAGCTAGCAAAATCTTTAGTAATTCATTTCCTCAACTGCCTCATCTATAAAATGAGGGTAATAACAGTACCTATCTTGTAGAGTTGTCAGATTAAACTAAATATTCCAAATAAAACCTTTAGAATGGGTACCTGGTGCATAGTTAGTGCTAAAAATTAATTATTATTATTGCTGCCATTGTTTTGTTATTATATAAATAAGGGAGTTATGTACTAATACATTAGTAGGATTTTTATAATGGTCGATAACTGTCGAGATTTTCCTCTTTGTACATATATATTCTCTAACATTTTGTTGTAGCTCTGTCGCACAAATTATGTATTGTATTTCCACATGAAACAAACTGCTTCAGTTGACTTACTATACTCTATAACAACAGTGTTTTGTTTGAGGGGATCTGAGTTTATTTTAACCCTAATGCTGGTCTGTCTATCCATTAGCTTATCTTGGTGCCTAGACTGAAAGGCAACCCTGGCAAGGCAACCTTCAGAGCAGGCCCCTATGTGGATAGCTGTCAATTCAAAAGTAAACACCTTTGAAAAACAACAAAGGCTATAGCTGATGCCAAAGGATTTATCTAAAGTCAGTCTTTTTGGTGTCTCTGGCCAGTTCTAGGTTGACTTCCTGCCTGGAAATAAGACAGGAAAGTGCTGGAATGGGTGCACGCCAAAAGGGCTGAGACCCAAAAGAAGTGGCACTCAATGAAACCATTAGAATCAGTGAGGGAGCTTTAGAAAACATATCACTTCCGGTCCCACTTTACACCAATTAAATTCTAAACCTCAGGGGTAGGGCAGGGGATGGGAGAGGGCAAGCAGCCATATTTTTTAAAATTAATTTTTATTGGAGTATAATTGATTTACAATGTTGTGTTAGTTTCTGCTGTACAGCAAAGTGAATCAGTTATACATATACCTATATCCACTCTTTTTTAGATTCCTTTTCCATATAGGTCATTACAGAGTATTGAGCAGAGTTCCCTGCAAGCAGCCATATTTTTAAAGGTCCCCAAATGCTTATAATGTGTAGCCAGGGTTGGAACCCCACTAGGGCTTCTGCTAATTTTCTTCTGCCACTGGGCAGGCCCTCCTCAGAAGACAGGCTTCCGGGCAAGAACAGAGGAAAGGAAAAAAGAAGACCTTGCCCAAGAACCTGCTCATCATTGCAGCCACCTCAGGCGTTGGCCAGGCCTTACCCTCTGCTCAGCACTGGGTAGAAACCAAGTGGGAGGAGACGAGAAGATTGTGATTAGCGTTGCCTGCCTTCACAGAGCTTTCAGAACAGTTGGGGAATCAATATTAGCACACAAGAAATGGTCGCAGAACTGTGAAGCATTACTTTGTGGCTGTGATTGAAGGGGCACGCTCTGAGAGTTCAGCCAAGGGTGAGGTGAAGGTCAACATGGAGGACACAAAAACCTCCTGAGGATGAATCAGATCTGGGCACAAAGGGAGCCTGGGGAAGGCAGTTACAAGAACAGTGAACAGAATGAACAAAGAAAGGGCGTGGGGTGGCACAAACAGTGACGAGACCACTCTATCGAGGATGCAGGATATTCCTGGGGAGTAGTAGGAAATGCACTTGGATGATTTAAGTAGACTGGGGCCAAATTATAGAGGGCTGATGTATTAGCCTGAGTAATTTAAATGTCATGAAATAGGAATGCTGTCCTGGGGTCTTCAGTAATAATAGGCAATGTTTTTGAGTAATCTAACAGAATATTGGAGGAGACCAGAGATAGCAAGACTGAATAATATTGATTGTTTCAATAATCCCAGTGTGGAAAAGAAAACCCTGAAGGCCTATCGGTTATCATAGAAACAGATGAAGAATAAATCCTAGAAATAGCTGTACGTTCCTTTTGTATGTGCTTATTTTGATTTTTATCAGATTATATAATATATGCACACTATAAAATTTGAGAAATCACAGAAAAGTAAAAAGGAGAAAAATGCATAATCTCTCTAAATACAACCAACCACTGCTTTGACATATTTTTTCCAGTTTTTCATATATTTTTATGTGGTTGTGATCTCACTGTCTAAGCAATTTTGTATCCCATCTTTTTTTTTTTTTTTTTTTTTTTTTTTTGTTTGCGGTACGCGGGCCTCTCACTGTCGTGGCCTCTCCCGCTGCGGAGCACAGGCTCCGCGGCATGTGGGATCTTCCTGTACCGGGGCACGAACCCGTGCCCCCTGCATCGGCAGGCGGACTCTCAACCACTGCGCCACCAGGGAAGCCCTCCCCGGGCGGGCTCTTACCACTGCGCTATCAGGGAAGCCCTGTATCCCATCTTTAATATAATATGTGTGAGAATTTTTCTACACCCTTAATAGCTTTAAACTTTATTATTACATTAGCTGTGTTGTCTCTATTGGTATGGATGCACTGTGATTTATTTGTAGGACAATAGATTTCAAATTTCTTTCAATTCTTCCCCTGTTAAAACAGTGCTGAGGACTTCCCTGGTGGCGCAGTGGTTAAGAATCCGCCTGCCAATGCAGGAGACCCGGGTTCGAGCCCTTGTCCAGTAAGATCCCACATGCCGCGGAGCACCTAAGCCCGTGTGCCACAACTACTGAACCTGCTCTCAAGAGCCCACGAGCCACAACTACAGAAGCCCGCACACCTAGAGCCCGTGCTCCGCAACAAGAGAAGCCACCACAATGAGAAGCCCACGCACCACAATGAAGAGTAGCCCCCTGCTGGCCGCAACTAGAGAAAGCCCATGCACAGCAACAAAGACCCAACACAGCCAAAAATAAATAAATAAATTTATAAAATAAAATAAAATAATACAGTGCTGAGTAGAAGTATATCTCTATAGATTAAATGTGCCCATCTTGGTGGTTCTATCCATAAGATAAATTCCTAGATATGCCATTACTGAATAAAAATTTTTTTTAATTTAAAGCTCTTGCTACTTACTGAGAATTTGCATTTCAAAGTACTGAATTAATTTGCACTCCTGCCAACAGAATATAGCAATGCTGTTTTCACTCTAATTATCTTTCCTAATTTGCTAGAGTAAAAAAAATGAAATCTAATTTGTATTGTTTTAATTTGTGAGGTTGAACTTTTTATGTGTCTATTAACCACTTGTATGAATGATTTGTCCATTCTCTTTTCCCATCTAGAAATAGTAAGAAGAAACAAATTTTAGAATTAGTAATATACTAAGGATGAAAAAGAGAGAAGATTCAAAGTTCTTGGCCAAAATAAACAAGAGAAAGCAAAAAAATAAATAAAATAAAAGGTCAGATAGCAATCTAGAAAAAAATTGCAAAACATATGGCAGAAAAAAGTCTGCTTTCTAAAAAATAGAAAGGGCTTATACCAATCAACAGGTCAACGATCTAATAGAAAAATGGGCAACGGACATGACAAGTAGTTCTAGAAAAGGAAATACAAGTGGATTTTAAACGCAAACTGATACTCAGCCTCACTCCCAATAAAATATGCAAGTTAAAATGAAAATGAGATAGCATTTTCACTTAGATTTGCAAAGACCAAAATGTTTAATAACAGACTTTCTCAAGGAGTTGTTGGAAAACAGGCACTCATCCACAGTTGATACACTGTTAATTTATGTGATCACTTGGGGGATAATTAGACAATAGATATCAATGTGGAAAGTAGACATATCCTTTGACCCAACAATTCTACTTTTGGAATTTATCCTACAGATAATTCACAATTTGCACAAAATACTATATGACCCAGATAATCATTGCAAATTGGTTTATGGGAGCATAATATTGGAAACAACCTAAGATACGTCACTAGAAGATTATTTAAGTAATGCATGGTGTATCTGTACAGTTGAATATTATGCATCCATTAAAAAGAACAGTGTGCCTTTGTGGGTACTGATACAGCATTTCTCCAAGGTACTTTGTTGAAAAAAAAGTAAGGCACAAAGTCTACCACTCTGTAAAAGGGGTGAGGGTGGGCAGGATAGATATTCATTTGCTTGTATGTGCACAAACTTGTTTTGCATTGATACATGAGACACTGACAATAATAGTTGCGTGGGGGAGGGGCATTGTGGGAACTGAAGGGCAGAGGTTTACAAAGAGAATTTTCGCTCTATCCTTATGTTCCTTTTGAATTTTGTGTCATATATCTACAATGGGAAAATGTGACTGTTAAGAGTATGACTTTTCTACATTGTGTAAAACCAAGGTTCAAAAAGGCAGCTGCTTGGATTCTCTCCAAGTTGTGATTTGGAGTAAGCTGTATTGTTAGCGTTCTACCCTGGACTGTAAGCCCAAGTTTGCAGTGGCTGTCAACGTTGACTTCCCTGTTGAATCACCAGCATCTAGCCCAGATGGGAGGTGTTTAATAAACATGTTTTAGATGAGTTCCAGGATTCTAATCTAAAGAGAAAAATGAAGCTGCCATAGAAAGAAACAGGTCAATGTGAAAGGAAGAGTCAGAGACAAAGGCATTTAGGAGTGTAAAGAAGATACCTTGCAAAAATGTTGCAAGGGTATCAGACTTCAGAAGGAGTGAGTCAGTGCCAGCCTGCTCCTCCTGTACCAGCGTTGCTGTCCACAGCAATGTCAAAGCTGTGGAGAGGAAGCTGGAGAGGTGGGGGCGGTGCCGAATTGTGACGGGCCCTAGACAGGATGCAATGGAGTGAGAAGAATGAATGACAGAAGTCAGAAAGAAATTGAAAGCCCAGACATATTGTTCAGACTACTTTGGCTTCAAGAAACAGATCGAAACCAAAGAGGGACTTTATTGGCTTGTGTAACTGGAAAGTCCAGAGATCTGACAGTATCGGTTAGGATATTTTTTCTCTCTCCACCCCGCACACCCACTTTTCTGTGCTGGATTTATTCTCCTGTAGACTCTTTACACGTGCTGGCTTCTGACAACTCCAGTTTCATAATTAACCGGTAGGTGGTCCCAGTAGTTCCTAACAGTTCTAGTAAAATCTTAGAAATGATACTTATTGGACAACTTGAATCGCATGCCCATCCCTGAAATAATCCTGTTCATACTACTAGAAGACCAGGCAAGTGTCATAGATCACCGCTAAAGGGTTAACACCACTTTAATCTTATGAACCAAGAGGGAGGGAGGGGTAGTCCTCCAAAGAAATCAGGATGCTGTTTCCAAACACAAAGTGCTGAACAAGTAAAAACAATAATAGCACTCTAAGCAAAAACAAAAGATCAAATGAATATTTTTCCATTCTTTAATAATAAAAATTGGAAAGCATCTTTGGAGGGAGAAAAAGTCAAGATGCTAGAGATGGTGAGAGAAATTGTGGGAGCAAACTCGGGAAGAAATGGGAAGTGAGGGTGTTCAGGTAGAAACACTGGTGGTAGAAAATAATTATGGACTCAGGGCTGGGAAGGATCATGGAGGCCACCTAATGCAGCTCCCTTACTTCTCTTTTGCGAGCCTCCACACATGAATTAGGCTCCCTTACAGGACCATTCGAACTCTACTTGAACATATTCGTAATGGATAGCTCATGATTTCAGAAAGTATTTAGTTTCATTGTCATACAGGTTTGATTCTTTAAAATGTCTGCTTTTCATTGAGCTGAAATCTAGTTCTCAGTTTGCCCTCTGGGTTAACAAACCTCAAGGCTACTCTTTTCATCAGACGATCCTTTAAGAGTTGGAAGACGCTTACATTCCTTCCCCAGTCTTTTCTCTTTCGGCCAAGCACAACCAGTTCTTTTGACCACATATCAGGCAACGTGGTTTCCAGCTTTTTCTACAGCCTAATTGTCTTTCTCTGGATTCACACTGATTTATATGTGTCTCTCTATATCTTTATCTTTATCTTTATTGCCTCCCTTTATCTGGACACTATACTTTGCTAATGCAACTTAAGATTTCATTGGCTTTTTTTGCAACACTGAACAAACTCTCCCATTTTGAGCTTGTTACCAGTAAAATCCCCAGGTCTTTTTTCTCATGAATGGTTGCCAAGTCAGGTTTTGTAACTATGCAAGTGGTATATTTTTTGAGCCAGAAGAATGGAACTTCCTAATTTTTTCTTTTCAGTCTCTTCTTGTTTCTTTCAGACTCCACCCTGTTACTTCCCTGCCAAAATGTGACTCTTTATAACTGGGTGGTATAAGGCCTATAGACCTTGCTTCAAAAGAAGAACCCTCTGGTGTTCCATTAACCCAGATGGTCTTTTGGCTTATGCGTGGGTCAGTTCTCATGCCTGATTCCTAAATAATCTGATAATCTGGTTTCTATTCTTTGCTGACACCTTGGTCATATGTTGCACCACTAATAAGTGGGCAGCCTTTCTAGCCCATAGCTTTTGTGTGTGTGTGTGTGTGTGTGTGTGTGTGTGTGTAACGGGTGATGAGCTTTGACCTGTGTTTCAGGTCAGTCAGCTTTGTTCCAGCTGTTCCAGATGAGCAGACACCGGTGTCTATAAGCTGTCCCCTCCCCGACACCCATGGCCAATGAAACAGTAGCAGCCAGGTCAGCTCCAGAAAGATTTAGAATTAGTCACATCTGGCCTGTGCTTTAAAGCAGAGCTGTGAGAGGCCTAACTAACCATCACCCTGTAGTCAAACTGTCTGATGAGTCTTCGTTCGACCGAAGTCCCAGATTCCTAGATGTCCCCCCACCCTGCCCCAGTCCTTACTGGAACTAAAGCCCTCTTTACTTTTGCTGTGTCATCTAAGGTTCTGATTCCGTTATGAATCCCTCATCTGGTTCATAGAAGACACTTTTCAAGGAACGATACATCTGCCCCCAGAATTTGGAAAGGCCTCCTTGATCTAAGATTTGCTCACCACTTATTTTCTTAAGAAGCTAATATCTAGAAGCCTTTTCCTACACATCACCCCAGGCACCCGGACTAGGCCCTTTGCATATAGACCTCCAAAGTGAACTAGCATTCACCTTGCTCCTTGGACTTGATGATTTTGACTGCTGACCTCTCCCTGATAGAGGCTAGCTTGCCTCTATCAGGGAGAGGCTTAATTCATCTCCACTGCTTTAATTCATCTCCACGTTTGCTTTAATTCATCTCCACTGCTCTCTCAGCCTCAATACCACTCTCCTATCAGCTTGAGCCTGCTTCTGCACCAGGAGGTGCTAAGTACTTGAGGTTCTGGGAAAGTGCCAATTATGATAACTAAAGAAAATGTGCAGATGTGACACTGAGGGTGTGGTCAAAAGTGGAGCCTCTTCTCTGACCCAAAGAAGGAGGGGGTACATTGTGCCAGGGGTAGATACCAGCTGCCCTTTCATCCTGTCTCCTGTAATGCATGCATTCAAGACCCAGTGCAGTCACCCTGAAAGCAGAAGGACTGAGGTCTCAGACTCACTACAGTATAGGAGTCACACCTCAAACATTTGAAGGGCCTACCTGTTTGCTAGGATTTAGTTCTCAGTTTTCCCACAAATCTCTATGATAGCTCATTGTCAGACTGTATCAACAGCAATAAAGAGATGATATATTTGTGCTTCTGGCTCACGTATTCTGTGTCCCTGATGAAGAAATGCTGGCTTGAAGAGCAACGGTAAAGCAAAACCATCAGTGATGCTCTCATCACCTTTCCAAACTTGTTTTGTGTGATGCCCTTTTCGTATTACTTTAAAAAGAGGAACCAGATGTTTTCCTAAGAGGAAATTTCTAACACCTTCTTTCTGAAAAATAAGTCACTGGAATTGAGAGACCATACACTCGGGATTTTCTAGGTTATGACCACAATAAAGTAACGGATGACATCACCTATAGGAGAGAGGTTTTCATGAATCAATGCAGTAAATAGAGTATAAGAAGTAATTACTAAATCTAACAGGAAATTTTCTAGTTCCTAGATACTGGAACGATCTTCCTTACCAATCCAAAATTAGTAGATCAGAAAATTAAAATAATTTTTCTTTATATTTGCTAGCCAGTCTAAGATTAAAACTGAAAAACCAAGCTTAGATGTGTGCAACTTCTACAGAGCAAAATAGAAAGTACCTGGAAGGCAATCCAAATAAAATCATTTAAAAAGAAATAATGCTGACATATCTGCTGAGGAACTGTTCACCAGAATGTTTAGTCCAGATCCAAGAATGTCAATCCCCTGGCTCCTATTCTGATTGTTTTGGGACAGAACACAAATTTCAAAAGGAAAAAAACACAAGATAGCATTCAAAGAAACTCGGCCAATCCTGAATTTGAAGATATTAGCAAATGTACTCAGTGTTTTTTCATCAAAGTACAGCTTTGATTTAATACAGACTGTTTAAAGGATTTAAGAGAAATATCATTTATTTCAGAATAAAAACTAATGAGAATGATAGGGAGTAAGGTCTTAGAAGAAGGAAGAAAGGAATGAATTCAAGGACTCATGGGAAAGGATGTAAGATTGGCTCGTCTTCTGAGACAGGAGGAAAAATAAGAAATACTCGAGTAAGAGACAGAGAGAGATGACACAGAGAAAGGGAAGATGAGAGGGTTGATGATTCCCTAAAGGCCTGGATGTTTCCAGTAAAGCAATAAGGGCAGGAAGCTACCTTTTTCCCTCACTAGACTGTAAGATCTGTTAGGGCAGGGACAGGATCTGTTATGTCCCCTACCGTATTACCCTGACACTTAGCACAGTGCATGGCACATTGTTGATTCTCAATTAGTATTCGTTGAATAAAATGAATGAAAGAGTGTGGGCACTAGGGACTTAGAAGAGTGGGACATGCTGGGAATGTCTATGTTAGGAATCAACCAGAAATGAATAATGTGGTTGCTAATCTGAGGTTAGGTGGTATGCATTTAAATTGAATCAGCATTTCTCTGAAATTCAGAAGCAAGAACAGAAAAGCAGACAGACGGGAACTGGCGTAACAAGAGAGCAGAATGGAAAAAGGATAAGAGGGTCTAGTATGCCTGCGAGAGTGCTGAAGGTCAGGCTGGAAATGGGCTCAAGGATGGGGACAGACTGAAAGCAGCAATAGATTGCCAAGGTCACAAGATTACAAATACTTCTGAGTGCTTTAGGCAAAGAGCCCCTTTAAAACACCAGTGTAGCATATAGCTTTGTAACAGGCTGAGCATCCAGTTCAAATTTTTACTCTAAATTCTGTGAATATTGAGACATGAATTGTGTCTTATGGCCCAAATTCTTGTAGCCCAGTGTGTTAATTAAATGAATAAAAACGGGAGGAGAAAAAGAAAGAAGACATGATTGACATGTGTTATGTCTATTAAAATTATGAGCTACTCAAATTTTTTGTGTCTATAAATGTACATAAGTATTTGGGGGTGTATGTGTAATAGTATTCACAAATACACATTCCATCATAAACATCCCCAGATATTTTCTGCAGTATTGGGGTTGATAGCAATGATTGGAAAATCTGTCAATTAGTTGAGTTCTGCTCTATCTTCTGTGTGGTAGGATGGAGCCAAGATCCGGTAAATACTGGGCTTGAAGACCCAGGGGACAGGCTGGGGATTTGGAATTGCTGAGGACAGAGAACCAGAACCAAATTCCTTGTCCAGAGCCCAGTTACTGAAAGGAAAGGGCCTAGAAATGACACAGTTTCACCAGGATCAAAGACCGTGGCACCAGCCAGGTCAAACAGAGGGACAAATTGGCAGGTACCATACAGAAAGTCAAAATCCAGAATTACTGTGTATTTGCCTCTTTGGAAGGCCCCAACGTCAAACCCTTTGCTAAAACCCGTCAGCTGTTTAAGTTCTCTGCCTTCAGTATCAAACATATCAATATTTTCCCTTCTAGGATTTTCTATTTAAAAGGTGAATCTTGGGCTTCCCTGGTGGCGCAGTGGTTGAGAGTCCGCCTGCCGACGCAGGGGACGCGGTTATAAATTCCTTTAATTTTGTTCATGTCGTTTCTTTTGCAAATACATGTACTCATATACTTAGGATTCTCAGGTTGGAAATTCTTCACTTGTGAAAAATATCAATGCAAAGGTACATTAGAAGCCTAATTAAGAGAAACAGTGACTCATTGTCAGATGGGAGTGAGGTGGGAGAAGAGAATGAAAGGAACTTCCACTCTCCAGATATCCTGTCTTCAAAACTTAGGAAAGTTTTGAATGTTTCAATGTTTCAAGGGAATCCATTGTTCATTTAAAAGGAAAACAAAAACTCTACACTTGTTTTCCTATTGGGTCTATAAATCAATAAAATATTAAGGTGGAAACAAAAGAAATACCTCTTTGCAATTGATCACCTACTTCAGTCATACAAGTGCTTGTATTTGATTGTGTTGCAGATTTATGCTTCTAAAAATAGTATGTCTCAAGTATTCTTTCTAAATCCCAAAGTGCTTGCTACTAAATTACTTTTCCTCTATTCAATGCTGAATCACAGAGAAGATAATTTAAAAGAGCTCATGTGATGTATGGAACCAACATTGTACAAAATCTGGATTGGGCACCCTCCTGTTCCCGGTAAAAAATGAATTATCATACAACTTTAGTGTGTGGGAATTTTTATTTGAACAAAGCCATCTCAAAATCACTGCACTGTAGCAATTGTTCATGTCCTTGAGATATATTGTTTAAAATTTTTGCTTTTATCACAGGATATAAAACAATTTGAGATTGAATACAGATCTCTGGCCCTGAGACTTCAGATATTTTTCTCCCTCGCTCAGTTATCCAACTCGTTTCAAATCTTATTCTCTTTGATCATGGACAGGAATGTTGGCTTGGCACAGTCATTTTAGCTTCAAACTTGTGATTTTTTTGTTTTTGCAAACTCCCAAGTATGAATTTCAACAAGTTAACAAAGTTAAATTCTCCCCTCTAGCCCTAAATGTCAGTTGATGCATTCAAGGTATGACATGTCATCTGTTGTCCATCTTTTTATATCGTATAGACTTTTCAATTAGCCATTTTGGATTCCAGCCACATTTGCTAGGAAATAACTGTTTAAATACGTCCTCTCCTAACACATTTCTGATGGGATTCCCCTGGCAAAGGTAGATGGGATTTTTAAAATTGGAACCATACTAGAAACAGAATTGTTTTTGGTAATTGCTGATGAGTTTCCTGGCTAGCATACATGGAGCTAAAGTGACAATTCCATTGAACAGCATGGATGGCAGAAAAGGGTGAAAGATGGCACATGCAGAACAGCCGTCCACTCCCAGTAGGGCTTCATTCGGACTTAGTTGTCTCTCCCCAGTGTTTTCTCCCTGCTTAAATGTTTTGTATCTTCTTACTGTTTCAGTGCTGAGATTCTGCCAAAAATACTAAACACGATTTGAAAGGAAAAGAAAAACATAGAGATAAAACTTCCCAAAATGGTATTACAGGGAGGAATAACATTTTCTTACCTCCTTACAATTCTATTTTCCTATAACAGACTATCTTCAAATAAAAGCCACTGAATCCAATATCCACTCATCTTAAAATAATACTATTGATAACAGCTAATATTTACTGAGCTATTACAAAGTGCCAGGTACAGTGCTAAATGCTTTACCTTTATTATTTCATCTAATGCTCCCAGAAACTCTAAGAGGGAGATATTTTTATTGCCCTCATTATAAAGATGAAACAGATATAATGGAACCTTGATCTATGAGCATTTATCTGCCTGTACTAGTAATTTTAGACCTTTTATTGGAAGGTCTCTGAGAATCCAAGTGCACACATGTATTTTTTCACCCACTGAATATTAATACCTACAAGTATAATCAAAGTGGAAGGGGGCCACAAGATGGGTTATAGTATTTTTAAACTTTTAAAAGAGTATCTTTAGTGATTCTGCTTCTATGTATATACCCCAGAGAAACTCTCCCATTATACCAAAAGAGATATGTACAAGAATGCTCATTTATATAGCAGTTAAAATGAATAAACTAGATTTTCATGTATCAACATGGATAGATCTTGAAAACAATGTTGTGTAGGGAAAAAAGACTATAGAATTATATGAATTTATAATATCATTTATGTAAAAAATATATCATTTAATAAAACTGATGTTTGGAACATAAAACAACAGAATATGTTATTTGGAAATAAGCATTTTTATAGTAAAAGGATAAAAGTGTGAGCCAGAAAGGTAGAACTTTCAGGATAACAGTTACCTTGGGAGGAAAGGAATAGGATGGGGGGGAAGGTACAAAGTAGGCTTCAACTCTATGTCTCATTTCTTTTGCTTTAGAAAATAATACAAATATGAGAATATGTTAACATTTGTTCTGTCAAGAACTACATGACTCTGCTACCTTATTTTCTGAAAAATTTTTATATTTTAAAAATAATTCCATCTTAAGAAACACAAATAGGTATATTCACTCTGGAAAAGGGCAGGGATCACTATACAGAGCATTATCTCCATAATTTTGGGGTAAAATTTTTCTGAAGCAGATTTAACTAGGTGCCCAATTTATTTATAAAATAACTCAGTATACCGTCCATAGAACAGCTAGCTTTGAGTCTTATAAATTCAGTGCAACCTCCAAACGAAACTAGTTATAAAATGTATATTCTTCAGTAATTTCATTAAGGTGAATTTTGTGGTTTTATATTAGCTGCAAACCACAAGGAGCCAGCCCCCAAGATCCCTGCAATATTATCAAGGCCGACAGAAAGAAGAGTTGTCTGGGGACTGTTATGGGCCACACGCTTCTGGCCAAAGACTCCTCTTCGTGGGTCATCCTTATTACCTGGACTGTACATCCCCAAATCTGATTCCCTGGCCACCCCTCTTCCTTTCCCTTTCTTCATCTCCAACAGCACAGGATTTCACTGTGAAGGTAAGCACTCCTGATTGCTATCTAACTAGGCTATGTGGTTTCGGTAGTGAGCGTTCTTCATTGCATGATTTGGTATGAGGTTCTGGGTCATAGCTAAAAATATTTCAGCTTGAAAATTAATCTAATCTCTTGTTTGTTTTCTTTTGTTTGGAATATTTTCACTTTTTAGACAATAATGTAGTTGAAGAATGCTATACCCAGCATTACTTAAAGTGCTATTTATTTGTTAACATTATATTTTGTAAGTGAGAAAAGTATTCCTCGTGTACATTTAAAAATAATCCCCTTCAGTTATATAACTAGCAATCAGTACCAGTTTGTTTGTGGGCATGTGTTCATATACATTTTTTATACCTGCCTTGTTTCAAATAGCATAAAAGCTGGGTTACAGAAATAGAAGATAGATAGATAGATAGATAGATAGATAGAGATATAAATAACACCAGAAAAATTAAATCTGAATTCAGTGAAGACATGGAAACAGAGGATTTAAGTCAGGAGTGAGTTAAGTATGTAAAGTGCATCCTGTTCAATATTATACACAGGCCAGAAGGATACCTCATACATGGCTCTAAGCTTCCTTGCAGCCAAGGAAAATACTGTCAGTCCCACAATCGGCTATCCGGAAAACAAAACAAATGGGGATAATACACAAGGGAAACACAACTATACCAGGTGCTAAAACTGAAGAAAAACATTTTCCAGATATTGTTAGAGTAAATATAGCAATAAATTTCATGGTGCTTTCTTATAAATCCTTTAATATAGGCCCAAAGTATGATACCAAAGTAAGTTCATTAAGAAATCAGAGGGAAGAAAGGAACCACGGCATGGTATTGGAGGCTGGGAAGGTAGGAAGGGGGTAGCATAGGCACAATCCAGGGGCTATGGCATTGCAACTGTTGATCTTGACATGAGGCCCATTACCAGGATGACCATATAATTTATTGTCTAACCCAGGCCCCTTTGAGAGTGAAAGATGGTACTATTGGGACTTCCCTGGTGGTCCAGTGGCTAAGACTCCACACTTCCACAGCAGGGGGCATGAGTTCGATCCCTGGTTGGGGAACTAAGATCTGCAGCATGGCCAAAAAAAAAAGAAAGGTGGTACTATTAATTAAGCCCACACACAGGTATAAGCCTGGAGTGTCCTGAGCCACCTGGGACATATAATTACACTAGGTCCTTGTTCCTCACCCAGTGACATCCTGCTCCCATTGCAGCCCACCACTGGGGACCTTGTCCGCCGAACTCATTCCGTCCAACCTGGAGTGAGTCTAACCAGCTCTAGTTATAGGCGACTCTGGGGGTTTCTGGCCCAGGTCACCAGCATGGGGTTGGCTTGCTCATGAGTCAGCCAAAGAGGGAAGGTAATCAAGAAAGACTGGAGTAAGCAACGGGCAATGTCATAATGGCTGAAGCACTTAAGCTATAGTTCTCAAACATGTGATATGAATTACCCAGGAATCTATCTTAGTAAGCACCCCAGGTGATTCTAGCAATGATGCGTCTAGCCTAGGCTTCGAGAAATACCACCCTAAAGGCTTATTAAATAGCCCTTCAGGGAGTCTAACCTTCCTACAAGCAAGAGTACCTTGGGTGGGCTCTGGGGAGGATACAGTGCCAGTTCCCCTGTGCAAGGTCAGAGCAGTGGGATAGGTGGATCAGAGCCGCTCAGCGTTCAGCTACCTGAATGACTTTTCCATTGAGAGGCCTAGGTTCTCAATTTGGAAGAGAAAAGGTCTCTCCTCTCCAGATTCTCTATATGGTCCTAACAATTAAGAGAACCACCCAAGCCGGGACACAGACGACCCCATTTTTTAAAATCCTATCTGGAATATCTCCCACTCTAGTGAGTTTCCCTTTACCTAGAAACAGTAGCTAACATTTACTGATGATTTGCTACGTGCCAAGCCTAAGTGTCGTATCTGCATTTACTCATTTAGTCCTGAGAACAGCCCAATGGGGGAGGTACTATTTTCACCCCCATTTGATGGTGGGGCATGTTGAGCACACCCAAGGGGAAATGTACACAGTGTGGTCTCTGTCTGAGGCACCCTTGTGGTAATGCAGGCCACAACCTTCACAGTCTTACACACTGGGCCCAATGTTGTGGGTCATAGAAGTTTGGTAAATTTCCCAAGGTCCCGCAGCTAGAACCCAGGTTCTGAAATCTCATAGATGAGAAAAAGGAGGGAACTGGCTAAGAAGACATTTCTATGACCTGCCAGGAAGGGAACTGGACCAATTTGGGAATCAATATATGTAATCACAAAAGGACAGGTAACAGTGAGCAGTTAGGAAGCAGCACATTCCAGTGAACCAATTGTGGCAACTGAGAATCTCCCAAGTCTTCCTGGATGAGGTCCCAAGACTGCCTCCCCAAACCGTGTTAAATGATGATGGTGGAAAAAAAAAACCTAAGCTCCCCTTCTGGTTGCATATTTTCCAATGAAACGACCCTAAGGCTGAGCTTCTTGCTTCCAATGTCCTGTCCGGTGTTCCTACAACATGTTTTTATCACACTTTTGGCCCTTGTATTAGAGTGATTTTCTATGTGTCTGTTTCCTTGCCAAGTTTACAAGCTTCTTGAAAGCAGGGACAATACTTGACCATATTTGTATCTCTCATTGCCCAGGGAAGCCATGCCACATGTGCATGGTTAGGCATCTTTGATTGCTTCCGTCTTCTCTTCCTTATGTGTCAGGATTAAGCTACCTGACTTCAAACTGTAGTGGAAAAGACCTACAAAAATAATGAAGTGCTTTACACGGAAAATTATAGATAGGCACAGGATTGCTGTGGAGCCAGAGAAGATGGGCTCAGCTTAGCCTGTGTGGGCCAGCGAAGGTTGATAAATTGAGCTAGACAGAGAGAGGGGAGGGGGCGCTCTAGGCAGAGTAGATGGCATGTGCAAAGAAAAGAAGATGCTCGTGTGAGGGAGAGAGAGAAAAGAGAGGAAGGGAGAAAGGAGAGAGGATTTGTGTTACTGCAAGCAGCTTTGTGTGGTTGAAGAAATTTTCACTTTGGCTGTGTCACCAATGGAGGGGGCTGGGGTAGGGATGGGAAAAGGGTAGGAGCTCTGGAGCCAGACAGCCTGTGTGGTCCAAATCCCAGCTCTGCCACTTACCAGCTATGTAACTTTGTGCAAATGACAACCTCTCAAGCCTCAGATCCTCATTTGTTAATGGGATAATAATAGCACCTACCTTTTGGGACTCATAATTAAATGGCCTAATACTTATAAAGCACTTAAAACAGTGCCTGTCATATAATACGCATTCAATAAAGAGTAGTTATTATTGTAACCCCATTGCTCTCTTTCTCTCATTGCCTACTTTTACTCCATTCCAAGCAAGTCTTATCAATTCTTCCTCTAAAACAAATACCAAGACCATCCTGTTTTGTCACCACCTTGGTCCAAAGAACTATGATTTCTTTCCTGGATTCTTGTAGTAGCCTCCTAACTGCTCTCCCTGTTTCTATCCTTGCTCTGTTACAATCTGATCCACAAAACAATTAGAGTGATCCTTTTCAAAGGTAAATTGGGTGTCACTCCACTTAAAAATCTATTGTTTCTCATCACACATCATCCCAACCATTTAGAATTCTTATCATGACCTTAAAAGGTCTTAAATAGGGCTTCCCTGGTGGCG
This sequence comes from Lipotes vexillifer, assembly GCF_000442215.2. Classification (NCBI taxonomy): domain Eukaryota; kingdom Metazoa; phylum Chordata; class Mammalia; order Artiodactyla; family Lipotidae; genus Lipotes; species Lipotes vexillifer. The sequence continues at coordinate 1,472,773 of NW_006792541.1, forward strand.
CAGTGGTTGAGAGTCCACCTGCCGATGCAGGTGACACGGGTTCGTGCCCCGGTCCGGGAAGATCCCACATGCTGCGCGGAGTGGCTGGGCCCGTGAGCCATGGATGCTGAGCCTGCGTGTCCGGAGCCTGTGCTCCGCAACGGGAGAGGCCACAACAGTGAGAGGCCCACGTACTGCAAAAAAAAAAAAGGTCTTAAATAATCTGGCTGCCTCTTACCTCTCTAAACCTACATCACATTCCCTCTTACTCACCATGCTTCAGCCTCTAGTTGCCTTGAACTTGGCAAGTTTGTCTTGCTAGAACCTTTGCATCTGCTGTTCTCTCTGCCTTCCCCACCCCGTAACTTGTTTGCCTCCTTCTTGTCTTGTACTGGGTTGGCCAAAAGGTTCATTTGGTTTTTTCCATAAGATGGCTGTAGTAGCACTTAGTTGTCTTTAACTTCATTCGAAACAATTTTGTTAGATTGTATGTGACAGCTGTCATATCAGCGTGCATTTCAAAAAAAGACATCAAAATTGGTGAATTTTTGTGTAGCCATTTTAATACTGAAGATGGAAGAAAAAAGCAACATTTTCGGCATATTATGCTCTAGTATTTCAAGAAAGGTAAAAACGCAACTGAAATGCACAAAAGGATTTGTGCAGTGTGTGAAGGAGGTGCTGTGACTGGTCGAACGCGTCAAAAGTGGTTTGCGAAGTTTCGTGCTGAAGATTTGCTGGACGATGCTCCACGGTCAGGTAGACCAGTTGAAGGTCACAGAAATCAAATCGAGACACTGGTTGAGAACAATCAATGTTATACATGTGGGAGATAGCTGACATACTCAAAATAACCAAATCAAGCATTGAAAATCATTTGCACCAGCTTGGTTATGTTCATCGCTTTGATGTGTGGGTTCCACATAAGTTAAGCAAAAAAAAACCTTCTTGACCGTATTTCCGCATGCAATCCTCTACTTAAAAGTAATGAAAACATTCCCTTTTTAAAACAAATTGTGACGGGCACTGAAAAGTGGATACTGTACAATAAAGTGGAATGAAAGAGATTGTGGGGCAAGCAAAATGAACCACCACCAACCACGCCAAAGGCCGGTCTTCATCCAAAGAAGGTAATGTTGTGTATATGGTGGGATTGGAAGGGAGTCCTCTATATGACCTCCTTCCAGAAAACCAAATGATTAATTCCAACAATTACTGCTCCCAGTTAGACCAAATGAAAGCAGCACTCGATGAAAAGCATCCAGAATTAGTCAACAGAAAACGCATAATCTTCCATCAGGATAAGGCAAGGCCACATGTTTCTTTGATGGCCAGGCAAAAACTGTTACAGCTTGGCTGGGAAGTTCTGATTCATCTGCTGTATTCAGCAGACATTGCACCTTTGGATTTCCACTTATTTAGGTCTTTATAAAATTCTCTTAATGGAAAAAATTTCAATTCCCTGGAAGACTGTAAAAGGCACCTGGAACAGTTCTTTGCTCAAAAAGATAATAAGTTTTGGGAAGATGGAATTATGAAGTTGCCTGAAAAATGGCAGAAAGTAGTGGAACAAAAGGGTGAATACGTTGTTCAATAAAGTTCTTGGTGAAAATGAAAAATGTCTTTTTTTTTTAAACTTAAAAACCGAAGGTACTTTTTGGCCAACCCAATAGAACCCAGCTCAAATGTCAGAGGAGTAGACTTTAGTTTGAGACACCAAACTGAAGTAACAGGCTCCCTGGTTTCTATATGTTACTCTGGTAAATTTATTTCCTTTTGTTTATGTCTCTGTTGTTATTTACTCTGCCTTCCCCAACTCTGTGCCCCAGAATATATGTTCTATGAGAGCAGAAACAAGGCCTGTCTTTTTCATTGCTGTATTCCCAGTTTCAATAACAGCAAAACTCTCTGCCTGAACTAGGCACCCAATAAATATTTATTGAATTGATATTGAATGAATTAAAAGAGTAGGGAGAGAAGGGAGAATGCTGCCAAAAATGAAGGCACCTGGGGCCAATTATTATGCTTTTGCAGTAATCCAGTGAGAAATGATGAGGCCCTCCAGTGGTTTTCAACCTTGGCTCTGCATTGGAATCACCTGGGGAGTTTTAAAATGCCTGAGCATCATCCTCAGGGCTCCTGATTTAATTGGTGGATGCAGCCTGGGCGTCAGGATATTTCTTAAAGCTCCAGAGGAGATTCTATCATGCAGCCCAAGCTGAAACCACTGCCCAAAGGCAGAAGGGGGATATAGAAGAGAGTGAGTGCAGGGTTGTTTAGGACATGCAATAAGCAGGACTTGGTGGTTAACTACAAACTGGAACTGATGAAAAGGAGGGTGCCTAGGAAGAATCCTAGATTTCTGGCTTGGGCCTGGGTAAAAGAGAGAGGCAAGTTTTGAGAAAAAGATAACAAATTATGTCTTGGACAGGCTAAGTTTGAAGTGCCTGTGGGGATTTGAGTGGAGATGTTCAATAGATATTTCTTTAATAGATTTACGTTGCCCTAGTGAAGAACAGGAAATCCCTCTAGTTTTTAAGATGACAGGGAAAGGCATCTCTGGAAATTATGACAGAGTACAAGACCATTCCCACTCTGCACAGACTCTTTACTCAAAACTCCCTTCCAAGACAATGCCCCATCAGTTCTGAAATGTTGTTCAACATGTTGATATATTTACAGGAAGGATTATATTATGGATGGGTACCATCCTATAAATCCATTTAACTTACTATTCTTGTATTACCTGTAGGCTTAAAGTATCCCACTGATTAAATTGCTGGCAGCCTCCAAATAGCATTTAAAGGAATATATAACAGCTTTAAAACTTTCTGATAAATGAAAACGAACATACCCATCATTACTTCCTTTAAGAGTTGTGGTCAAATATACTTAGACCTAAACTGCTTAGAAACCTTGTTTAGTTTTCTAATTGGTAAATATTTACTGGGTTACCAAAGATACCAAGTACCCTCTGAAAGACCATGGCTCCTTGGTTTGTTTCTAATTTAAATTAGATACACTAAAACAAGGATTGATAGGGGGATATATTTAGTTAAGTAACAGATGGCGAAAGGACATTCTGTCCAGCATTTATCACATTCCTGTTTCTCAGTATTCCAAAGAGTGACTAAATCTTGAAATCAACTAGGAAGGAATGGACTGAATGTGTTTATTCAACGAAGATGAACTGATGTCCAGTCATGTGTAGGTTAAAAAATTCAAAGCGGGTATGGCTGGCTTCAAGGATATGGGGGGTGGAACGGATAAAACGGATTAAAGTAATTCAGAAGGTATCAAACATAACTGAAATATGAATTCTGAATTCTTAAGGGATTCTGTGAGATCAAGTGGGAAAAAGAGAGGTGAGTGGAAGATATTCTCCGAACCCTCACGCAAGGTGTTCAACTGTGGCTAAGGGCTGTTCCTAGCAGCCCCTGCGGAAAACTAAGGTCTGTTAAAAGAAGGGGGCAGTGGGGCGCCACCACCCTGAGGGAAGGACATTTCTCCCGGAGAGGTTTGAAACTCGCTGCAGCACCACGGCCCTGCTCTCCCTGGGGCTGCCAATCTAGCCGGTGAACCGTGAGAACACAAAGGAATGAATAATGGCGTGCGAAACGCCGAAAACCGGGCTCCGCAAGTCCAGCATCTCCCTACACCTCCAGCCACTCCCACCCGTCCTTGGACACCTGCCCCACAGCCCGGCCCGCTTCGGGGAAGTCTTGCGGGATGATGGGCAGGAAGGGCCGCTGACAGCCCCGGGCGGGGAGACAGGCGGGAGGGGCCACACTCCCAGCAGCCCGAGTCGCTGGCGGGGAGCTCCCGGGTGTGCGCGGATCGAACACGAACGAGCGAACAGCAGCTTCCCAGAGCCGCCCACGACGGGCCGGGTGGGCGTGACGCCATGACGCAAGGCACGCGGGCGGTGCGCAGGGGCGGGGCGGGGGCGGGAGGAAGGAGTGGGAGGAGGGGGCGGAGACAGCGGGGGCTGAGGGAGGGGGAGAATGGCAGTTGCGGCGCTGGTTCCCGGGAACAGCAGTCAAGACAGAACTGCGGAGGAGGAGTCCGGGAAAGCGGCAGTCTGGACCCCTCCTCTCCGTTCCCCCCGCCCCAGCTGAGAGGCGCCTTGGCGGGTCTGAGGAACCCTCCTCCGTACTTCCTTTGGCTGCTGCCGCCGCCAGGAGATGGGCCTGCTCGCCCGCAGCCCTGCGCCCTGCGTCGCCCTAAGGAGTTGAAGGTACGGGCGGGTGCGGGGGAAAGCTGCGCCCGGGAGCCAGAGGGCAGGGGCGGCTCCAGTTTCCGACACTGGGCGCTCCGGCTGCTACCCTTGCGCCCCTCCCCGGGACGGAAATGGATTCGGAAATCCCACGGGAAAGGCGCCTCTGCTCGTGCTCGGCGCGGGGCCGGGGCGGCCCGGGGGTCAGGCCTCGGGCTGGTTCCGCGTCTCCGGCTTGGCCCCGGCGCTGGCGTTCCCTCGGCCGCGCGGGCGGAGGGGAGGCGTGGGATACGCCCCGAGCCCTGTCCTCCTGGCCCTAGCAGTCTGGGGCGAGGGCGGCCGACCCGGCGGTGTTGTGACGGGCGGAGGCGGCGCTCCCCTCCTCACTTCCCCAGCCCCTGGAGCAGGCGACGCGGAGGGCGGCCGCGGCGGGGAGGTGGCGGGGGCGGAGCGCATTCCTGATGGGTGAAATCGGCTCTAACGGGACCGATTTCCGGGCCTCGCTGCAAATTCGGAGCAGGGGCCAGCGCCCCCACCCCCTGCGACTGGAGGCCTCGGGGAAAAGAGAGGCAGGCACTGGGGAACGTTCATCCGGGGGACTGCCACCCCCTGCAAAAGCAGAAATTAAACAGACGAAAAATGGTGGGGTCTTGGGGTGAAGTGTATCTTAAGAGGGGTCCTCCAGGGTTGTCTCCCTCACGCTAAACCTTCAGGGAGTTCTCAGTCTTCATCCAGCCAGTAATGCCACTATTTTTAATTTCCAGTTTTTCCTATCATTTGGCTTCCCCTCTGCCTTTGCCCTCCCCCCCCCCCCCCCTCAAATAAGTTCAGGGTTCATTAACCTCGCGACAAAGGGCAGTAAATAAAAGAGGGGAGAGAATGGTTAAGGCTACGTATGGGAGAACGAAGGGTCTTATTTTTTTCCCATTAGCTCTTGAAGGTAGAAATATACGAACGATGGTTTATTCTGGTTAATATTCACTATTCAAAATGTTGCGGAACGTCCTGTTGGGTGGACGTTGGAAAAAACAGCATTTAAATGCCTCTGCAGTTTTCAAACCCAGGTGTTGGCTGCAAACGCTAGTGTTAAATGTTAGTAAACGGTGGAGGAATAAAGCAATCCTTTCCTCTGATCGGTTGCCTTAAAATGTTTGTGATTTTTCCTTAGCATTCCACTTTTCTTTTTTTGGTAGTAACATGGCTGTCTTTTTATTTATACATCTGTATTTTTTATTTTAGCCTAATTCCTTGACCCTTTTTGTTATGTGAAGTCTGACGGTATGCCCAAGTTTCATTTTCGGTTTTGCCATTAACCATCTTAATGAGCATCTTTATAAGTCAAGCTGTTATTACCATATTGGCTTGTTTATGCTTCCTTAACACCCAACTGTCAGAACTGAATCAAAATGTAAATACTTCTATTTAGAAAATGGCGATGATCTATTGTTGACGCTTATTTTCAAATGTTCTTTGCTTGCTACGTGCAATTCCATGGTAAAGATCTAGAATTAAGTCTTGGGACCTAAACCACATTATGCAACAACAACAACAACAAAAACCCTTTTTATTTGTTAGTTTTATTCCTCTTTCTGTTATTGTATACAGTGTAACTGAAATTTAAATTGCATGTGTCCTCAGAAACTATTTTAATGTCACCACAAGGTGTCTTTCTGAGGAAAAAATTACATTTGGCAACTAATGTTAGTGTAGTTTTTCAATATCTGTGACTTCCAGGAGGATTCCAGTAAGATTAACTTTTAACACTGTAACATTATTTTAGGAATTGAAACACAACTCAATTTTTAGTCTCCAGATAGTAGCTACTTGAAATATTGTTGTTTCGTTTGAATGACGCCTCAGTTGAGCATTAGAGTTTATATAAAGAACGGTCCATTTTACTGTCTTCAGACCAGTATTGGAATTTTTAAAATTTTGGTGGTGATTTTTAGAATTTTGGGTGCCTTTTTACTTGGTTAAATGAAACTTTTTTTCTACCTAACATATGAAAGATACTAAGATTATTGTCTGTTTTTAAAGGTACTTCAGCATTTTAGTGGAAAATAAATGCACTTCACACATTTGAAATAGAGGAAGTCATAAGGTCATATTTTTGCAGTTGTGAATTAAGACACTTGGGGTCGCCTCTCTTCAATGGGATCAGATTGAAAGATATTATTCTCACGGGGTTGTTAGGTGGAATTAAATATAGGTAATTTAAAACAAACTCTTTTATCATTTGAAAGACTCTCTTGTATATTATGGCAGGTTCTGATTTTATCCTTAACACTCCTTAGGTTTATCACAGAAATTCTTTGGTTTCTAATCATCCCTGCCCACACCGCCCCACCCCCACCCCCCCAATCTGGAGGGCGCTGAGGATTGAAAAACGTAGTTTTCTGAATTTTTCAAGGAGGAGAAGGAAGACAAATATTTGTGATAACACGTCAAAATCCCTGGTCAGGTGCTGGGCAGAGAGTAAGCTAGGGATAAATTTTGTTGCATTTATATCTGAATTGCCTCTTTCTATTTCTTCCCTACTCAGGTTATAAAGGAAATCTTAGAGAATTGTTATTTGTTTTTCTGATGCTTCTAACAAGTGACAGTTGATTGTCAAATGCAGGCTGGTTTCGTGTTAAGCTTTATGATCTTTTATCATTTAAGGCCCATGTAAAAATTAGGCCATTTTAGGCTGAAGGCCAAAAAAAGGTTGAATTTCGAAATTTATATTTGATTGTATTGGCATTGTGTTTGGCAAACTAGCACTAGTAGTTTAATGATGGTCTGAAAGGACCCATGGTCGTACATGAAGTACTTTAGCTTAAAGGTTTTGGTTTGATCTTTTTTTAAGCAAAATGTTAATCTGATTACTTAATGGAGATCACCTAAATTTTCCTTAGGTGATTTTTTTTCTCCAGTCAGGAGTAATTATTATTTTTCTTTGGCTTTTTAATTTTTAAGTCATGAGGTACCAGCTTTTGTTAGTTTTGTATAACCCTGAAACAACTATATATATAACCACACCTGCACAGCTAAACACTGTGGGATACTGTTCCTTTGCTAAACACATCTGTATTTCAGATGACAGTAGAAAACAGGCAGTGAAATCATTTTGGGTGTTTAAAACTTGGATACTTCGTTTCTCAGTAGCTGTCATATGTCAGTAATACTTTCTGTATTAAACTGAGAAAAATTAACACCTTTTGATAAAGTAGTTTTTGCTTATATTGCTCTCTTTGTAGCTGTCAATAAAACCTGAACAATTAATTTATTAATGACATTTTCTCGAAAGCTAGGATATTAGCCTAAAAAGCATTATACATTCTTGTTCTATTGATGTTACCTACTATATTATTTTAAAAGTCATTTACTTGAGAAATGCTACTTGTTAATTTGTTTTTGAAGTCCTTCTTGGTAGTTCCCTTTTTTGTGTGTGAGTATACCAGCATTTTTTTTTTTAACATCTTTATTGGAGTAAATTGCTTTACAATGGTGTGTTAGTTTCTGCTGTACAACAAAGTGAATCAGCTATATGTATACATATATCCCCATATCCCCTCCGTCTTTCGTCTCCCTCCCACCCCTCTAGGTGGTCACAAAGCACTGAACTGATCTCTTTGTGCTATGTGGCTGCTTCCCACTAGCTATCTGTTTTACATCTGGCAGTGTATGTATGTCCGTGCCACTCTCTCACTTCGTCCCAGCTTCCCCTTCCCCCTCCCCGGGTAGAGTTTTCTTCTGTGAAATCCTCAGTAGGATAAAACTAATAAGGAGTTGTTTTACCCCTCAAATAAATTTGTGTGTTGAATTTTGAAGCAGAATCCTCAGAAATCACCCTAGTTTGTTTAAGCCGAAAAGAAACTTCAAAACTCAGTCTTGGGTTCAAAAAAACTGAACTTAGCCCCTTAAAATTATGTACACTTAACATTTTCGACCTCTGTCCTCCTCTGGAGACCCCTGAAAGTATAAACAGCCCTGCTGTAATGTGAATAGCAAGCAAGGTTGCCAGTTGTAGAGACTTCTGGTAGAGATGAGCCATAGGAGGGAGCAAACTAGTTAGAGGGAAGGAACAAGAAACCAGGAGAAGCTATAGGGAGTGAGATAGTGTTAAGCTTCCAGATAAATCGTATATAGCATAATAATATAACTAATGTATCACAAAAGTAGATGACCATTACTATAAATCTGCTGATGATTTATATTTTGTGATTTCTAAGTCAGGTATTGGCATTTGCTCCCCAAATGGTGAAGTACTCTAAGTTATTCTTATGCATATGAGATAATACATATGAAATGTGCAGTAGAAGTGTAGGAGATAATGTAAACTGTATGATGCCAGGGACCATAATCTTTGTTCACTCTTAAGGTCTCAGCACTTAGCATAAGGCTTGACAGTGGTAGGTGTTGGATAAGTATTTGCTAATTGAGTAAAGTTATGTATTGTAATGTAACTATTTCATAACTCTCTCTATAGCAGGGCTATCTAATAGAAATATAATGTAAGTCATAAATTAATTTAAGATTTATTGTTAGCCACATTAAAGTAAAAAGAAACAGGTGAAATTAATTTTCATAATATATTTTATTTAATGCAACATATACAAAACATTATTGTCCCAGCATGTATTAGTGAATGACTTTACATTCTTTTATTCATACCAAGTCTTCAATCCACCATGTGGTTAACACTGGACAGCACAGCTCTAGGAGTATTTTGTATGAAATGTTTTTTCCTTTCCACAGAAATTCTTTTGTCTTTTTTGATAGTCTCCTTCTAACATGTCTTTTGAGTCCAAATGCAGAAGCACATATGTCATTGAATTGGAATTACTGAGTTGGATTGAAAGTCAGGATACCTCACTTCTTTCGTTTGTACAACTTTCCCAAAATGGCTCTGCCTCACTCTCTTTCCC
>NW_006792541.1:1481887-1515461 GCF_000442215.2 Lipotes vexillifer
TCCCTGTCTGTAAAATGAGGGAGAACGTGCTGTCATCTGTTTCATTTGATTAGTATAAATTATGTCTTTGAAACACTCTTAACTACTCAGACAAGACTATTACAAAATAGATTTTTAAATTATTAGTAACTTGTCATAGCAAATCTCAGTATAAAAACAGAAGGAAAAAGTACCAATGAGACTACTGGTGCGGAGGTCCTGTTACCTCCCACACTGGAATAAGTTACAATGAATGAATCAATACAAGATGCTCTTGTAACATTGAGTCAAGAGAGGTGACTAGGTCTGCTCCAGAACCCAATTTTAAACCTCTGATCTATTTAAATGTTGCCTTAACTAATTTATCCTTCAGTTTTTGTTTGCATGAATAACCTACACTTCTTACATAGGCATCCTTAAATCAAAATCATGAAATAAGGTCCTTTGGGAAGAGAGGGTGGGGACTGATTAAGTGCATTTAAGTGGGGGAAAATAAAGCAAACATTTAGAAAAGTCTATCATCACATCCTACAGTACAGGATATGTACTATATAGCACAATAACTGATTCTTTTATCCAAACCAGGGGTTGCAGTGGTTACCTGGTAAGCAGTTACACATAGCCAAATATAGCTAAATCAAATACATAGCCAAATCAAATAGGTATCTCCTTATAGCCATAGCCTTTCATTAAAAAAAATAATAATAATAACTTTTAAAAAATTATAGATGAACATCCTTTGGCTTTTTGCATAAACGTAACACACTTTACTGATGACCTTAGTAAAAATTTTTGGAGTCATGTAGTAGATTGTGCGGTGGCCCTCAAAAAGATGTTCACATACTAATCTCTGGAACCTGTGAATGATACCTTATTTGAAAAAAGAGTCTTTGCAGGTGTAGTTAAGGATCTTGAGATGAGGAGATCATCCCAAGTTATCTGAGGGGTCCAAAATGCAATGGCAAGTTGTCCTTCTAAGGGAAAAGCAGAGGGAAATTACAGATAGACAGAAGAGGGGAAGATGCACAGAAGAGGTGGAGGCAATGTGAGGCATGGAGGCAGAGACTGGAGTGATGTGGCCACGAGCCAAGGAATGCTTGTAATCACCAGAAGCTGGAAGAAGCAAAGAACAGATTCTCCTGAACCTCCAAAGGGATCGTAACACTGCTGGATTTGAGGCTTTTACCTTCCAGAACTGTGAGAAAATAAATTTCTGTTGTCTTAAGTCACCCACTTTGTAGTAAGTTGTTAACAGGAAACTAATATACAGTCAAAAGTAAAAAGATCTGTGCTTACCTTTGTTTTGTATCATGCATTGTGACTCTCAGAGACCAGACAGCCCTTCCTTTAGAATTCTTATCTATTCTGAGAAGTATCAGAGGAAGTGTCTTAATACCCTCAAGTCTGAACAGGCCTAAGAAATAGCTTATATCATGTAAGATACAGTTATTGTCTCTCAGGTCGTTCTTAAGATACAGTTTATATTTAGGGGAGGGGGCAAGTGTAATACTGATGGGATAGACCAAGAGGTTTTGTCTCATGAGGGTGTGATTCCTTCCACCTTCCCTATCTCCTTTACTGGAGCCTCCTCTTCTACCCTATATCTTAAAGTTGGAATGCCACAGGGCTCAGTCCTTACCCTTCTTTATTTATTCCTCTGGGGACTTCATCCATGCTTGTGATTATACCCACCATTCGTATAACAACTCTTCCCAAAATTTTATCTCTAAGCCAGACTTTTTTCCCTGAGCTCCATGCCTGTCATGTGGGTGTTTGGCTGTACATTCTCACCTAAGATTTAAAGGCATCTCAAACTTAAATATCTGAAAATGAACCCCTGCTCTTAGCTCCTCCCTGGAATTGTTCTTTTCACAGCCTTCTCCATTTCAGTGGACAGCAGTTTCAGCCTTCTGGTTAATCAGGGCAAAATCCTCTTGGAATCCATCAGGAAATTCTGTCAGTTCTAGTTTCAAAAGATATCCTTATGCCCATCATCATCTCTCTCCTAGAGTATTGCAGTAGCCTTTAAACTGTTCTCCATGTTACTGTCCTTACTTCTTTCTTCTCATTCTATTCTTAACACTAGAATTATCCTTTTAAATTATTCAGATTCTAAACTGTCTCTGTTTAGAAGCCCCCTAAGTTTTCCCATCTCGCTTAGGATAAAAGCCATAGTTCTTACAGTGGTCTATAAAGCCATACACAACCTGGTCCCATTACATTCTGACCTATCTCGTATATTCTTTGTTTTGCTCATTTCCCTCTGGCCACATTCTGGCCTCTAGGCTATTCCTTGAACATACCAGGCACATTCCTACCTTAAGGCTTTGCAGTAGCTGTTGCCTTTGCCTTGGATGCTCTTTCCTCAGATTTCCTCATGGCTAACTCCCTTCAAGTCTTAGTTTAAATGTCATCTTTTCAGTAAGCTCTGATCACCCTTTAAAAAATTGTAATCAGCGCCACATGTACACACACTCTTGATTACCTTTACTCTGCTTAACTTTTTTCCCACATTCTAGCAAAGAATCACAGTAAAATATTTAAGTGAAGTATTTAGAAAATTGTAAACTTCTATATAAAAGTATGAAACAATTTTTAGTAGTTTATCTGTAATTACTGACCTAGAATGATTTGTGGAAATAAGGTAGGTGTTGGGCCTTGAAAGAAGAGTAGGACTTCAAATAAGCAGAGCAGAGAAGGTGGAAAAGAGTATTCAGGCAGAGACAAAGACATAGGAAACATCATGGAGGTGAAACCATTTTTGTTGATATATTTAACAAGTAGACCAGTTGGCTAGAGTGTGTTTTTATGTAGGAGAATGGTGAGAGACTAAGGTAAGACTGCGGAATGCCATGTAAAGCTTAAAGTTTGTTTACCTGTGGGAAGCAAATGGTTGTTTGTAAGCAGAACTTAACAAAAGGCCAACGTGATAATTCAGAAACCAGGTGATTAATGAAGGTCTTGTGGAGGAAGTAAAGTAGTAGAAAGAGGGCTGAGACTTTGGCTCTGCCACATTAGCTGTATGGATAAATCAAATGATCTCCAGACCAGCACTATCCAATAGAACTTTCTGCAGTGATGGAAACATTCTAGACCTGCACTGTCCAGTATGGTAGCCAGTGGCCACATATGGCTATAGAGTATTTGAAATGTGACTAGTGTAACTGAGGAACTGGAGTTTAATTTTTTTTAATTTTAATTAATTTAAACTTAAATAGTCTCATATGGCTAGTGATGATACATTCGACTGAGTAGCTCTAGAATACAGTTTTCTCACTTATAAAATGTAAGGTTAGATTGGAACATTAGTGGCACTAGAAGGATAGGTTCCACAGCCAAATAAAGTTGATGCAGTGTTCTGAGAAAAGCAAATGGGTATCTAGCTAGCAGATGCACCTGTGCATGACTAGTATTTGTGAAACAGTTCCAGGTTTGTATCCTTTTCATTTTTTGTATCTCCATGACTTATTTGAGATCCCCTCTGTCTCTTGATTGCTGATTTTTAAAATTGGTCTTTAGGTTGATGCTTCCTATAGTTAAATATCTAATACATCTAATTTAATAGTATGTTTTATAATTATAGTTAAATCTATCTTGTTTCTTTTGAATTCTTAATGAGAAAGCCATAACAATGAAAAACCTTTATGATTGTTTACCTGTTGTGTAATTCTTACCTAGATTCTTCTGCTTTCTTTAGAAAATACTCCCTTACTTGTTTTCTTCCCCTATAAAATTAAATATTTCATTTGTATTTCAGTTTTGATTTTATTTTCGGGGGACATGTTTAGAGAGAAGCTCTATGAATGCTGTGTATCCAAAGGAAAATAGACACATGTTGCTTATTGTGCCTCTTGTTTCCCAAGAGATATTGTTCCTTCTCAGAAATTATAATTTGAAGAAAGTTTTACAAATAGCTTTTAGAACTTATAATCAAATAGCTCTTCCAGCCTGTGCCCTACCTAGTTATGTACATACGTCATAAAATTAAGCATACACACGTGTGCGCGCGCGCATGCACGTGCGCGCGCACACACACACACAGTGATTTACCCTAACCAGAGGTTTCCGCTTCCCCCACCCCTCGTGTTCTTTAGGAGAAAGAGACAAATGAACTTCCAAAATTGGAGAGGCAGGATACTGCTGTTATCAGTACTTTTTATTAAAAAAACAAACAAAAAACAACTTCTAGAAAAAATGGTAAGGACAAAATTAGCCCAATCATTTAATATTTGTAATTGTCCAAATAGTAGAATTATTCAGATTAGTGATGAAACTGGTAAAATTCAGTTTGCAAAGATAATACTCATTACACTGGATTTACTAAGACCAAAGAGTATACCAACACTGTAGAGAATTTGGAGATATTTTTAAAATAACAGAAAGAAATATTAATTGTCCACTTTTAACCCTAGAGTATGGTATGTATTACAGCTGTCTATATATTTGTATATTAGCATCATAGTCTTTCAGAACTAAGGGGCCTTAGACATTACCTCATCCAATCACTTAAGGAAGTTGAAATTCAAAAAGTAGACAGACTTGACTAATATCAGACTAGGTTAATATTTCCCTTCTGTTGATGTATAGCAATGAGTATTTCAACCAGTTCAAAAAAATTTTTTTGACAGTTGGATATCTTTTTTAAACCTATTTAAAAATTTTTTCATGTCTCTGGGCCCTCTTATCATACCCATCGTTTTGCACTATGCTTTTCCTACCTTCTCCCTATTGGTGTATTGTTTGCCCTTCCGAGCAAAGAGTGCCTGGAATGGGCTAGTCAAAATGTTTTAAATCTTTTTTCTTTAATTGGAAAATGGAATGAATAATGCTTTTTCTTTCTGCAGCAGCTTTTTTTTTTTTTTTTTTTGCGGTATGTGGGCCTCTCACTGCTGTGGCCTCTCCCGCTGCGGAGCACAGGCTCCAGACGCGCAGGCTCAGTGGCCATGGCTCACGGGCCCAGCCGCTCCTCGGCATGCGGGATCTTCCCGGACCAGGGCACGAACCCGTGTCCCCTGCATCGGCAGGCGGACTCTCAACCACTGCGCCACCAGGGAAGCCCCAGCAGCTTATTTTTGTAATGGATTGAGTAATGAGTATTATTTGTAATGAGTATTCTTAAAACCACGAAGTACCATTCTATTCTCCCTCCCAAACAAGAATAGGCTTAAATAGATAAATGTAGCAGGTGTATGTTTGTGAAGCTGTTCAAGAACTATCTCTTTGGGGAGGCTTTGTGGCATATGGGAATAGTTTATTCTGAACTTTTAGTTTATGTTTCTAGGCGATCATAGGAATTATGTTAAGGATAGAGCTCAAGGTAGTATATTTGAGTCTTGATAAGCATTCACTTTCCAAAAAACTTGCTGGAAACTGATATGTGCTTATGTTAATGCTCTGTTGAGTTACCTCCACCTCCCCCATATACAAAAGTAGTTAAGTTGAAATTATTTACCCCATTTTCAATATTAGACCACTTGTCATAGGTTTGTAGCTGTATAAACATAACAAGGCTGAAAACTATATTTATGTTGGAGAAATTCATGTACTATAATGATGTATTCCAAACTTGCAAATGACTAACTATTCTGATGACATTAGACAAGCTATTTCAGAGCCAGCAGTTTGTTTCATTTTATTTCTAACCTTAAGCATGATAATCTCTTTTTAAACAGTTATAAAACTGGATAACCAGTAAATGGTTCAGTTACATTTGTGCCATCTCTTCAGATATTTGTAATAGTTATAGCTAATATTTGTTAAGTGATTAATATGTCATACTGATGCTGGATTCTTTATATATTTTATTTAATCCTAGTAATAATCTTGTGGACTGTAGGTTATTTATTATTCCTATTTTACAGTTGAGTAAACCGTCTTAGTAATTTAATGCAATGTCACACAGCTAGCTAATAAGTGTCAGAATCTGAACTTGAACCCAAACTTTGTGACTCCAAAGTCTGTGCTTTACTGTCTGAATAAAAAGATGCTATCATTACCCTATATTTGTATAGTATTTTAAAAATTTCCCGTCCATGCTACTCGTAAGTTATTCCCTCATTTTATCTTATCTTGGGTAAGATAGTTGTGTCTGAAACAGACAACCCCAAAATCTCAGGCGGAACACTATAAAAGTTAATTTCTCACTCACACAGAGAACCGTGTGGATGACAACCGTGTGGATGACTCAGGTATCCCAATTCCTTCCATCCTGTGACTCAGCTGTCCCCAGAGGCCTACTTGGAGTCAATCACTAAAATTACTATATTCAGCCAGCTAGTGAGGGAAGAGAGAGAGCTCAAAGGATGATTGAAAGGGTGGTTTAGGGACTAGTCCTGGAAAGGGCGTACATCATTGTACTCACATTGCACTGGCCAGGACTGGATACATGGCTGCATCTAGCTGCAAATGGAAGGAAAATGAAACAGGTGGGTATAAAACATCATCTCTGCCACAGATGATACAGAGAGGTTATTGCTGAACTAAAGCCACAAAACCACTTGGTAGCTATCTATAGAACCCAGATTTCTTAGATCTGTGTATAATAGGCTTATGTTTCTGAGGAGACATTCCAGTAATTAAAAGGCTTTTGGGTTGTATTTCTAGCACCGTTGCTGACTCTTTCTCATTGGGCATCAAACATTTTATTTCTTTGTGCCTGTTACATTTTAAATAGGAATATTGTTATTGACTTACCTTATGAGGAATGATAAACTTAAAAAAAAGTTTTTCAGTGGTAATTGCCATTTTAAGTGAAGATGACATTATTGCTTTATAATATCTTTATATTTATACTCAATTGTCCTTTGAATATACAACAGTTAGCCTTTACTTGTTAGATTTTGTTTTTTAAACATGTGTTGGGTTATTCTAGGCTATCTACATACCTTATATTTATTCTTGCATTCTGAATCTGAGACATTTGTTTAGGGATGAACGTTGTTTTTTAATGTTCCCCCAAACTTAACTCTTTTGGAAGGAACTGCAACTTCAAATCTTAAAGGAATAGAAGTATGTTCTAACTGAGCTAATAATTATGAATATTGTACTAATAATATAAATTAGTGAGAACAGACACAATTTACAGAAACTGATGGTAACTTTTACTAGCAAATTAAATTCTGCCATCTCTTCGGTAGCAGTTAACCATTTGTTATACTTTAGACTCCTTGGAGAATCTCTTGAAAGCTATGGATTCTATCTCTAGCATATACCTATATTCACAATTTAGTATACAGTTCTAGAAATTTCATGGATTTCTCTGAAGCCTATCCATGCATTAGCTGCTATTTTTAAGCATTTTTATCCTTCTCCAAAAATTTATTATCGTGCCTATTATATTTTTACTTTAACAGACTGTATAAAGAGATGTTTAATGAGTCGGAGTTTTTATAAGATTTATAAGGAGAGTCTGTCTCCTTAATATTATTTGGACAGCAAGAATTATGCCCAGAGCCTGCACTGCTGCTGTAGCTGAATTTCCAGCTATATTGGGGAATAGATTTATTAGAGGAAAATATGACATTGCCACATTTGACATTGACAAGATGAATGACATAAAATAACTTTAAACATTTAAATAACCTTTTTGAGCAATATCAAACTTCATTATAATGAACTTTAGTGATTTATCACTGTTCAGAGAAAGCTGTATATGAAAATCCAAGTAATTTAATGCCTCAGATTTCTCTTAATGAACTTCTTGTTCAGATGTACAAAGGTCTGTTTATTTGGGGCCAAAATTAGCTTGTGTGCAGATACATCATTTCTAGTACATCACTTCTAGTTGTGGTCGATCAAAGGATGGCTTATGATAGTTAATTCTGTTTTTTGGTAATCAACTACTACCAAATTGTACCTAGGCATATTTAAATTTGTTATGTTGTTTGCAACTCTGTATATAGGAAATGCTGTGGAAGATAAATATTTCCTTTTTTCACTGCCTTTGGAACCTTTATTTAACACTAGAGGAAGAGCAAGGCCAAAAAACTGAATTAAGTTTCAAGGATATCCCCCACTGTTTATTTACCATATTTGTTTCTGAAGTTATGCACAGTGAGCTAAATTAATTTTCTCTATACTAGATCATTTGGTCAGATAACTAGTGATTCTTCTTTGTACAACTTAAATTGTCTGCTATTTATTATGCTAGGAAACCATTGTCACTGTGAAAAATAGAGTGCTGTCAGAAGCACATATTTATAGTCTTTTAGAAAAAAAGCTTTAAATGGGATATTGATAAATATTTGTTCAGATTATGGGACTATCATATATGCTCAAATATAAAATCAAGTCTTTTTTCTTTCAAAATTATGCTTATGAAAAAAGGGAATCACTTTATTATAATTTATATCCTTGCCAAGTCACTAATATTACTGTTTGGGGAAGACATAGTCTGAAATGTCTTTATTCAGTGCTTGGTTAGGATGCACTAGAGTGAAAGTTCCACAGAACAAGGGCCTTGTCTGTCTTGTTCACTATTATATGTCTACCACCTAGAAGAGTATTTGGCACATGATAGGCACTGAACATATTTGTTGAAAGAGTAAATGAATTAATGATTATAAAGAATAATGAATTAATGCATGCTTAAGCTAAAATTTCCTATGACAGCATCGTATACAGATTCAAGAATACTGTATCTCAGATCCTTTGGTAAAGGTCTCATTTGGAAAACGGCCAAATGTTTTTCCCCCAAAGTGTATACAGCTTTCCTCTTGAGGAAAAGTTCATGCAGCACAGGGCAGCTGAAAATCAAGCAGAAAACTAAAGTCTTACTGGCCTAAGGTGTCAAGGGACGGAATTTGGGACTGCCAGAATGGCTGGAAATTGAGTAGATAAATCCCAGAAAGGAGGGAGTTGTAGTAGGATAGCCCTAAAATCTATGAAAAAACTGAAATACCTGAAATACCTAGGTGACCCCTGAACTCTGCAGAAAGATTCCAAGGAGCTCAGTGGAAAATAATAGCAGTTAGGCTGAAAAAGCTGACTAGAGATTTCACCTGCTACTCTCTGCAGGGGAGACAATTTGGTGTTTGATTCCCACCAAATTAAGGGGTTTTGTGCCCAGAGACCCATTCTAAAACATAAAACCAGCCTCCACAAGTTTGACTTTCTTACCCAGTGATTTAACTGCCAGGTATAATAAAAATCCTCACTCTTAGGAGCTGATAAGAAGCTGTAAAAGTCTCTACTGCATAACATCCACAAAATCCAGTTCATAATAGACAACTACTAGACATGTGAAGTATCAGTATAATGTGATTTAATGTCAAGACTATCCACCCCAAAATGGTAGCTGACCCTAAAATTAGCAGAATTAGCAGACTTTAAAGCAACTATAATATATTCAGTGACCTAAAGGGAGATGCATGATCATGATGACTGAATAGATGGGCAATTTCAACAGAGAAATAGAAACTATAAAGAAGAATAGACAGTCTAGAACTGAAAAGTACAATATCTGAAATAAACATTTTACTGAATGGATTTAACAGCAGATTGGAGAAGGAAGAGGAAAAAGTTGATGAACTTGAAGCTAGATCAACAAAATTTGCCAATCCAAAGAATGGATAAAAAAGATTACAAAAAATGAACAGAGCCTTGATGGCCAGTGCGACAGTATCAAACTAACATGTGGGGCTTCCCTGGTGGCTCAGTGGTTGGGAGTCCGCCTGCCGATGCAGGGGACACAGGTTCGTGCCCTGGTCCGGGAGGGTCCCACATGCCGCGGAGCGGCTGGACCCGTGAGCCTTGGCCGCTGAGCCTGCGCATCTGGAGCCTGTGCTCCGCGGCGGGAGAGGCCACAGCAGTGAGATGTCCGTGTACAGCAAAAACAAAACAAAACAAAAAAAAACCATGTGAATAGCAGAAAGAGAGATAAGAGACAGACGTAGCAGACAGTCGGGTAAAAAATACGTTCATTGAACCCCAACTAGGATAAATAAAAGGAAAACCACATCTAGGCATATCTTAATCAAACTGCTGCACATCAAAGATGGAAAGAAAATGTTAATGCAGCCAAAGGGGGGAAAAACCCACATTACTACAGAGGAATTAAAATATCAATGAAGGATGACTTAATCAGAAATGATTGGAGACCAGAAGACAGTGGAATGACCTATTTAAAGTTCTGAAAGGATAAAGCTATCAACCTGGAATTCTATATTCAGAACAAAATATCCATGAAAATAAAGGTGAAATAAGGACATTTTTCAAATAAACAAAACTTGAGAGAATTCATTGCTAGGAAACCTGCAACACCAAGAAATGCTTAAGGAAGTTGTTCAGGCTGGAGGGAAATGACATCAGACATCAGATGAAACTTGGATCCACAAGAAGGAATGAACAGTACCAGAAATGGTAAATATGTCTATAAATAGATTTTATCCTCAGAAAATACTTTGTAAGCATATAGAGCAATGAAAGAAGAACTTGGTAGATGTGACTAAATAAACATCTTAAACTTCTTCAAAAATCACAAAATTAAAGGGCAAATATTAAGAGGAAGTAAATATGAAAGATTTAAAATCAAAGAGGACCGTTAATGTTCCAGTGTTAAAATGGGTAAAAAATATGAACAGATAAATCATTGAAAAAATAAAGAGGGCTGTAAGCGTGAACAAACGTTCAGTTTGTTTAGTAATCAAAGAAATGGAAATGAAAGTACTTACTTTTTTTTGCCACTTAGAGAAAACTATTGAAATGATACAGGGTGTTGATGAGAATTCAGGGAAGTAAGCACCTTTCCAGTTGGTGGGAGCATAAATTGGAATGAAACAGTTCGATAGTTTATTTCAAGAACATATTTTGGAAGTCCATAACACCTAGGTAGCAGGAAATTCATACACCAAGAAGTAGCCTACCAAAGTAGGTCAGAGGTAGGTAGAAAGGAGATCATTATTCAATAAGTGGTGTTGAGATAACTAGCTAGCCATTTAGAAAAACTCAAATTTTGATCTCTACTTAGTCCTAACATGAAAATAAATTGAAATGGATGAAAGATGTAAGCAATAAACAAAGCATAGAAGTACCAGAAAGAAACATGAGCGAATTTTAAAAATATAATCTTGGAGTGAGCAAGATGTTCCAAGACAGATATAGAATCCAAAAGTCATAAAGAGAAAGATATGTTAATTTGAACACACACACACACACACACACACACACACAATTTTAAATTCCTACATTGGAAAATTACCATACAGTTTTTTAAAAAATTTATTTGACACATAATAACAAAGTTCCTTTACATAAAAGGCCTTATACCAACAGCAGGATATGAACATGTGGTTAGTTCACAGAAAATGAAATGTGACTTGGAAACATTTGAGAACCACATATAATACCAAATATATAGTCATTAAAATTTTTTCTTTATTCCTCATCTTCTCTCAACCTCTCAACATAAGTATATATGGCTGAAAAAGTTTAATGGCCTGTTATGCTTTTGTAATATAAAATAGTATTTTAGTAGCATCTAAAATAGAAAGTCTTGTTTCTTTATGTTCTTGATTCTCACTTGGGTATGAGATAGCTCAGGCTTCACTAGTGACCAGAATTAATGATCAATAGAAACTGTGCTGGGAATCTCTGTACCTATTCCCTCCTCACTTCAAACAAGCAAAAACAACTTTATACTTAGTCCTCTCTCTGTTCTCTTCAACAGTGCTATTAAGTGTTTTTGCATTCTACTTTTATTACATTCATGTTTTAGAGGTGCTGAACATCTGGGTGTCAGACATCAGTAAAAGAAATTGAAATCAGAAACCGTAGGTACTCTTTGCTCTTATACTTAGCATTTATCAACACAAAATTATTGGATTTTCTCTGTCTTACGTTTGCGAGAAGTAACAGAAGAAACCTAATTTTAGCTGAATAACAGAGGCAGAAACAGATATTCAAGAGTATAATGGGGTTTTCTCTTGGTAAATTAATTTCTTTATTGTCTATAAACTTTATTTTGCCTAGCCTTCTATCTCCAAAATACCGTTTCATGAGTCTTAAATCACATAGGCATGTGGGTGGTTAGTAGATGCTACTAAAACATTTGTAGTTAGGAGATGTTTATTGGTTGAATATTTTAAATCTGTAATTCTTGAAGTTGTATGTCAGAATAGTCAACATGTCTTATTTATCCTGTAGCACAAGGGTCCCCAACACCCCCAACCCACGGACCATTGCCAGTGGCAGCACAGCAGGAACCGGGCAGCACAACAGGAGGTGAGTGGCAGGTGAGCAAGCGAACCTTCATCTGTATTTACAGCCGCTCCCCATCGCTCGCATTACCGCCTGAGCTTCACCTCCTGTCAGGTCAGTGGCAGCATTAGATTCTCATAGGAGCGCACACCCTGCTTTGAACTGCGCATTTGAGGGATCTAGGTTGTGCACTCCTTATGAGAATCTGGTGCCTGATGGTCTGAGGTGGAGCTGAGAATATGATGCTAGCGCTGGGGAGTGGCTGCAAATACAGATTATCGTTAGCAGAGGAGTTTGACTGCACAGAGACCGTAATCAGTTGCTTGCAGACTCATATATCAAAACCCTCAGTGAGTGGCAAGTGAAAACAAGCTTAGGGCTCCCACTGATTCTGCATCATGGTGAGTTGTATAATTATTTCATTATATATTACAGTGTAATAATCATAGAAATAAAGTGCACAATAAATGTAATGCACTTGAATCATCCCGAAACCATTTCCCCACCCCTGTCCATGGAAAAATTGTCTTCCATGAAACCAGTCCCTGGTGCCAAAAAGCTTGGGGATGGCTGCTGTAGCACTTGTGGGGTAAAGCTTCTTTTCACAGTTTAAAAAGCTGGATGTAGTAAGGTTGTATCACTTACAGAGAATCTTACAGCAATAACAAGCCAAAAGCAAAGATATGAACAGAATCCTCAGTTCCTCACTTCCACTTATTTGTGTTCTGCATCATAATTTATTTATCCAGTGTTTATTAGGCACCTACAATAAGTTACAAGTTGTATTAGGTACTAGAGATACAAAGCTTGTCTTACATTTCACTTCAGCTAACATTTAGCATAGTGCCAGGTTTTAGCACATGCCAATTTCACTTCTCATAACATCTGTTTGAAGTAAGTGGTATCATCCATATTTTGTAGTGGAGATCACAGACTCAGGAATGGACATTATCTGAGATTTTATAACTAACAGTGGCTGACCAGGTCTTGACTCCCAAATTCTCTTCTTTATACATCCAGACTGGGTGTTTTTTATTTGCCCCTCCAGATCCACTCCTCATCCTTCCTTGACTTTCTCTGTGCCCCAGAGGAGATTGACCTAGTCTAAGGACTGCCTCACTTGGGCTCCTTTTTTGGTTTCTCGTTGGATTTAGCCAGTGTGAGGCATTGGTGGATATTGGAGATCCAGAGAAGAGAGAAGCTGGGTATTTATTCTTCCAGTTGCCATTTGACAGCTCTCTCCCTGCTCCTTCTTTCAGAAGGCTGGCAGTGGCTTCCTGAGGACTTTGCCATCCCTGTTAGTTCCTTTAACCCTACCCACACCTTTGTAAATGAGCCCTTCAGTTATCTCTTTGAAACTGCTTTGTTTTTTTGCCAGGACCCTGACTGATACATACAGCTTTTCAAACATGGGCTACTATTTTGTATGGATTTGAGTTTTCTAACTGTTTTTCTCCTGTGTTTATAAGTTGAGCATTTAAAATCTGCAACACATTTTCATGTCAAACAATATTGTAATTGTTTATTAGGTGCTTCACCTGGAATGGTCAACTTCCATAATTTTTACGAAGAATAAAAAATAGTGTGCTGCCAAATTAGATGTATTTTATGATGCATCAGTACGAAGTTATCAGCACTTCTACTACATCTTTGGTCCATAAAGCTTTGACACGTCTTTGTTGTGGGCTATTCCTATTTCTTAATTCCGTATTCCTCAAGAGGTACAAAAAAGTTAGAATCAAAGAGATCTTGACTTTAAAGAGGTATAAACACTGTGGGCTAGAGAAGGTTAGGTAAGCAGGTTCAAGTCTTTGTCCTTCATACCAGTCTCAGGTGCTAGTCTTCAGTTTAAGTACATAAAAAGGTCAGGTGGTGGGGCTCCTTTGCCAGCAATAAAAACTAATTTTTCAACCAGTTTCTTCAAGGGGATGAAAGTGTGTAGCAGCAATTGGCAGAGAGTCTTCGTTACTTGTTGGAGTTGTGCTAGACTGGGAAAGAGAGGAAAAGAGAGCCATTTCTCATATTTTAATTAGCAGGTGATTGGAATTTCTTGTGACATTGGTGTTAGGAGAATTGCCTCCTATATGATATTAGATACTTGGTTGAAAATACATAATATGGGGTCTACTTGTATTTTACTCTCCTTTTCTGTTTCACTAAGCTCTTCTAGCATCTGCAATTACAGATCTATACTTTTATTTAGAGGGGAAAGGTATCCCCACTAAGCCAACAGCCATAACATCATGGAGGCCAACCTCAGTTATCTTTTTCCCCCCACTGCTTTTCTTCATGTTATCGATGTGTTGTACTTCGACAAATCCTTGTGATAGTAAATCAGTTTAAAGAATATCCAAAGTTGGGGATTATTAGGAGTTGTATATATTTCAAATTATATCATTAAGTACATTTACTGCCTCTCATCTTCTGTTCCTGCTCTGAAATGATGTAAACTACTCTAGGTTTTTAATACATAATTTATTTTGCATTTGATCCAGTAGACCTCATATTTGTCTTTGTAAACTTGGTGTGAACTAATTGGACGTTTTAAAAAGTAGAGCATGTATATGCCTAGGAGGCATGACAGTGAAATAACAAGATTTTTTCTTGTGCTTATGAAATAGTATCATCACTTCAGTGACATTGTGTCATTTTAAGAAATACTCATTTGGTATTTATTCACAGTGTCTATGTTCCTCACTTCATCTTGGCTGTGTGTGGTATTCAAGAAATCACAAATATTCAAGTTCTACATTTAAAACCTTATTAAAACATTGAAGGTAATCAGGGCAGAAAAACAAGTGAACACTGTAAAAATTTCTTATCTGAGTTATAAAATGTGAGTACAGTTTAGTTAGGAGGAGAGAAAAGGGAGTGGCATTTCAGACGGGGGAATGGCTTGAATAAGGCATGGAATTGAGGGATAGTTAAGACCAGCCCCAGATGATATGTAAAATATAATTGTCTTTTGTTTTCTGAGACAATTTTTGATATACTGATAGTGACTGGAGTTGTTTCATGAAGGCAGCTGCAGACAGATGATGGTACTGAGGCCGAGATATCAGAAGACTTGAATTTGACCCTGAACCCTGTTATTTCCTAACTGCAATATTTACCCTCTCTGCACTTCAGTTTTCTCATCTATCAAATTGGGATAATACCCATTCCACAGGGCAATGAAGTTTAAATCAAAAGTGCTTTAAAAGCACTTTAAAACTCTACTGTTTAGTGGTATTATTAGATACAATGTATTTTCCCTTCTTTTTCCAACCAGCAACCCAGCTCTTTGTTTTAGAACTCAAATAATATTTTTGTCTTAATGGTGTGTGCATTTATGAGGCCGAACATAACAATAGTACTTACAGATTGATACAGTTGATAGTTTAAAAAGTTGAGTTCAAAAAGAATAGTACTATATTAAATGATGCAAATAATAGATTTTTATTTTTCATTGGAGAATAAAATCAGCTTTTTCTAAAAATAAGTAAAGTTTCTAAATCACTGAAAGTTTTTTTTTTATAATTTCACACATTTTTGTCATCTGTTCAAATTGGCAGAATTTCTGTAGTGCTTTTTTGTTTTTTTGGTGGTTAAGGGTATAGTCTCAGAAATCCAAGTTAGTTTACTAGTTTCTAAGTGTTTATGCAAATAAACAGTTTGATTAAAAACTCTTTGTTGTGGGTGAACCATATAGTCTTAATTTCATATACCACTAGAATAATTAGGTTTAGTTCTTTACTTAATACTCTTGAGTCTCTGATTTCCCATCTGCAAAGTCAGAGTAAACTTTATGTATATGGCTAAAACTTGTATATTGTAAATCACTGCGAGGAGGGGAAGGAGGGACGAATATGTCCACACTTCGGGGTGGTGGGGTGAAATATTGACTATATCTTTTGAATCTGCTGTTATGCAGGGCCTCTTATTAATCTTTTTTTTTTTTTTTTTTTTTGTGGACCGGGGCACGAACCCGTGTCCCCTGCATTGGCAGGCGGACTCTCAACCACTGCGCCACCAGGGAAGCCCTGTACAAGATTTTAAGAATAAGGTCAGCTCAAATCTAGACTCTTAAGATTAAGTAATATCCTTGTTATATCAGCATTGGTTTTATATTCTCTTGTAGACTACTCAATAAACTGGCCTTATTTAAAAAAATCAAAACCAAAAACTAATGGTTAAAGAACATACTTGTTTGAAGTTTCATACAGAGTTTGTAAGTTTATTAAGAAACATGCAATTAAATAATCTTGGTGTTTTTGTTTTGTTTTTCAGAACATCTGTGATAAGTCTACCATAAATTGAACTTTCAAGAATTCTCTGAAGGAACCAAATAGGATTTTCTTACATCATGACTTAATCTGAATGCAAGAACAAGAAACAGGTTTTATCTCTAAATATAATGAAGGGCTGTGTGTAAACACAGACCCTGACTCAATTCTAATGAGCATTTTAGACATGAGTTTACATCGGCAAATGGGTTCAGATCGAGATCTTCAGTCTTCTGCTTCATCTGTGAGCTTGCCTTCGGTCAGAAAGGCACCCAAAAAAAGAAGAATTTCAATAGGCTCTCTGTTTCGGAGGAAAAAGGATAACAAACGTAAATCAAGGGAGCTAAATGGCGGGGTGGATGGAATTGCGAGTATTGAAAGTATACATTCTGAAATGTGTCCTGATAAGAACTCCATTTTCTCTACAAATACTTCCTCTGACAATGGATTAACTTCTATCAGCAAACAAGTTGGAGACTTTATAGAGT
The DNA here is from genome assembly GCF_000442215.2 of Lipotes vexillifer. Taxonomy (NCBI): domain Eukaryota; kingdom Metazoa; phylum Chordata; class Mammalia; order Artiodactyla; family Lipotidae; genus Lipotes; species Lipotes vexillifer. Next base: position 1,498,815 of record NW_006792541.1, read on the forward strand.
GCCCCTTGTGCCTTTTACGGCATTCTAAAGACAGATTTCCTGAGATAATGACTTGTCATCATAGATCTTGTGTGGATTGCTTACGACAGTACCTAAGGATAGAAATTTCTGAAAGTAGGGTTAATATCAGTTGCCCAGAATGTACTGAACGGTTTAATCCCCACGATATTCGCTTGATATTAAGTGATGATGTCTTGATGGAAAAATATGAAGAATTTATGCTTAGACGGTGGCTCGTTGCAGATCCTGATTGTAGGTGGTGTCCAGCTCCAGACTGTGGGTAAGAAGATTTTGTTTGATTTTTCTTGAGTTAATTTTCTTCTCTGTGGATAAAATAAGAATTTGCTGACTGTTACTCAAAAGAAAAATCTTAACATGCCAGGTAATTCATTCATTCAGTAGACAAAAATATGTTGAGTATGTACCATGTGTCAGGGACAATGTTAGATATTAAAGGCAGGAATCTTGTCTTACTCATTTTTGTATTGTCTTTGCATCATATATTCACTTAAGACTGTTTTCAGAAGAAAAGGATAAGATGGTAGAGTGCAGGATCTAGTCCTATTGATTTTCCCCATCCATTTGGAGAATTTTTATTTTGTTATAATAGATGAAATGATCAGACATTTTGTTTGTTTGCTTTTGGTGGGGGAGTCACTCGTTTAAACTTAAATGACCCTTTTGAAAGGCACCTTAATGCGTGCCACAGTATGATGTGTTCATGTGTTGATGTGTTCTTGAGACACAAGATCTAGAGGTTATGTAATACTTCATTTGCCTCAAGTTTTTGAATTACAACTACCATTTTCCCAATATTTAAAGTAAAATAAATTTGCTTGTATATTTGGTTATTATGTTAACAGCAGCTCCTGTTAATAGAGTATTTACCATGTATGGTTGTCAGAACTAGAAAAAAATAGTCATATGCTTTTCACGAATAAGGAAAGCCATAAACCCTGGATGAGTTCAGCATTAGTAAGCCAGAGATTATAAATAAGAGTTTGGGAAAACCCAGAACTTCCAAGATTATCTGGGTATAATCAGAGACAAGGCTGAAATGTGAGTTTGATTTATCAAATGACAATTTCAGGACTCTGATCAAATCCAAAAACTTATTGAGCAGCAAATTTTCAGATTGTATTTAGTCTATGAATTCCATAATTTTAAGTGAGAAAGGTAATAGTATGTTTCTAGCCTGTGCAAATTCCACCAGTTTTCCCAGGTATCACTAGCACTTGACTGTCCACCGGGGATTTCTGTGAAACATAAAGCATTAAAAATATTAGATTATCTAATTATTTAACATTTTATGAATTCATTAGTTGTGTGAAGGACTCGGAGGTACTGTTCAGAATCACATTTGTATTATGATCTCCTGTACTGCAGGATGCTTGTACTGTAACATAAATAACAAAATAATATATTAAAGATACTATCTAAACTGGGCCAAGGTTGGCTGTGCTTCCAGGTGTATGGTAGAAGCAAACTCTGGACCTGTGCAGGGTTAAATTCTCAAGAAAAAGATGGGAAGAAAATAGGGATAATGAACAGTGCCTTTAAATAATTTGAGCTAGAGAAGAAGAGCTTAGGTACGATTGTATCACTCTTGATCCCGTGGCCCCCTGCAGAATATTTTCACTAATGCAGGTGTGTACATTCATTAGAGTAGATTTAAAGTTGAGTACAAATTTTAGGTTTAAAAAAAAAAAGCCTTTTGCAGGTCATTATAGCAAATACCCTATAGCAAGAGTTCAAACAGAAGTATTTTGCATTTCATCTGGACAAAGTGTGATTTTCTAACTGTCTTTTATGGAACCCCAGGATAAGAGGTGTTTCACAAGTTCCTTTAAGCATTTAATAGCTTTAAAAGAAAATGTGTGAAAATGATGGAACAAATTAAAAGGAAGCTTTTGTGTCAGAACCTGTGACCAGGAGAGATTGAGAGAGTAAATCCAGGAGCACAAGCTTTCTGGTCACTAAATAGGTATGTTCTCCTGTGCTGGGTTGATGGATCGTGTCATCATAGTGGATAATATCAACACTATCAAGCTAATAGAACACAATAGATAGGGCTGACGTAGATTCTCACTTGTATAAGAACTTGATTTGGGGACTTCCCTGGTGGCCCAGTGCTTAAGAATCTGCCTGCCAACGCAGGCAACACGGGTTCAATCCCTGGCCCAGGGAGATCCCACAGGCCGCAGAGCAACTAAGCCCATGTGCCACAACTACTCAGCCTGTGCTCTAGAGCCCGCGTGCCACAGCTGCTGAAGCCTGTGCACCTAGAGCCTGTGCTCTGCAACAAAGAGAAGCCACCGAGATGAGAAGCCCGCGCACTACAACGAAGAGTAGCACCTGCTCGCCACAACTAGAGAAAGCCCGTGCGCAGCAATGAAGACCCAATGCAGCCAAAAATAAATAAATAAAATAAATAAATTTATTTAAAAAAAGAAAAGAACTTGATTTGGGGGGAAGAATGCCAAACCAACTGGGAAAGGATTGATTATTCACCATATAGAATTGTGAAAATTAGCTATTTGAGGGGAAAAAATTAGATTGTCACCGCACATAATAAATTAAAACAAAATCAAAACAGATTACAGAGGTAAGTTATATAAATAAAAGGACAAAATTAAACTAAAAGAAAATATAGATTGATTAGCTCACTTACTGCTATATTATTTAGTAAAATTGAACACACATTTATCCTGTGACTTAGAAGATCCACTCCTAGTTAAATGCCTCAGAGAAACTCTTTACTTGTGTGCCAGGAGACAGCTAGTTAAGAGACATGTTTAAGAATGTTCATAATAGCAAAGAAACAAAAAAGTTCATTAACAGTAAAATGGATAAATGCATTTAGTCTCATGGTTACCTCTTGTGAGGAAGAAGAAGGGATGTGAACTTCAAAGGGGCAATCAAGGAACTTCTAAAGCCACAGATAAACAAGGTAACCATAGGTTCTGGTTTGCTCAAGATAGTTCCAATTCATGCTTATTGTACTGGTGTAAATTTTAATAGCATTACCTTTCTTTTTCAGGTGTTCCAGTCAGGTTGTGAATTATATGATCACCCTACTGATACTATTCTTAACTTGTGTGGTAGATTCAGGGGGTATTCATTTTATTATTCTTTATAAATCCTTTGGTATATATGACATTTCTCAGTAAATTTAAATTTTTTTCCTAATCTCATACTCTTAGGTATTTTGCACATTTTCTTCTTGTTGAGACATCATTGTTAAAAAATAATATGGCTTAAGTATTCTAAGTATTTTGGAGAGGAAGACATGAATGTTAACTCAAGTATAAAATAATCTTAAAATAATAGAAACACCTACTTTAATAGATTCCTTTATTATGAAAACCACTTGATTGTTACATAAGTTTAACAGAGAATTAGTCTTGATTAATTTGGCTATAAATTAATTTTTGGTTTTGGTGGTTGTTAGTAGTCTTACGCACAAAGGTCAAAGAAAACATGTCAGAGATTAATTACTTTATGTATTTTCATTTGTATTCAATTTATGCTGGCTCACTAGATTAGTAAGATCATATTTTATATACTTGATTACATTATAGGTTTTATGGTTGTGTTATGTGGAAAAGATCACCCTGTGACAAAATTTATACATATGCTTTGAAAACATAGAATACTGCATAAGACCTCATTACAAATTACAATTGTACTTAGCATGAGCGTGGACAGACCTGATTTTGAATTTCTATCCTATCATGTTTTAAGGATTGAGAAGGTTTTTAATGTTATTGGTAGCATAATTCCTAGCACACAGTAAGCTTTTTATAGTTCTTATTTATCATTCCTCATCTCCATTTCTGAAGTTTTGTTTTTATTTTTTTAAATCAGACAGTTCTTCAAATATTTACTGCACCCGTGTGCCAGGTACTGGGGATTTTTAATAACTAACAAAAGATGAAAATCTCTGCCCTCTTGGAACTTATTAAAATCTTTGGATTCACAGAGAGAAATTTCTTAAACTCCATTTATTATTGAAATCTGGCACAGAGGATACTGGTAAATATCTGACTGTTTGACAGTTATTCATAGCAATGCATGCCAGTAGTACGTACTAGGACCACAGGCATGCGTGTAGTATTTTAATCCCTTTCATTGTACAACACACTTGAAAGACTTTTTTCCAGAAATGCTAAATGTGAAATTATGTTTTCCTCTGGTTTTTGATACTTACCAAAATGACCATTTTCTGTATCTGACACCAATTTTACCTAAACATGTAGTTTAACACACTGAGAAATATTGCCCTTAGCTCAGAGTAGAAAGAAAACCTGACCTGGTTTCTATTTGAGACCTTTGAGGGTTTCTGACCTAATAGTCTTTGCTCTCTTCTGAGGGCCAGGGCAGATTAAGCTTGTTTAAAGGACAGTATGTATTTCTGAAAACCCCTCTTGCGAAGGGGACTAGGAGGCCAAACCTGTGTGCTGTGATTTAGCCAGGGTGAAGTTATCTGGACTGCTTCTAGAACATGCCAGTCTATACAGGTTCAGAGAAAAATCTGGCCATGGCTGAGGAAAAGAATTACAGTGAGGGACATGTAGGAGGGGAAGCATAATACCTGCCTTGGATAAAAATATCTATTACCTCTGCCTAGGAGGCTTAGTTTGCACATTGTCTAGGCAGATAGCAAAAAACTGGCATCTTGGTTTCTGTCATGACTTGTTTCAATTGGCTAAGACTACCCTTCTACTAGCACACATTATCCATGTCATCTCGTGTGAGTGCTTTTGACTTTACTGGGGAGATTTGAATATGCAGGAACATTTATTATACTAGAATATAGTTAATGATTTAACGTCTGTGAGCCCCTCAAGAGTAAAAATAAAAAGTATTTTTTTCTTTATAAACCACAGGTTAACCACATGCTCAATAAAGAGTTATTGAATGAACAAATCTGAATATATGCCATTAATGTAAATCATATGTCCTAGGAACAGTTAATAAACCATTTTTAAGTAGTGTGCTCAACTATTATCAGGTTTGTTAAGCTTTGAGCTGATATACTGACATTTAAATGGCTCTAAATAATAACTTACTCTGGTGGAAGATACTGTTCATAATGGATACTGTTCATAATGGAGTGGCACCATAGGCTTAGGAACTAAGGAACATGTATTTTTAGAATTTTATTCTATCTATATGACTCTCATCTGCATCCTCCAAAGAAGAGTTTTAGCCATAACTTGCCCATCTTTTGACACGCTGGAAATGCTTTTGTAGGCTAACCTTTTAGAACAGAGAACAGGTCCAACTTTGATTTTCTCCCGAGGAAACAAGTACATATGTCTGAGAAAACAAGAACCAAGTTGATACATAAGACACAGGAGACATATCAGCTTTCTTTTACTAATTAGCTAAAGAAGTTAGCTTTAGATATGCATCCCAAATGGCCTAACGCTCCACCCTGAAATTAGACTTCTGCAAATAATCTGGGTGGTTCTCTACAACCGTAGACCTCCCCTCCCCTACAGCAGGTACTGGAAAGCAGAACAGAAAGCATCCTCTCTAGGAAAGCAGATCCTGAAAGGGGGAACCAGGAGATGAGCCTCACTTTGTCTAGACCGTCTCTCAAATATATCAATTAAGTCACTCCTTTTCCATGGAATAATAGTAACTTCTTGCTAATGGAATCATGAGCCTGTTGATTTGAATATAAAACTTGAGTTTTCCCCTTAACTGGATCAAGTAATTTTGGTATTTCAGATATATTTTCTTTGTTCTTTAAAGGTTGTGTTAAAGCTTTGTGCTTTTGGGGGAAAAGTTGTCTTGCACTCCTGGATAATCTTGCTTTTCTTTTTTCTCATTTTTTAATTAAAAATTTTATTGAGACTATTATATCTTTCTTAGGATTCCATTTCATGTTTGGTATAGTTTGTTCTTCTTACTTGTTCCTTCATGAGGAATTTGCTCTAGGCAGAGTATATGACCCTAGTTGGTGTTCCTACCTCCTCAGGGCTAATTTGTGGAACTCTAGTACTGTGAAACACTCCCAGGAAATACATGTCATGGTCAAATAAATTTGGAAAATAATGTTTACTATATATGTACATTATTGGTATGTTAAAAATTATTTTAGCAAATCCTACAGTAAAAAAACAAAAAAGTACTTTAATTTTGCTTAGCATGTCTCTAACTTGACCATTGAGTTCTTTCTTAGTATGTTTCACCTATTAACAATCCAACAAATAGAAAATATTTCTGGAAAAACTGCCTGTTTCAGTCCCGTTCTGTCTTTCCCACTTTCTTCCTGTCCCTCCACTGCTGCTAAGTAGGAATGTTTAAACATTTCAAGTAACTAGAGATCTTCAGCTGAAAAATAGAGACAGAAAGTAAGACCTGAGTTAAATAAGGGATCATAGAAGGAAATGGAACTATCTTCTGAACCAAGATTTGTGTACTGTTTAAGCCAGAGATGTTTAGTTAGTTAACTAGTATTATTCAGTTATTTCTGTGACCTTCTGCTGAGCCTGTTATTTTCTCAAATAATACCTAATGCATTAGAGCATTGAAATTTTTCTTTAAAGCAAATATTTTGTATTTAATTTAGTTTTACCATTTGCTTCCATTATAATTTGAGAGCTGTTCTCCAGTGGAAAATAAGTTTGGCTCCCACACAGTGAAAATCATCTTCAAGAGTCCTGACATTCTGTTTTCAAAATATGTGAATGCTAGGTACATTTAATTGCTCTATATATAATAGAATGTGCTTAACACAGTTACTAAGATTGAATGTGTGTGAAAACGGAACACTTACATAGTAAACTCTCAATAATTGTTAGCATAAGAAAATTCTAGACAAAATACCCTAACTTTTATAGTTATCAAAATTTACAGTCATGAAAATATTTGGTTAGTATTGTTAAAGATAATCCTGTTTTTCTTTGGAATTTGCTTAGATTGAATGGGACTTAAATGTTTAGCGCTGGGGTAGGACATCTTAGCTTTTCTATTTAAAAAAATACTGCAGAGTAGCATAAAACAAGTTTGATGTACTTTATCTCTAACATTTGAGTACATATGATGTGCTGTAAACTAATTCTCTCTTTTCCTTTCCCCCACCTCTCTCTCCTCTTTCTCTCTCCTCTCTTTCTCTCCTTCCCTCCCTACACACACACACACACACACACACACTGTTTTATTTAAACAAAACTTTTTTTATTACTAATTTTAAAAAAATTAATTATTTTTGGCTGCGTTGGGCCTTTGTTGCTGCACGCGGGCTTTCTCTAGTTGTGGCGAGCAGGGGCTACTCTTCGTTGTGGTGCGCAGGCTTCTCATTGTGGTGACTTTTCTTGTTACGGAGCACAGTCTCTAGGCGCGTGGGCTTCAGTAGTTGTGGCTCGCGGGCTCTAGAGTGCAGGCTCAGTAGTTGTGGTGCACGGGCTTAGTTGCTCTGCGTCATGTGGGATCTTCCTGGACTAGGGCTCGAACCTGTGTCCCCTGCATTGGCAGGCGGATTCTTAACCACCGTGCCATCAGGGAAGCCCTATTATGTCCTAATTTTTTAGATACATCAAAACCTGCATTTTCACAAAAGCCAAGTGGCCAGATGTTTAATCAGTATTCATCCAAGGTCAAAGTCAAATATCACCAGTGATGAACTTTTGAGATACAGGAATAAATATAAAATTTTATTTTAAGAATTAATTTTTTTAAATTAGCCATCATATTAAATGTTTGACATCATGATGCGGGAATGGTAATTAACTAATTAGCTAACATGTCAGCTGTTAGTTTGCTCCCAGTAATTACACTGCATATTTTTAAAATTCTAAATAGATATCTATAAGCAGTCATTTTCAACAAGCTTAAGTCTCTAGACTCAAAACTTTAAGTAATTTTCATCTTAAAGCAGCTTATAAAGCTCTTTGGAAATCTGATTATTGAAAAGAAAATATGAGTCCTCAGTTTTTTCGCCATAACCCTTCATGTTTTTATGGATATTTTGCCAGATTTTGGAACTTGTGAAATTTTGAAATGGCAAAATTGACATTCTGCTTTTAATTCTTCTTGTCAAGATATGAAGAATTCCCTAAAAGGGCTTTTTCTTGAAAGGCTATCTCTAGATAGCCTAAATCACTAACAAGAAATTAAGTCAGTTCTTAAAAGTTTTGCTTAGTGATATACTAGTACACTGAACAGCCTCTACAAAGGTTAGAATTACGATATAGCCCAATTTCTGCTAATCTACCTCATATATTTTTATAAATATTTGTTTTCCCAGAAAGAATATTTTCTTCCTAGATTTATCTAGTTAAAGCAATCTCGATGTTCATATTTACTGTAAATCTATTTCCCTATTTAATTATTTGAAAGTTCTTAAGCTTGTGTCTAAATTTGGCTTTCACAACCATCACTAAGAATTACTGCATTTTATTCTTGCAGCGCGGTGTACATTTATACTTCAGTTGTCCAGTAAGATTTCACCATATAAAGCAGTAAGATTTTTACTTTGTTATAGACAAAGTAAAAAGGCTTTGCATAGAAAGGCTATCAGTGTTTATTTTAAAATGAATATTCAGATATTAATATTCAGTCTAAATGACATACATTATTTATATAGATGTAGAAATGATAATGGTCATTAATCAAGCATCAATGCAGAGGGACTAGAAATGTCATTGAAGCAGTCATTTGCTTATTTGGCCTTCTAAAGGTCAAGGCCAAAGCTGAAGCTGTTTTTGGCTGAATACTGAGGCTAAGCCAAACTTTAGTGAATCCCTATTTTATGTTTGGGAAAACTTAGTTGTAGGGAGATTGCGTAGCTTACATAAAATTATACAGGTAATAAGTGGTAGAAGTGGAGTTTGGTAGTCTAAACTTTTCTTCTGCTTTTATAAATTGTGACTGACTTAAAAAAATAGTTGGTCATAACATAGTCCCCTACACACACACGGGTTTCCCCATTCTGTCTCTTGCTTTCCCTCCTTTTTCCAAGAAAACGTAGGATAGAGAAGAGGTTTAGAAGAGAATGCCATTTCCTTTTCACTGAAATTACTACTATTATAAAGACTGCTTTAGATTATAACTTGGGAGAAAATAAAGAGTCTTTCAAGAATTGTTTTCTTTTTATTGAGACTCCAACGAATAAGCCGTTAGGGAAATGGAACTTTCCTAGATTACCCTGTGTTGGTTTAAATTGCCTTTAATTCAGTCGTGTTTGAACACATTTATGGTAGACAATGGTAGTTGGAAAATGGCCTATCAAAAATAAATTGGGGGCTTCCCTGGTGGCGCAGTGGTTGGGAGTCCGCCTGCCGGTGCAGGGGACAAGGGTTTGTGCCCCGGTCCGGGAAGATTGCACATGCCGCGGAGCGGCTGGGCCCGTGAGCCATGGCCGCTGGGCCTGCGCATCCGGAGCCTGTGCTTGGCAACGGGAGAGGCCACAACAGTGAGAGGCCCGTGTACCTCAAAAAAAAACAAAAAATAGAATCATAAAGTATGTAACTTCTTGAGACTGACTTTTTTCACTCAGCATAATACCCCAGAGATTCATCCAAGTTGTTAAGTGTATCAGTAGTTCCTTTTTGTTGTTGAGTAGTATCCCATGGTATATATGCATCATAATTTGTTTAACCATTCACCTGTTGAAGAAGGACATCTGGGCTGTTTCCAGTTTTGGGGCTATTACAAATAAAGCTGCTGTAAACATTTGTATACAGGCTTTTGTGTAAACTTAAGTTTTCATTTCTCTGGGATAAATGCCTAAGAGTGCCCAGAATTTATTTTAAGTCAGAAATTCTTAAAGTGCCAAAAATATTAACTCAGAAAATAGATATTAGCCACAAATCTGCTGTTCTCAGGTTTTTTTTCTGAAGCAAAATAACAAATTTCCTGATGGAGAAATTAAAGTTTGTGTACCTTTTATTAGGTGATTGGCACCAAAGACAACTTCTGCCATGCATCTTAAAAACAAAAACATGAGAATTTATGCATAAACACAAGATATTCACAAAATGTATGAATTGGCCTCATTTTCCATTAACTGATAGGTATAGCTGATCCATAGTCATTATAATTTTAAATAGGTAATTTTTTTATCTTTCTGATTTTAGCATTAACAAGTAGTTGTAAAAATTAGAAATGTGTAAGTATATAAAGAAGAAAAAACTCTAATACCAGGGAAACTACTGTTAAGACTTTTGGTATATTTCTTTTTAGTCTTTTCTATGTGCATATAATACTAACTTAATAGAATTTTTATAAAATTAGGACTAGGCTATATATACAGTTTGGTGTCCTAGTTGAAAATTAAACTTTAATATTTTTTTAGGCATTTATATGTCTTCATTTGTGAACTGTTTATATTTTTTCCCCATTTTTTTTTTTTTTTTTTTTTTGCGGTATGTGGGCCTCTCACTGTTGTGGCCTCTCCCGTTGCGGAGCACAGGCTCCGGATGCGCAGGCTCAGCAGCCATGTCTCGCGGGCCCAGCTGCTCCACGGCATGTGGGATCCCCCCAGACCGGGGCACGAACCCGTGTCCCCTGCATCGGCAGGCGGACTCTCAACCACTGCGCCACCAGGGAAGCCCTCCCCATTTTTATATTGATGAGATAGATAGTTTTAGGGTTTATGACTGTTAGTTCATGCATAAATAGAAAACTTTTCCTGAAATAGCATTTAAATTGGATAGTATTTTTACTTAGTATCTCTTATTTTACATCACATTTTAAATCTTTTTTCTTGTTCTTTAAAGGTATGCTGTGATAGCATTTGGATGTGCTAGCTGTCCAAAATTAACTTGTGGGCGAGAAGGCTGTGGAACAGAGTTTTGCTACCACTGTAAACAGATTTGGCACCCCAATCAGACCTGTGATGCTGCTCGACAGGAGAGAGCCCAGAGTTTACGTCTGAGAACTATACGTTCTTCGTCCATTAGTTATAGTCAAGAGTCTGGAGCAGCAGGTATTTACATCTAACTTCTTCTAGTAAATATTTGACACATATAGAACACCAGTTATTTTAATTTAAACATGTAATATTCAGTCCCTGTATCCTTTCAATTTTCTAAAGTGTTTTATGTGTTAGCATTTCTGTCCCAGAAGCACTCATTCTTTCTGTAGAAGAAAGTGGTATTGAGTTGGAAAGATTTTATTGTCCAAAAAAAAAAGGAAGAAAGGAAGTATCAGTGATGATTTATATAACTGATAGCTGAAGATGGTCTGAAACTGATGTTTATAAAGGTGTTTTATGCAAAGCTTAGCAACTATTTTAAAAAATATATTAATTTTGAATATATTATCCTTAGAGATTATTTCTCATTGTATAAATATCACCCAGTTACAGATTTAAAACAGTATTTATTTTTGGAATCCTTTTCATTTACATGTTTTGTGAAATACAATTTTTATTTACAGATATTACTAATTCCAGGATCAGGGATTCAGAATCATACCTTAGTGAGGAGTACACTAAGAACTTTGTGTCTTTGGCTAGGAATTTAAAAATTACTTGGAGATCTGCACATGAGCAAACATATACATCTCATAAATCTTAAAAATTTCTTTAAAAGTCTGACCATCTTAATGTTCTTTGAATAAAAATTCAGAAAAACTAATATTTCATAGAATTTTCACTGTTTATTGGAACTTCAGTCATTTTTAGAAAAATATTAACTTTTTTCATTGATTATAAAAGGAAAAAACTTGGAAAATACAGAAATTTATCAAGAAAATAATTTACATTCCTACCAGCAGTGTATTAAAATAGTCATGTACTTTATGCTACTAGAAAAACAAAGTCTTAATATTTAAAGTTGAATTTAAAATTAAATAAACTTTAAATTCAACACTTAATATTTTATACAATGGACATGGATTTTCTTGCTTGTTCACTGGTTGACTTGTTTTATTTCCTTTCCTAAAGATTTGGGGTAGAACTCCAAAGGTATTAATAATAATCTGTAGGTATTGGTTCAGAAGCAATTCAGAGAGGACCTGAGTATACCTAAACTGTCCTCTGTAGAGTCAGCTATAGCTATTAAGTGGTCCCCTTGGAAATGATATCCCTCTTCTCTAAGTGGGGATGGATATATATCGCTTACAGGACACACAGACATATAGAGTAGGAGAATGGACTCTGGAATCATCGTCTGGATTCGAATTCCAGCTTCTTCATTTATTCTCTGTGTGACCCTGAGCAAGTTACTTGCCTCATCTATAAGATAAAGATACTAATAATACTTAAATCCATAAGGTTGAAACATTTTCTAGCTCATAGTAAGTGCTCTGGCTATATGAGGTAGGGAAACTTAGAGAAACCACAGTCCCCTGCTAGAGATTTGCATATATCTGAACCATCATCAAAGAAAAAAAAAGAAAAAGAAAAGAAATGACTAAGAGATGACTTTTGTTATTAATTTTAAAGTAAACATCATGATTTAGTCACATCCCAGAGAATGTTGGTCTTCCTTATAGTCATCGTGGGGGATTTTATGTTTATTTAGCAGTGCTGTCCTGGAATGCCTTACTGGTCATAACCCTTATACATTCACTTAAAATTGTCCCTTTAATGTGAGTTTGATTTCTGGGGATAACCAAAAGTTCCGTTGCAGCTAAGTTTAACACCTAGAGTAACATACCAAGTTGAAGCACTGGTTTGGTGTGGATCCAAAGTAAGATGTGCTTGTATGATCATGAGTGTGACTTTTTATATATATAAAGTAGCTTTGAAAGTAATTATGAAAGAAAAACTTCCAAATGATTTGAGTTAAATAGTAGCATTGTTGGACTAGCCTCCCTCCCAAGGTGATTATTTTAAAAAATAAACTTCATTTGGAATTTTTCCATGTTGGTTTAAAAATCTTATCTCATTGTTCTGAAAATATAAGGTACATGCATTTTCACCTACAGTTCCAAAAATAAAAGCTCTCAGAACAAAAGTTTAGTGGTAGTTTCCTTGATGTAATCTATAAAAAAATTAAAACTCTGAACTTGGCTTTTCACTGACTTGTGGAAAGACAAGAGGAAAGTAAACTACCATCTGAAATAGTTTTATTAATTCCTGTTGTTCTAGGTATCGTGGTGTTTTTTGGTCTCTCATTATCATGATACATTAAAAAATAGTCTGCACTTTTAATAATAATTGCTTGGTATAATAATAATAATTGGTTGGCTATTTCTTTCTAATCAGTTACCTGAAGTTAAATAAGTATGCTTAATTATATGGTACATTAAATAATTTCTATTATGATTATATTTGTCTTTAAACTCTGACAGTATTGCATCTACATGAGACTCTTGTAGCTACCAGGGAGTTAACACACTTCGAGTTACTCCATTTTAAATGAAACATATATTTTTCATTTTTGTTACCATGTTTCTCCTCCTTTATAAAAATATATTTAATTGGCTCAGCTCCCCACCTACCCCTATCCACCCCTAAAGATATTCACTGTTAACATTTTGTTTTAAGTCTTTATAGGCAATGTGGCAGGGGCAGGGGAGTTTTAAAACAAGTTTTGAGAACATCATATTTGGTAACCCAGTGTTTTTTTCTTAATATGACAATGGCACATATTTTAACAACAAATAGAAATAGAGTAGTTTAAAAAGACAAAAGCTTTGCCAAACACTTTAAATAGAAATGGAAAACCTTTTTTTTTTTTTTTTAATAAAGGAGCTGTGGATTAATTAATGCTTTAGGATTTTTGCATTTGGAGACTATTTTGAGAGAAATACATTATCTAATGTGCACAGTACAATTTTATTTTCCGGTTTGTTGTTCCAGAAACGAGACAAAGCAGACAAAACAGCTTTTTATAGACAAGTATACAGAGAGTGAAAGCATGCAAGTACAAATATATAAAGAGACACATATCATTAGATTGCTTATGGTGTTACTTCTCTAACATGTAATCTTAGCATATTAAAAGGCTTTTTTTGTGTTTTTAGAACCATGAAAATGAATGGGAATATCACCTGTCAGTTTGTTCTCAAGATGGCATATGTCAGAGCCAAAGCCTGAGTCCTTTTACTCTCACCACTAATTGGGATATTTACTATTTGAGAATACTCTGAAATGAGGAAGTTTATCAATTAATATGCCACTTAAGCAGAGTATTAGCATTTCTTTAATTTAATGTACTAGCTATTATATTAGCTATAAAAGCCAGCTTTTTTTCATTCATGCCCAGTGTTAAAAACATTTTCATGCAGACTTTGTGTTCTTTGGATCATTTAAATCATGACTTATGGATTTTTAAATTTTTATATTCTAGTAATTATGTGTTTTGGTCTGGCTGCATAGAGTTGTCAGTTTGCTCAAAATTGTTTGAATCGTTAAAACAGTAATTGTGAGCATCGACCAGTTCTTAAGTTAAAAAAACAGCTTTGGCCCTAAATGAAGCGCTAAGGAAACCTGAATTCACTGATAAAGCACAGGTAAAATTTGACCATAAAACTTGTAGAAAGGAAAATGGAATATAGCTTAATGCTTATCATGTAAGAAATTGAAACAAATACTTGAATTCAGTGGCTTGCACTATACATATCTTTTCTTAACTGTCTTATGTGTAGTTCGAAAATACAGGTGATTACTAGTAACAGTAAATAATTACTGGTTGTTATTTAAATAGATGCCAAAGTTCAAAATAGTTGCATAATTTGAGATAACTCTTATTCTGTATCAGTGATTCCTAAAGTTATGTACCACTTGATTGTAACTTGGCATCTTTGTGCATTGTAACCATATTACTATACACGAAGCATACCACAGCATTTGAATAAATGAATAAAATGGACGAAGTTAACTAATTAAAAACAGTCATGAGCATAACCAACAAATGGTTGCTTTAATTCTGAAACTATTTTCCATTAAGTGTTTATAACCATACAACCCTTACTTAACATCTTACCTCCTCCCTTTTATCTGAGTTCTGATTCTTTGCAAGGCCCATCTATCTATTGTATGAATTAAAATACGAGAAAAAGGCTGCTTTTCTACAGATACATGTATTATTTTTACAGTGCCTATAGTTGATGTTACCTAGAAGAGAGGAGTAAACTCATAGTGCTTTTTTTATGTAGTGCTTCGGGTTACTATCAAATTGTCACTTGCTGTTAGTATTCATTCACTAAAGGAATAGTATACAGAATATCTACATTTAATTTAAGTGGAGGTGGTTAGAAAAGTCCTAGAACTTGAAGTGCTGCTCATTGAAGACAGCTATGGGGTGCGGACAAAGACAAACTTTATATAGTTCCCGGTTTGCCTAGAGCTGCCCTTGGTTCTCATTTCTCTTTTTATTATTTTGTTATTCTTTATTCTCATTGTTCTGCTACTGTTGGAAAAATGTTTACAGTTTGAAAATTTAATGTAAAATATGTTCCTTTCCTTGGAAGGGGAAAAAAAGTGCTTTATATACTAAAATTAGCAGGCTAAAGCTATCGGTTAACAAACATACATGTTAAGATATTTTGGCAGTGCTATAATTGATTATCTACTAGAAATTGTTATTTTTAGACCAGTCTTGTATACTGAACATGTCTATTTTCTTAATAGCTGATGATATAAAACCATGTCCACGGTGTGCTGCTTATATAATAAAGATGAATGATGGGAGCTGTAATCACATGACATGTGCTGTCTGTGGTTGTGAGTTTTGTTGGTTGTGTATGAAAGAAATCTCGGATTTACATTATCTAAGGTAAGCTTATAGAAGGGGCTATTTATATCTAAATATAATTTTATATTGTAAGACAAAAGGACTTTTTTTGGAAACAGCATTATCCTTAGTATTCTTAAGCTTGGAATTTATATGATACTTGAAGAGATCTGTTTTATTCTAGCTACATAAATTTAATAGGAACCCAATTATTGTGCCAGTCATTTGAGATTAATAACTAGTCAAAAATAGGAAATGGAAATTTCTTCTTTTTTTTTTTGTTTGGCTTTGTTTTGTTTGTTTGTTTTTTGGCTGCACCACGCAGCTTGTGGAATCTTAGTTCCCCGACCAGGAATTGAACCTGGGCCTGACAGTGAAAGCGCCAAGTCCTAACCACTGGACTGACAGGGAATTCCCGGCTTTGTTTTTTGTTAAACTAGAAAGTTAGCATTTAATACCCCATGTAATTATGGTAGGTCATAAATATTTCCATTTAATTTTCTCATAAATTTCCTCATTTAGGCCACAGAGTGAGTTTATGATATGATCAGATAATTATGTGCCTAAAACAGGGATAAAATAAGCATATTTTGCATTAATTTACTCTTCCAAAACTAACCTAAGGTTTTGAGGCTAATGGAGGACTAGGGATAAATGTTTAACCTGAATCCCAGTTATCAGTATCCTTTTAATGTAATTTATGGTGGTGCTTACCTTGATATTTTAGCTTTTAGTAAACTCAGAATTCAAAGAAAGGGGAAAAATCCTCATTCCTAAATTTGAGAATTCTTTTATAGTTATTGCTGAATGTATTGTAGTAAATTGTTACTGTGATGTTTTGCAACAGTTACTTTACATTGTAATTTTTTCCTTTAGTCCATCAGGATGTACTTTTTGGGGGAAGAAACCCTGGAGCCGAAAGAAGAAAATATTGTGGCAGCTGGGAACACTTGTTGGTGCTCCCGTAGGAATTGCTTTAATAGCTGGCATTGCTATCCCTGCCATG
>NW_006792541.1:1515471-1548847 GCF_000442215.2 Lipotes vexillifer
TGGGCCGTAAGGTAAAATGCTTGATTCCTTGTTAATTTATTATCTTATTTTAAATCTTTACATTTAGGATTGATGGTTTTGCTTTGTGTTTGTTTGGGTTTTTTATTTGTTTATTTGTTTTGAAAGACAAAGTTCATTTTTAGTATCTTAAGTGTACTTAAGTGTAAAACAGTTACTATTTTTTCATAAGGTAATAAATTTTCAGTGTTTGGCAAGCTTATATGTATGCATAAAAAGTAGACTTGCTTTAATATTATCTGAATCTGAAAACTTCAGTACTTTTGCATTATAAACTTTACATATAAAATATTAAATAATCCACACATGACATTTTTTCTCACGGATATGTCCTTGTAAAGTCAGGTCTATAAGGTTAATGGAGAAATAACATATGCCCTCAGGCAAAGAATAATTAGCCAGTTCCCGAATTATTTCCAACTTCAATTCAAAGCTTTTTTTCCTTCAGATTACTGCTGTTAGTAAATACACTATTTTGTAGGTTACAGCAATTTTGTGAAAGTCTGAACACCCAGTACTTGCCACTGGCCTGAGTGATACTTCATTGGCTAAGCAAATAATTCTTTTTTGAAAGATTAAAGGGATAATTTACAAAGTGGCTAAGAAGTCTGCTGCTGCCTAAATTAGTAGAATATCAGAATTGAGAAGTAACCTCAGAAATTATCTAATCCCAGCCCTGTACCCAAGCAGAACAAAGTATAGGAATTTTAAAAAGGGGAACTAACATTTGTTGAGTTCTGTGTGGTAGATGTTTTATATACTTTGACTCATTTTAACCTCACAGCAATTTATATGTTAGAATATTGAAGTTTAGGAAAATTTATGTAATTTATCTTTAGTTACACAGGAAGAAGCAGAGCTGGGATTTAAACCCAGATGCACAAATTCTTTATATAAGATCCCTGATAAATTTCAAGCTATCCATTTGGGCACTTCAGTGATGGGGAAACCACCAACTCATGAGGCAGCCCATTCTGTTGCCAGGGAGCTGTAAGTGTTAGAAAATTCTTATGTTGAGTCAGAATCCATTTTCCTTTTAATTGTTTCATTTAATTCTAGTTCTGACTTTCAGGACTCAAGACAAGGCTGATCCTCTTTCATACAACAGCCATGTTTTTTTATGTTCAACACATATTACTTTTATAATCAGAAATAACAGTACATACTGTTTTTTTAATTAGCTTGAGACTGAGGACAAACAGATATTTATGGGCCGAATGTTTATTTCAGAAGGTAATTTTTCGTAAGTTGTCCAAAGCAAGGTTTTGCCGAAAACAAAACTATTCAGATACTTAGAAGTAGAAGGGAAAGAAAGACTGTTGTACTGCATACACCTACAAATAATTTATAGAGGAGAGATTATTTACCTCATTGTTCAGTCTTAGGTGCAGTAACGAGTCTCCTTTTTTCAAACCTGTACTCAAATGGTTGCAAGTTGATGAATTAGTTTTCCATTGAAACAGTGTTCTCCGGGGTATGTAGGGTTATAAACCAGACCAGGAAAACCTGTTAAATTGATAAAGTACCTAAAAGCTGAGCCTTTCTTTACAATAACAAATAGCAAATGTGGCACAAAATAGTAAAACACAAAAAATTAAGTTGAACCAGGAGTAGTGGGATGATATGATCACTGTAATTGAACATTGGTGCTTGAGGATGCGGAATTATCTGGAAGACTCTTTCTCCTGGCAGCCTGCCTTTGCAAGTCTGCTCCATCAGTTTGTAGCTTTGTCTTTTTTCTGCTTCAGTGCTGAGTTCTGTAGGAATGGGGGTGGCGAGGAACAGGTATTAGCTAGAGTACTGAAGGATAATGAAAGGTACTTTGGGAAGGTCTGCCATCTCTGCCTGTATGGACTATTTAGGAAGTGTAGAGACCCATTCCCTGGAACATATAGTCAGTTCTGGGAAACAGAATTCTGACTAGGAAATAGAAATGTTCCTTGTCCCATGCATGTTTTGCCCACCTCCCCATCCCAGCTTTTTCACTGTTTAATACATCCCATAAGACTCATTGTACTTTACAGCCTTCAAAATAACCACATAATAATGATAGATTACTTTATTATGCCTCATCTGTAATATTGTTTTTAAGTCCAGTATTTTACTTTAGAGACTACCTGTACCCTTTTGAGGCTGTTTTGAATCTGTCTTGAAACAGGGGAAATGTACTTTATTAGCTTTAGCCCTTGAAAATCACAAGAACAAAGATACTGAACTATTTCCTGAAGTTCATATAATAATCTCACAAGTAACTTTCATGGTGATATTAAGTTCTGTTTATTAACAACACCTGTACTCTACAAAGATGCCAAGTAGATCTAACTCCTGTCCTCTGGCAACATTATTTGTTCTTTTTTTCTCTCTGTACCCCTTACTTTGAGCTGTAAATGAGAGCCCAGGATCCTGAGTCATTTGATAACATTTTTCTTCATAAAAAGGGATCTGAGAAAAAAATTGATTCTGTTTAGTGATGTTTGCTTATTAGTACTGCTTTTTTACAGTCAGGTTTTTTGTTTGTTTGTTTGTTTTTAAAAGACTGTGTAAACCTCTCCTAGAAGCCAATATTTACTAATTAGGGATGCTTATTTAGAATTCTGTGGAATGATACATTTCTTAGAAGTAATCCTGTTGATCAAACATCCAACTCATAACTATGTTGAAAATAATGTTCTTAATTCCTTCTTCCTTGCTCAAAACATGATTTATACTGTTCTTGAATAAGATTATAAGGACTACTTTTACTCAAGATTGATTAAACACAGAGTAAAATCTATTAAATCACTGTCTTATGTAACCACATTATTAATAAGGAGCAAATTATGTATAAGAATATGGTTTAAGAACAATAATATGTTTACCTTGAATTTGGACACTTAACTATGAAATTATAAGGTAAATCACTTTAAACTTCTCACTAATGTAGGTCTATTTCATTTAATTTAAATATGTAATATGTTTTTTCTTTAACCCATCACCCCCATTTTTCTTTTTAATTCAAGATTCACAATCGATATGAAGGCAAGGATGTTTCAAAGCACAAACGGAATTTGGCCATAGCAGGTGGTGTAACATTGTCTGTAATCGTATCTCCAGTTGTAGCTGCAGTAACTGTAGGTAAGACATGCTTAAAAATTCTAATTACCTCAAATTTTATAGAATTAAAGTTTTGTGGAAGAATTTTGAAAAACAGAGCATTATATTGTTGAAGATAAGAGAGTTACTTTATTTATTTATTTAGGGGCAGTTTGAGCCTACAGAAAGCCTCTCATTCTGTAACTATATTGGTTAAAAGTAATATAAACTCAAGAGCCTAGCCTTAGGGATAGTTGGTAAATTATTAGTGGTTAATATCCCTTCCTCCCCACCAAAACACCGTTGAGAGCCCTGGCACTGAAAAAGAAAAAAGATTTACATCTTTTTTTTAACCTCATATGTGTCACCTGAGGCTAGAAGCTTTGAATCTGCTTGCATCCTTTAATAGTTGGGTAAATCCGCTTTTGGCAAGAGTTGTAGAACCCTAACACTTTTCTCCTGTACACCTTTTCTTGAAAAGACTTTCTGAAATGTGTGTTTCTGTAATTTATTTTTTGGTTTGTAATGACCAATTTAATTCCTCTTTAGGTATTGGTGTTCCTATTATGTTAGCTTATGTCTATGGTGTTGTTCCGATTTCTCTCTGTCGAAGCGGAGGTTGTGGGGTCTCAGCAGGCAATGGAAAAGGAGTCAGGATTGAATTTGATGATGAAAATGATATAAATGTTGGTGGGACAAACACAGCTGTAGGTAAGTACTTTCAGCAAAGGAAGAAAATGTACTTACTAGTAGTAATAGTGTAAGGCTGTAGGTAACATGCAAGTCAGAATTCCCATTGCTCTCTTACTAGCCCTAATAGTATTCACCCAGAAGTACATCAGAGAAATGAGCTGCTGAGGAAAGGTGAATGGATGAAAGAGGGTGGGATGGTTCTGGGTACCTATAACCTCCGATGGAAATGTAATGTCTTAGAAATTCTAGACTTTTAATCTTTTATTTTGTGTAAAATGTTACAAATCACTAATAAAAGGACAGAAGAGAACTGCATTTCATAAAAGAAGAAATGCAGATGCCCAATGAGTAGAAAATATCTTTAACCTAATGTTATTCAAAGAAATAGGAATTATAAAAAACTGGAACATATAAAGGCCCTCATAGACTACCATTAGGAGTACAAGTTAATAAGCCTTTTTAAATGTGCGTGTTCTTTTTAAAGAAATTCCCACAGTTCTCGTTAAAGAAATTGTCTTAGGGAAGTACAGGCATACCTTGGAGATGTTGTAGGTTCGCTTCCAGACCACCGCAGTAAAGCAAATATCACAATAAAGCAAGACATGAATTTTGGGGTTTCCCACTGCGTATAAAAGTTATGTTTACACTATTACTGTATATTAAGTATCTACCTTAATTTAAAAATACTTTATTGCTAAAAAAGTTTAATCATCATGTGAGCCTTCAGCAAGTCATAATCTTTTTGCCAGTGGAGGGTCTTGCCTGGGTGTTGGTGGCTGCTGACTGATCAGGGTGGTGGTTACTGAAGGCTGGGGTGGCTGTGGGAATTTCTTAAAATACAACAACAGTGAAGTTTGCTGTATCAATTGGCTCTTCCTTTCACGAATGATTTCACATGCAATGCAGTTTGGTAGCATTTTACCCACAGTAGAACTTCTTTCAGAATTGGAGTCAGTCCTCTCAAATCCTGCCACTGCTTTATCAACTAAGTTTATGTAATATTCTACATCCTTGTTGTCATTTCAACAGTCTTCATAGCATCTTCGACAGGATTAGATTCCATCTCAAGAAACCACTTTCTTTGCTTATCCATCAGAAGCAACTACTCATTCATGAAAGTTTTATCATGAGATTGCAGCAATTCAGTCACATCTTCAGGCTGCGCTTCTAGTTCTCTTGCTCTTTCCACCACATCTGTAGTTACCTTCTCCACTGAAGTCCTGAACCCCTCAGAGTCATCCATGACAGTTGGAATCAGCTTCTTTCCAACTCATGTTAATGTTGATATTTTGACCACTTTCCATGAAACTGTGAATGTTCTTAATGGCATCTAGAATGGTGAATCCTTTCCAGAAGGTTTTCAATTTACTTTGTCCAGATTCATCAGAGAACTCATTGTCTGTAGCAGCTATAGCCTTACAGAATGTGTTTCTTAAATCATAAGACTTGAAATTTGAAATGACTTCTTGATATGTGGGCTGCAGAATTGGTGTTGTGTTTGCAGGCATGAAAACATTAATCTTGTCCTACATCTCCATCAGAGCTCTTGGGTCACCAGGTGCATTGTCAATGAGCCAGTAATATTTTGGAAGGAATCTTTTTTTTTTTCTGAGCAGTAGGTCTCAACAGTGGGCTTAAAATATTCAGTAAGCTATGTTGTAAATAGATGTGCTGTCATCCAGGATTTGTTGTTCCATTTATAGAACACAGGCAGAGTAGATTTAGCCTAATTCCTAAGGGCCCTAGGAGTTTTGGAATGGTAACTGAGCATTGGCTTCAACTTCAAGTCACCAGCTGCATTGGCCCCTAGTAAGAGGGTCATCCTGTCCTTTGAAGCTTCAAAGCCAGGCATTGACTTCTCCTCTCTAGCTATGAGAGTCCTGAACAGCATCTTCTTCCAATATAAGGTGTTTCATCTGTATTAAAAATCTACTATTTAGTGTAGCCACCTTCATTAAGCATCTTAACTAGATCTTCTGGATAACTTGCTGCAGCTTCTACATCAGCACTTGCTGCATCTACCTTGCTTTTTTATGTTACGGAGACGGCTTCTCTCCTTAAAGCTCATGAACCAACTCTGCTGGCGTCAGACTTTTCTTCTGCAGTGTCCTCACCTCTCTCAGCCTTTGTAGAATTAAAGACAGTTAGGGCCTTGTTCTGGATTAGGCTTTGGCTTGAGGGAATGTTGTGGCTGTTTTGATCTTCTATCCAAACTACTACAGCTTTTTCCATATCAGCAATAGTCTGTTTTGCTTTCTTATCATTCATGTGTTCACTGGAGTAGGACTTTTAATTTCTTTCAAGACTTTTTCCTTTGCTTTCACAGATTGGCTAAATGGCACAAAGGGCCTAGCCTTTCAGCCTGCCCTAGCTTTCAATGTACCTTCCTCACTAAGCTTAATCATTTCTACCTTTTGATTTAAACTGAGAGATGTGCAATTCTTCTTTTCACTTAAACATTTAAGAGGCCATTGTAGGGTTATTAATTGGCCTAATTTCAATATTGTTGTGTCTTAGGGAATAGGGAGGCCCGAGGAGAAGGGAGAGAGATGGGGGAACAGCCCATTGGTGGAGTGGTCAGAACCCATACACATTTATCGATTAAGTTAGCTGTCATATATGGGTGCGGTTCATGGCACCCCAAAACAATGACAATAGTAGCATGAAAGATCACTGATCGCAGATCGCCATAACAAATAAAATAATGAAAAAGTTTGAAATATTCCAAGAATTACCAAAATGTGACACAGAGACGCAAAGTGAGCAAATGATGTTGGGAAAATGGTGCTGATAGACTTGCTTAAAGCAGGGTTACCACAAACCTTTCACTTGTTTAAAAAACAAGCACAGTATCTTTTTTGTTTTTAATTAATTAATTAATTTACTTTTGGCTGCGTTGGGTCTTCTTTGCTGCGCGCGGGCTTTGTCTAGTTGCAGCGAGTGGGGGCTACTCTTCGTTGTGATGCATGGGCTTCTCATTGCGGTGGCTTCTCTTGTTGCAGAGCACGGGCTCTAGGCACGCGGGCTTCAGTAGTTCTGGCGCTCGGGCTTAGTTGCTCCACGGCATGTGGGATCTTCCCAGACCAGGGCTCAAATCCATGTCCCCTGCATTGGCAGGTGGATTCTTAACTACTGCGCCACCAGGGAAGTGCCAACACAGTATCTTTGAAGCGCAATAAACTGAGGTTTGCCTGTAATCAGGCATATGTGCAAAGATAATGTTCTCTTCCTTACCTCCCGTTCTCGCTTGAACTCACTCCAATCAGATTTTGGTCCCTACCATTCCAAAATTTCCTCTCTGCCACTCCACCAAAGTAGAGTCACCAGTCTCCTCCATGTTACCAAATATAGTGGTCAATTCTTGATTTTCGTCTTACTGTAACAGTACACCTGACATGGTAGAGCATGCCCTCCTTCTTAAAACGTTTTCTCTACTTGTTTTCTGGATAACCACCTCTCATCATATCTCCTGGCCACTCCTCAGTTTTCTTTGCTGGTTCATTTTCCTCTCCTAACCTCTAAATTTTGGAGTTTCCCAGGGCTCTCAGTTCTCAGATTTCTCTTATCTACACGCACTCCCTAGGTAATCTCCTCTGTTAAATAATATACAGACAAACCACTCTTCAGTTTATGTTTAGGCTAGAACTGTCCTCTAGACTTCAATTTGTACATCTAACTCTTCTACCTAAGCTGCACCGGAACGTCCAACAAGAATTTCAAGCTTAAGAGTCTGTAACCAGACTCTTCACTCTAAAACCTGTTGTCCTCTCAGTCATCCTTCCCTTGTTTAGTAGCCTCTTCATTCTTGATGTTGCTGTGCCAAAACCTTTGCTGATGATGACTCTCCCTTCTCCCTTTTTACCCTACGTCTGATCCGTCAGCAAGTTCGGCTGCTTCGTTCAGTATTTAGCCATAATTCCACCATTTCTCACCATCTCTACTGCTATTCCACTAGTCCAAGCTACTCTCTTTTATCCTGGGTTATAGTAATAGCCTCTGAAGTGATCCATCAGCTTTCAGCTTCCACTCACCATTCCACACAATGATATTTCTAAAACATAAGTTAGATCTAACTTGTGTTCAAAATTCTCCCAGTGCTTCTAACTGTACCAGGGGCGGGGGGATGGAATCGACAGTCCCTACCATGGCCCATAAGTCCCCCTCTGGTCTTTCCTGAGCTACATCTCTGAACTCTTCCCTTGTACCACCTGTCCTTAATGTTGAGGATGCCAAACATACTTCCACTTATAGGCTTTTAAACTTGCAGTTTCCTCTGCCTGGAATATTCTTCCCCCAGATAATTTCATGGCTCACCTCTTCACTTCCTTTGAGTCTCTACAGGTGTTACCTTATCAGAGAGGCCTTCTCTGATCATACTATATAAAACAGTACACAGGCGCTTGCGTGTGCACACACACATGCACTCCTCATCACTCTCACTGCCTTTTACTCACTCCCCTTTACTCTGCTTTATTTTTTCTCACAGCATTTATCACCATATAATTTTATTTATTGCTCTCCCCAACTAGAGCATAAGCTTTTTGAGGGCAGGTTCTTCGTCTCTTTGATCCACTGTGTCCCTAGTACTCAGAAACAGAGTTGGGTTATATAATAGGAACTCAAATATAGGGGCAAATAAATAAATCCTCCAATATAAAGCCTGTGAAAAGTACTGTAAGATTGGAATATAGTGGTATCAGATCTTGAAATAGCTTGTAGACAGTCGGAACTGTGGAATATATCAAGAAGTCAACTTTTGGCCCGTTCTTATTGACCTAGAGAATACTAAGCTCTTTAAATGACACCCTTATTGAAAACTGTCACATACTTTTTCTCAAAGTCAGCTAAATTCTTCAACCATCAGGTTCTTTATAGAATTCCTAAATCTTCTCAATTTTCTTGTAAAGTACAGGCATACTTCATTTTATCGCACTTTGCAGCTAATTGCATTTTTTGTAGATTGAAGGCTTGTGGCAACCCTGAGTTGTCAGATGATGGTTAGCATTTTTTTTAGCAATAAAGTATTTTTTAATCACTGTATATACATTTTTTTAGACATAATGCTATTGCACACTTTTCTATAGTATAGTGTAAACATAACTTTTATATGCACTGGGAAACCCAAAAATTCATGTGACTCACTTTATTGTGATACTTGCTTTATTGCCATGGTCTGGAACCAAACCCACAATACATATCGTCAAGGTATGCCTGTAGTGACCATTTAAAACTGAGGGCGTCCTTAATCCAACTTTACCCTGTGAGATATTTCCCTTTACTCTTTTCCCACGGTTATGTTATGTGTCCCTGACTCCAGACACCTTTTCTATTCCTGTATATGTTTTATACTTTATATGAAAATATGTCCTATCTGAAATCATGACAGACTTTATGGAGAGGGAAATCAATAATCACACTTATTTAATCTCTTTGAAATATTTGCATTTAGACACAACTTCAGTAGCAGAAGCAAGACACAACCCTAGCATAGGGGAGGGAAGTGTTGGTGGTTTGACCGGCAGTTTGAGTGCAAGTGGAAGCCACATGGATCGAATAGGAGCCATCCGGGACAACCTGAGTGAAACGGCCAGCACCATGGCGCTCGCTGGAGCCAGTATCACAGGGAGTCTGTCAGGAAGTGCCATGGTAAACTGTTTTCACAGGTGAGAAAACTATGCTTTGTTTTGTTTCGTTTTGGTTTTGCCTTAACTACAAATTATTAATTATTATAGTTGAGGAGAGTTTTGAGCACAAAGCGTGATGATGACATATAATCTTACTGTGTCAGGGTTGAAAACAGTAAGGTTTCAAAAACTGAAATTTAGTGGTAAACAGTGAGTAAGGAGATTTGATGAGGTAAAAACCAAGTCTAAGGGATAACATGCCATTTTTTTCACTGCACTTGTCAGATTTTATGTTATGAGTCAGTGCTGGAGCTGCCTCGGTGAATACTGTAAAGGCAGTGATGAAGCTTGGACCTTACCTCTGGAGGTGGCCACAGCTGTTAGGAAATGAGACGCTGGCTGAAGCCTGGGGGAGCAGGTGGAGTCAGGGTATCCTGAAATGCAAGAACTGAGGCCGAGAGAGTCTGCCTGGGTCCTTTTATGTATTAATGGTTATTTAATTCTCACAAAGTCTTTTACCCAAAGCCATGTAGATAAGTAGGATAAGTTAAAGCATTTTTATCTTCTTTTGTTTCCTCTGTAATTCACTTTTCTTTACTTCTGTTTACTAGCTTTGTGGTTTTTTTTAAACGTAGGGGAGAGTACATGAATTAAAAGATAAATCAGGGCTTCCCTGGTGGCGCAGCGGTTGAGAGTCCGCCTGCCGATGCAGGGGACACGGGTCCGTGCCCCGGGCCGGGAAGATCCTACATGTCGCGGAACGGCTGGGCCGGTGAGCCATGCCCGCTGAGCCTGCGCGTCCGGAGCCTGTGCTCTGCAACGGGAGAGGCCACAGCAGTGAGAGGCCCGCGTACCACAAAAAAAATAAAATAAAATAAATAAATAAATCAGTTATGTTTATCTTATTTTTAGGTAGTGTACTTTTAAACACAAACTCTTAAGTTATAGTGGTGTATATTATGTCTCTTTTTTTGATAAATTTATTTATTTTTGGCTGCATTGGGTCTTCGTTGCTGCACAAGGGCTTTCTCTAGTTGCGGTGAGCGGGGGCTACTCTTTGTTGTAGTGCACAGTCTTCTCACCACTGTGGCTTCTCTTGTTGCACAGCATGGGCTCTAGGTGCACGGGCTTCAGTAGTTGTGGCTCGCAGGCTCTAGATTGCAGGCTCAGTAGTTGCGGCGCACGGGCTTAGTTGTTCTGCAGCATGTGGGATCTTTCTGGACCAGGGCTCGAACCCATATCCCCTGCGTTTGCAGGCAGATTCTTAACCACTGCGCCACCAGGGACGTCCCTATTATGTCTTTTTTAAAGAGTCAGGTGTTAAATTTGGAACCATTTTTAATATATAGATGCCCAGGATTTTTTATCACTGATTTGTCATGTAGAATGGTTTTTAATGTATTCCGATTTGGTGTTTTGCACTGAAGTGTGGCAAGCAAAGCACCACATCATAAGTAAGAATATTGGAGCATGTTTAAGTTAATATCCTTTATGTTCTTTTTGTATTACTCTGTTATTAACCTTACTTGGCAGACAGCTAATTTTACCATTTTATCTGGATGGCTGGTACTGTTCAATGTGCTACAGTAGAATTTGAATAATCAAATAAAAGGAAACTTAAAAAAATAATGTTTATAGTTGTTTCTAAAATAGCTTCTTGTTACTAAATTATTTAAAGATACATTCTCATAGTAGTGTTGATATTATATGTAGTTGATTTTTTTTCTAATACCCCTCTCTTTAAGGTTGGAAGTACAAGCAGATGTACAGAAAGAACGGTACAGCCTAAGTGGAGAATCTGGCACAGTCAGTTTGGGAACAGTTAGTGATAATGCCAGCACCAAGGCAATGGCAGGATCCATTCTGAATTCCTACATCCCACTGGACAAGTAAGGAAAAAATTGTTATAAAGTCAGAAGTATTTTTAAAATTAATTTGTAAAGAATTATCCCTATCATTAGGCAAAATTATTGTGAATAATGGTTATCTACTATTAGGTTCTCTGCAAGAAGAAAGTGGTGAGATGTCTAGAATAGGCAGATCCATAGAGACAGAAAGTAGGTTAGTGGTTGCTAGGGGTTGGGGGGAGGGAAGAATGGGAACTGGCTGCTAATGGGTTTCTTTTGGGGATGATGAAAATGTTCTGAAGTTCAATAGTGGTGATGGTTGCAAACTCTGTGGATATACTATAAACCACTGAATTGTGCACTTGAAACAGGTGAATTTTATGATATGCAAATTATATCTCAGTACAACTGTTCTGAAAAAAAAATGGAGAAGGTAGCATAGTACCTGGAATAGCATAAGCAATGAGAGTAGTTGCTTCTGTTTTATTTTAAATTGTATTATTTTAAAGATAGTCCTCTTATTTCAAGCAACTTTTTTCTATTAGTAGAATGTATCCTGCATTAATTTGTTCTAATAGCTTTTATATAGTCTTTGAAGTTTTCACACACAAGCCTCTCCCCCTTTGCTGTCATTTGCATTTTTCTTTTTAAAAAGAGGAAGTCAGAAATTTATATGTGTTACTCTTATGTTCCAGAGAAGGCAACAGTATGGAGGTTCAGGTAGATATCGAGTCAAAGCCATCCAAATTCAGGCACAACAGTGGAAGCAGCAGTGTGGAGGATGGCAGTGCCACCCGAAGTCATCCTGGGGGTTCATCCAGTGGCTTGCCTGAAGGTAAATCCAGTGCTACCAAGTGGTCCAAAGAAGCAGCAGCAGGAAAGAAATCAAAAAGTGGTAAATTGAGGAAAAAGAGTAACATGAAGATAAATGAGACCAGAGAGGACATGGATGCACAGTTGTTAGAACAACAGAGTACGAACTCAAGTGAATTCGAGGCGCCATCCCTCAGTGACAGTATGCCTTCTGTAGCAGATTCCCACTCTAGTCATTTTTCTGAATTTAGTTGTTCTGACCTAGAAAGCATGAAAACTTCTTGTAGTCATGGTTCCACTGATTATCACACCCGCTTTGCTACTGTTAACATTCTTCCTGAGGTAGAAAACGACCGTCTGGAAAATTCCCCCCATCAGTGTAGCATTTCTGTGCTTACTAAAACTGCTTCATGTTCAGAAGTTCCACAGTTGAATCATATTGCTGAAGAACATGGCAGCAGTGGAATAAAAACCAATATTGATTTATATTTTGGCAGTGCACTAAAAGAAGCAAATAACAACCACTCACATCAGACAGTGGAATTAAAAGTTGCAATTCAGACTGATATATAGACCCATAAATGCTGCAAAATAATTACCACTTGAAAAACCTTGTTTGGAGCTGGTTGAACTGCACGTGACTATTTTAAGTTTCAAGTTGCCAGCAAACGCTGGGTTGCATCATCATAATGCAGATACATTTTCTGTGTTCAGCAAAGCATTGTGTTTCATGTGGATCTTAATTACCAAACTATGAAATGAAGGCTTTAAAAGTGCATTATTGTAAGGACAGTAATTCTTAAGAGAATTATGTTTTGTGTGTTTGCCACAAAACATTGCTTGAAGCACATACTTGTGTATTTAGATAGAAATTTGGCTTAATTTATAATCAATATAAAATACTAATGCAGTTCTACAGCATTCTTATGAAGAGAACTAGAGGCTTAGGGCTAAGTGGTTAGTGACATTTTATTGAAACCACTAAAAGATACTGTTTAAAGAACCTTGCAGGTTACTTGCAGTATATGATACACTTTGTAACATTTATGTTCGTAACTGGGCATAAATTTCATTTTTTTCTTCATATGCAGTGTGGATATATACAGCTTAATGCAGCCCATTTGCTACCATTTGGATACTTAGACACTTTGAGCAAGATTGTGGCAGTTTTTGCACAACTTTGAAATAGAAACACCTGGTACCCTATATATCTTGTATATTGTTGCCATCTTAGAAGAAAAGTGTAAAAGTAGGTAATTAAGTATACTGACAGCACCAAATAAAATATATAAAACTGCAAAATAAAATTCCATTAGTTTATAAGTATTACAAAAAAGTCACCTTTCATTAAAGGGAAGTTTGCACCCCACTGATTTTTGGTGCCTTCAGAATAGATTTTAAGGGCCTACTTGTTTGAGGGTTTTGCTGTATTGTTTTCCATAATGTCCTCTCTAGCCACCTTGGATTATGTAGAAAAATACATGGTAGAGAAACATAAATATGATTAACAATAACAATGCTGAAAAAGTATTAGCCTACCAAAGACACACTCAGGCTTTAGTGAATAACTTTACATAACCTCAGTTTTTAGCACATGTATATCTTCTCCAATCATGAAATCAAAGCACGGTGCAGAGTTTGTACCAAGTACTAAGGAGGGGTCTGTATATGGCTGGCTTTATTTTCCTTTGCTTTTGTTTATGGAAGATGTTCAGCTGACATAAACAGAAGTTGGCCAAAATATTGCCTATACTGTTAACTTCCAGTATAATTCACTTAAATAAAACAGGCTAACCTCAGTTAAAATATTCCATCTTATGTGTTTCTTTTAAGTATTACCATTATGGTGCTACAGAGCTTCTTCTTTTGATAAAAAGAAAAATGCCATGGGCTGCAGTCTTCTTTCATCATTTTTCTCACCAGGCCCATTAATATGCTTATAACACTAGTGCCAGTTATTTTATTTTATAATGCTTATTATGGTATTTGTATATTTGTCTGCATTCCAATTTTGTTCAATAGTGAGTGTGTAAACTGCATACATGAAATAAATGTAAATACTAATGTATCGCTGCCTATGGTTTGTGCACTGACATTTTTATAAGAACAGGAATATTCATTTGCCACGTGGCAAATTTGTAAATATTGCAAGCCACTGAGAGGATTCTGCATTCTAGTCTCAGCCTAGAGGGAAGCATCTGCTGAACTTCTCAACAGACAGTGTTAGAAACTATCCTTTCTTCATGTCGAATATCTGCCTTTCCTCCAGAAAGAAGCTGCTTTATTCATCAACATAAATTCATTTTTTTAAAGTATGTTGGTTGAAAAGTAAATAGATCTGTCATTTAAATTGTGAAGAGATAAGCATTATAAATCCTCATCTTAAAAGAAAAGTAGGGTTTCCCTGGTGGTGCAGTGGTTAAGAATTCACCTGCCACCACAGGGGACATGGGTTTGAGCCCTGGTCCAGGAAGATCCGACATGCCGCAGAGCACCTAAGCTCGTGCACCACAACTACTGAGCCTGCACTCTAGAGCCCATGAGCTACAACTACTGAGCCCGTGTGCCACAACTACTGAGCCCGTGCACCTAGAGCCTATGCTCTGCAACAAGAGAAGCCACTGCAATGAGAAGCCCGTGCACCACAACGAAGAGTAGCCCCCGCTCGCCGCAACTAGAGAAAGCCTGTGTGCAGCAACGAAGACCCAATGCAGCCAAAAATAAATAAATAAATAAATTTGTAAAGTAAAAACAAAGATTAAAAAAAAAGAAGAAAAGTAAAAAGGTCTTAAAAGACTTTTAAGAGATTCTACTCTGGCAACATTAGATTATGAAACTAGAGCCATTTAAATTCAAGCTAATAATTGTAATGAAACGCTTTCTAATAGCCTCTATAAAATACATAGATGGTTTTTCTGTTTTCCTGTTACATAGTTAATACTTCACGAAAATAATATATATGAATATGTTGACTGCCTTCTTGACATTTCTGTAAAAAAGCTAAAGAGTAAATGGAAAGCTAAATGATCTTAGGAGGAATACAGCAAAGGCGGTGCCGAGTTAGGAGGCCTGTGCGGTCGGTGCACCCCATCCCTCTCCTGGTACCCCAGCCAGTACTGCCTCAGTCTCACTTTAAAAATGACCTAATCCTTTCAACTGACTTAAGAAGTTCCTTCAGACTTGGATTAATTAAGGACCAAACCAGATTCCTCTGGAGCTCAACCTTGGGCTACCATGGCATAAGAGAATACTCCACAGTTCAAGACAGGCCTTAACACATCAAAATCTTTTAAAAGCCCTTTACACTTTGCTTTCTTTAAGGGGAAAATCGCATAGTGGTGAGAGAAAGAATACAGATAATGATCATATACCCTACTGTTTGTTGTGTGGGCTACCAGTTTAACTGAATTCTCTTAAATGTACAAATTTCCAGCTTCAGAGCACTGAGTTAGTAAGCTTTTTATGTTAAATTTATACAATTCATCTTTCTTAACTTATTTTCACCAGAAATTGGGTTAATTTGTAAATATGTAAGATTTTCCATAGTATATTGTCTAGTTAAATACAAATTTTGGAGAACTTCCCCATGATGATGGAGAAGGAAGACTCTAAACTCACCTCCTCCCACGGGCACACCAAAATTACAATGATTTACAGAGTAAATTATCTATGAAAATGACCCGAAGACTAGCAGAAAAGATTTTCCACAGCTAAAGATATAAAGAAGGGGCCACAACAGATGCGTAGAAGGGGTGGAGACTCAGTATAGTCAGGACTCACACCCCCAGGTCAGTGACCCACAAATGGGAGGAATATCACAAGCACAGAGATCCTCCCCAAGGAATGAGGGTCTGAGCCCCATGTTGGGCTCGTAGCCCAGGAGTTCTACGCCAAAAGATGAGCCCCCAGGACATCTGGTTTTGAAAATAAGACTTTTTAAAAACAGGCTGATTCTAAAAAGCAGAGCTTATGTTTGAAAGCTGGAGGGCTATAGGATAGAGAGACTCTGCTCTTAGAGGGCACATGCAAAGTCTCACGTGCTCAGAGTCCCAATGCAGAGGGAGAAATTCAAAAGGAGCCCAGGTCCTAGACCCATGCGCTTTTGCACAACAAAGGAAACCATCTATCAAGTGAAAAGGCAGTCTACTGAGTGGAAGGAGATATTTGCAAATGATATGTGTGATAAGAGGTTAATATCCAAAATATATAAAGAACTCATACAACTGAATATCAAAAAAAATTCCGTTAAAAAAATGGACAGAGGGGGCTTCCCTGGTGGCGCAGTGGTTGAGAGTCTGCCTGCCAATGCAGGGGACACGGGTTCGTGCCCCCGTCCAGGAAGATCCCACATGCCGCGGAGCGGCTGGGCCCTTGAGCCGTGACTGCTGAGTCCACACGTCCGGAGCCTGTGCACCGCAACGGGAGAGGCCACAGCAGTGAGAGGCCCGCGTACCGCAAAAAAAAAAAAAAAAAAATGGACAGAGGACCTGAATAGACATTTTTCCAGAAAAGACATACAGATGGCCAACAGGCACATGAAAAGATGCTCAACATCACTATCATTAGGGAAATGCAAATCAAAACCACAATGTGATAGCCCCTCACATCTGTCACAATGACTGTAATCAAAAAGACAACAAAAACAACAAGTATTGGCGAGGATGTGGAGAAAAGGGGACCATCCTGCGCTGTTGGTAGGAATGTAAATTGGTACGGCCACTATGGAGAACAGTATGGAGGCCCCTCAAGAAACTGAAAGTGGAATTACCAAATGATCCAGCAATTACAGTTCTGGGTATTTTTCTGAAGAAACAAAAACACTAATTTGAAAAGATATATGTACCGCTATGTTCATAGCAGCATTATTTGCAATAGGCAAGATATGGAAGCAATCTAAGTGCCCATCAGTAGGTGAATGGATAGAGAAGGGGTGTGTGTGTGTGCGTGTGTGTATACACACACACGCACACACACATATATAGTGTTGGCCAAAAGTTCAGGTTTTTCCATGTGAATATTAGCCGTAAAGAAGAATGAAATTGTGCCATTTGCAGCAACATGGATGGATGTATAGGGCATTATGCTAAGTGAGGTAAGTCAAAGACAAATATCATATGATCTCACTTATGTGTGGGATCTAAAAAAGCAAAATGAAAGACTCAGATAAAGAGAACAAATGGGTGGTTGCCAGATTCGGGGGAAGGAGGGTGCTTTGGGCAAAGTAAGTGATGAGGATTAAAAGATACAAACTTCCAGTTATAAAATAAATGAGCCCCAGGGATGTAATATACATCATAAAGAATATGGTCAATAATATTGAAATAACTTTGGAGACAGATGGTTACTAGATTTATCATAACAATCATTTTGTAATGTATGTAAATGTCAAATCACTATGTAGTACACCTGAAACTAACATTGTATGTCAACTATATTTCAATTAAAAAATAAAAAAATAAACTTTGATCACCAAAGGATAAAATATATGTTGAAAACCATCAGAGCTATTAATTCATACATAACATGAGCAAAATATCTAAACTCCTACTCCTTGTATCATTTTGCCAATTTTAGAGTCAATTAAGATTTTCAGCTACATTTTATATGGCTCTTTTAATGAGTTTGTTTCATTTATTTCCCTTAATTAAGTATGAGATATCATTGCTTAAAGCCAGTATTTACATACTGGTTGTTTTTGGATGCCCAAAATAGTGTTCTAAACCTGGGGAGAGTTACAGCGTTTTGGTAGCCATCATTTAATATATGAATAGTGAAAGAGAGTTTGCAGTTTATAAGTTTAGTTCAAATTTAATCGCTACATTTCCTATGCCAGTGAGAATCTTTGTGATTTCTGCCAATTTATTCATTCAACAAAGAGTAAATCTGGAGATACAGCATTGTACTAAATAAACATTCTCTGGTTTCAGCAAGCTTATAGTCAAGCGAGTGACATAAATAAAACATACACACATACCTTAAAATAATGTCAGATAATGGATGCTATGAAAATATGGGGTGGGGGGAAAAGTGACCAGAAGTATTGGGCAGTGCTGTTTTATACAGGGAAAACTGGAAAGATGTCTTCTTAGGTGACATTGGTACAAAGATCTAAAGGAAGTGAGGGAGGAACTATGAAGACATACCTATTGGATGAGCATTCCAGAAAGAGATCTTCCCCCAGGTGAGTTAATGGACGAGTTAGACGTCAGTCTTGGAATTTGTTTGATATCTAGAAATATGTTGGCCACCTTATTTTTCTTGGAGAGTGTCTTGACTGTTCTTAGCACTTTACATTTCTGTAAACATTTTAGAATAACCTCGTTGCATTCTATCAATTTTGGTTGGGATTGCATTGAGCCTATAATTATTCCTCTAGAGATCTTTCACATCTTTTTTTAAGTTTTATTCCCGGGTACTTGATTTTTTAGGTATCATTTTCTGTTTGTCAGTATATAGAAATGTGGCTAATTTTTATGTAATGATTTTGCATCTAGGGAACAGTACTCTTAATTCCAAGAGTTTATCTCTAGATTCTTTGAGATTTCTCTATACACAGTCATCATCTGTGAATAATTATTTTTTTATTTAACAAACACTTTTACAGTGCTTTGTAGTGTCAAACACTTTCTATGTACTTTTAAAATATTCTCGTTTACTCTTTAGAACAACCCTGTGAAGGAGGTACTCATTATCCCCATTTTACAGATGAGAAAACTGAGACACAGAGTTAGCATTTTGCCCAGAATTACATTGCTGGTTAGTGGCAGAACAGGGATTCAAATCTTAGTCTTTGATCACTGCATCATATAGTTCTTTTTCTGGCCCATTTGGACTGGCTAGGACTT
Source organism: Lipotes vexillifer (assembly GCF_000442215.2). NCBI lineage: Eukaryota > Metazoa > Chordata > Mammalia > Artiodactyla > Lipotidae > Lipotes > Lipotes vexillifer. The sequence goes on from NW_006792541.1 coordinate 1,534,384, forward strand.
CAAGTGCATAATGCTGAATAGCAGTGGTTTGGGGGGCATTGTTAACTCGTTAATAATCTCAAAGGCAACCCTTTCAACATTTCAACCATTAATTATGATATTTATATTTCAGTTATATTTGTAGATACATTTGTAGATACCCTTTATCAAAATTATTAAATTCTTTTTAACTCTTAGTTTGCCAAGAATGTTTACCTTGGGAAATATGCTGAATTTTATTGGCTGCTATTTTGGGGGGAGGGTCATCTATCATGTAATTTATTCTTTTAATGTGTTAACATAGTGAATTTGATTCTTTAAATGTTAAACTAACCTCCTGGGATAAACTTCAGTATCAGAGTATGTAAGACTGGAATTATGTCTTCCTTAAATGTTTGGTAGAAATTGTTATTAAGGCTGTCTGGACCTTCTGAATTTTTTTTTTTTATACCACGGAGGTCCACATTTTCAGGGTTAGTAAGCAATTCCTTTTCATTTACATAATAGGAGCAGCAAGGCGTGGCAAGCTCTTTCCTCTGATCACAGAGTTTGCTAATCCTAGAGTGTGGCAATTTGCTGGTTGTCTGGTGCTGACATATTCCTGCTTTTATTGTTTTTCTTTGCAGCTTTTTGCCTAATAATGTTGGAGCACCTATTTCTGCTACCTTTTGGCCTGCGTGAAGGAGGTAAAACGTAGATATTTCACAACCCCATATGTACCAGGTGCCTCCAAATTCTGAATTCAGGATACTAGGAAACCAGAAACCTTAAAAAGGAAACTGTAGGCTCTCGGGGGCAAGAACCATATCTTTACTTTTTCCTATGTGTGTGCTTAGTAAGTACTTCATCTACGGAGAGGGAATTGAGGATAAGCTTGCTATGATGGGACAGAACAACTGAGCAAAGACATGAGAATATTTGTGGACCAAGGCCTCAGAGTTGGTGACCAATCACTTCATTACATTGTCCACTAGAATAAGTTTTGAAACAAGACAGTGGCTGAAACTTCTAACAAGGTTTTATGCCAAATAGGTTAATTCATAAATATTCTAGGATGTATGACAGCCACTGGAACATCTTTTTTCAGGTTGGAATAGCCAAGGCATTTTACTTTTGTTTCCGGGGGCTTTTTTTTCTGTTTAAGGAAAATGTAATAACGTTCAGCTAAATAAAGAAATCATCGTTGCTTTAGAGGTAATGTGCAAACATGTTTTAGAGACAAGTACTACTGAGAGTTTAAATAAACTGTGCACAAAAGACTTTCCTTCCCCGTCCCCCATTTTCCTTTCTCTTTTTTCTTTGCTCCCCCTTTCCCTTCTCTACCCTTCTTCCCACATTACCTTCCCCCATAACCACTGAAAATGACCAAGTATGTGTGATAGCATAGCTTTCTCTACATTCATATAATCTTACACAGTGTGTATATGTATTGATTATTGTCGCGATTTTCTCAGTATCTCAGAAATCAGTCCAAGTCACGTGATACAGCTCCAGTTCATTCGTTTTGATGGCTGCATGTTCATGGGTATTCACTTTGTGTCTCTCTTGTTTTGTTTTCCTCTCTACAAACACTGCAAAAAACGTCCTTATACATAAGTCCTTGTTTTCTGGTGGTTTGAAGTATGGGAGATGGATTCATGGAAATCAAATAGCTACATTGAAAAGTATATGTATTTTTAACTTTAATAAGATTATCAGATTGCCTTCCCAAAAAGGTTGTCACAATTTCCAATTCCACTAACAATACACGAGTCCTCTTTCCCCTGTATTCCACCAACAATAGATATTAGGAGCTTTATAGTTTTTGCAAGGCTGTTTGGTATAAAGTAATGTCTACTACTTGATTTTTCATATCCCTATGAGTGAACTTGTACATCTTTTTGTGTGCTTTTCTTTTTTATCGGGGGAGGAAGTAATACCTACTACTTGATTTTTCATATCCCTATGAGTGAATTTGTACATCTTTTTGTGTGGTTTTCTTTTTATGAGGGGAGGGAAATGATGGTATTTGATTTGCTGTTCTCTAAATTGACTTTAATAATTTTTGCCTATATTTTTTGAGTTGTTTTCTCCTTGTCAGTTTGAAAGATATCTTTATTATATATTATAGCTATCATAATAGCTATATATTATATATATGACTATTAAGTTATATTTTTATTATATTTTTCTCTAAATCTAGTATTTGATTATTGACTTTAACTTTTCTTGCTGTGCATTTTTTTCTTCAACTTCATTTAGAATTTTTTTTTTTTTTGGCCACGTTGGGTCTTCATTGCTGTGCGTGGGCTTTCTCTAGTTGCGGTGAGCAGGGGCTACTCTTTTTTTTTTTTTAACATCTTTATTGGAGTATAATTGCTTTACAGTGGTGTGTTAGTTTCTGCTTTAGGGGGCTACTCTTTCATTGCAGTGCGCAGGCTTCTCACTGCGGTGGCTTCTCTTGTTGTGGAGCACAGGCTCTAGGTGTGCGGGCTTCAGTAGTTGTGGCACGCAGGCTCAGTAGTTGTGGCTCGCGGGCTCCAGAGCGCAGGCTCAGCAGTTGTGGCACATGGGCTTAGTTGTTCCACGGCATGTGGGATCTTCCCTGACCAGGGCTCGAACCCGTGCCCCCTGCATTGGCAGGTGGATTCTTAACCACTGCACGACCAGGGAAGCCCTATAATATTTTTAAACTTAAAGAAAAGTTGCAAAGATAATTCAGAGGCTCCCCATACACTCTTTACTCATATATATTATTCTTTTGCCATATGAAAGCTCTAATTTTCAAATGTGTCTAATGGTATATTTCAGGCCTCTAATCGTGGTTAAGGTCTCCCCTGCTCCTAAATGATACTTAGTCTCCTAGGTTTCTTGAAAGATTGTTATTTAATTTTTTACCTTTGCTTTAATCTGTATTGAATTTACGTTTAGTATGTAATATGGAGGTCCAGTCTTATTTTCTTCCGTTTAGAAAGCTGTTTGTGATGACACTGTTATATAATCTATCCTTTCCCTGTGATCTGAATACTGTTATTATACTGGAATTTCTAGATTTCTACTAAAAAGCCTGCTGGGATTTTTACTGTGATTCAATTGAATCTATAGATCAGTTGGGGGGAAATTAGCATCTTAATGATATTGACTCTTCTGATCCATTAATACATTGTATCTATCCATTTCGTTTTTTAAATTTCTTTAAACAGTGTTTGGTAGTTTTCAAAAACTGTTTTTGTAGATTTTTTTTAAAATCTCAATTTCTGATTTTTCATTAATAGTATACAGACATACCTTGTTTTATTGCACTTTGCTTTATTGTGCTTTGAAGATATGCAATGGAGTTTTTTTTTTAATTTATTTAATTTATTTTTATTTTGGGCTGCGTTGGGTCTTCGTTGCGGTGCGTGGGCTTCTCATTGCGGAGCACGGCGCGCGGGCTTCAGTAGTTGTGACGCCCGGGCTTAGTCGGTCAATGGCATGTGGGATCTGCCCTGGGCCAGGGCTCGAACCCGTGTCCCCTGCATTGGCAGGCGGACTCTTAACCACTGCGCCACCTGGGAAGCCCATCAATGGAGTATTTTTTAGTTACAGTGCATACAATTTTTTAGACATAATGCTACTGTATACCTAATAGACTACAGTATAGTGTAAGTGTAACTTTCATATGCTCTGGGAAACCCAAAAATTCATATGACTCACTTTATTGTGATGTTCACAATAAACCTGCAGTATCTCCAGGGTTGCCTGTATAGCAGTACAATTTTTGTAGATTGATCTGGAAATCATACAAACTTCTAAGTCATTTATTAATTCTAATAATTTTTTGGCAGATTCTCTAGGATTCTTCTACACAGACGATCATGTCTACAAATAAAGACAGCTTTATTTCTTCCTTTCCAGTCTGGAAGCCTTTAGTAACTTTTCTTTTTTTCCTTCTTTTACTGGCTTCAACCTCCAGTACAGCATTAAATGGTTAAGACTAGACATCCTCGTTTCCCATTGTAGCATGGAAGTATCTAGTCTTTCACTCATCCATAGCTTTTATTCCTTCTGATAAATTAAAGGGGTGACCATGCTTAAAGGGTGACACACTTAAAGGGGGTGACCTGTTTGAAATGATTGGAATTTGACGCTAAGTTGTTGTCTGAATTGGATGGTTTGCTTTTGTCCCCCTCAATTTTAAAAATTGAGATATAGTTCACATATAAAATAAGAAAAATAGAAAACCGAGTTTGGTTTGTAAGTATCCTGACTGGTTTCTGACCACTTCGCAGTGAAGCATGCTGACAGTGGCAGAGTTTCAAATTAAGTTTCCAGTGCACTGTGACACTGGAAATTCTACAGTAAAGTAATTCAATCAGACTGAGCTCTTTCTTCTAATCAACCCAAGTCAATTTAAAAATATGGCTTAGATTTTACCTCTTCCTGAAAATGTTCTTGATTAACTTTGGCCCTTTTAATAACTTTGAAACTTGAACATTATATTGATGCTTTTTTTTTTCCTACTAGAGTCTCTTGAACTTGGTTTTATTTTCCGTTTCTTCCAAATTAGTCATAAGCTCATTAAAAGCAGGAGCTATCTTTTTATTTATCCCCTACAATACTTTATTCAGAGGGTCATAAATAGTTTAGTTCACTTAGATGCTTATGCAACTCAGATATTAATTAGTTATTACACACTCAGCTTCTAGGACAGTGGGTGTATATTCCAACTTGCCTAAGAATCACAAGAAATATTTAAAAATTTAGATTCCCAACCCCTGGACTGTAAGATTTCCAAGTGATTCTGATGCAAATATTCCAAGAACTACTGTTTGAGAAATATTTAGAATGTCACTGTAAAGTTCTCAGTAATAGGAGCTTCTCTAATCTGAATTTTGGAAACCAGGGTACCTTTTAGGGCAGTGTTCTTTTGGATTCATTCATTCAACGTTTGCTAAGCACCTACCAACCTATGCCAGACTCTGAATATACATCTGTGTTGGCTCACTCTCAAAACAGTGACAGGTTGGAAAAGACACACGCTATTACAAATAGGTTGTTAAACTCAACATGTGGAGTCATCTCTTGGCTGTTGTGACATGACTGATTTCCAGGAGATGGCACCAGACCACTTCTCTGGCTACCCCATTTCTATTGGTGTGGTCTTAATGTGTGTGACTTACCCAGTAAGTAAATATAAAGGTGTCCCTAATATTTGAAAATAGCTTTATTATCCTTTTCTAACAGTATAGATGAGATCATTATACTTATGGGAAGAAAGGAGTTCTACACTTAGAAGGTAAGATAAGGAACTTATGAAGTAACACCAGGCATTTTGCAAGAACTACATAATCCTACAACCCCGGGTGCTAGGAAGGTATCCCTCCTCATTTTGCAGATGAGGAATCTAAAGTCTTCAAGGTTATACAGCTCCTGAGTATCAATTAAATCCTGAGTTGGGATTTAATTCTAGGTTTATCTAATGCCAAAGTCTATGCACTAAAGCAGTTTCCCAGAAAAAAAGAATCTGTCTCCTGCTGCTTTTTCACTGATCTTTATTATTAATTAACCTTCAACCATCTCTTTTATTTGATTTTTGGCAAAAGGTATCAAAACTGATAAACTTGACGAAATGCATTGTATTGTGGAGACAGATTTCGCGCTAACAGCTGTCTCTCGTGTGGGGAATTGAGAGAGGCAGCAGCCCATGACTTCCACATCAGTCCTTAGGGGTCCTTTTGGTCTGGGTGGTGCCAACTGGCTAATAGGAGAGTAAAACAAATTCCTAATGAACCCGCTTTGCTTCATCCTGTTTCTAGATAGCAAACCCATGAAATAATAGAAAGGCAAGTATAATAAACTATCTTTGAACTCACTCTAATGTAAGTTTTGCTATAACTCATGATTAATCTCTTTGCACACAAGATAGCATCAAACCTTTTACTTCCTTCTGAGAAGGCCTTTAGTGAGGAGTCCACCATCCCTAACAGCGAGACACCACAAATTGGTCACATGAAGGGAATTTTCACCAAGATGCATAAGAAGTAGAAATGAACAGGCTAAACTTAAAGCTCCATGTTTCTGAAGCTCTCCTGACAAACATCAGATTCTCAAAATATTCACCACTTTGCAGTGTCAGTGTGTCAGCCCTTTGCATATTGATATCTTGCTCATGAAGGAGGTACTCTGTGCGTATGCCTAAATAGATTAGCGCTCATTCTGAGCAGTTCAGAAGTATAATAGCCAGTTTAGATTCGGTATATTATAGCTGCCCTTAAAGCTTTGCTTCTTCACCTTTCAGTTTCACCTCCTTTGCCCACAAATCTCAGCAAAAGGGCAAAACCGACGCAGTCACCACTCCTCAGCGTTTCATACTATACAATATTCTGTTGTGTTCTTATTTGGGCTTCAGTATAAATAAAGGGATGAGCTTTAGGTGAGACTATCTCTATAAAATTTCTTTAGGCTACAAGAGTATAACACAATTCTATGACTAAGAAAAGCCTTCTGGATTTGATCCAGGTGGTTGAGAGCAGTTTCAATAGTGATGGGAGGTAGAAGCCAAATTTCTTTCAAATCAGGAAATTTGGGAGGTGGGGAAAATGGAGAAAATTATCTATTTTTGAAAACATGATGGTGTAGAAAAGGATGGAAGCTTGGATGTTGAAAGAAGGAATCTTTAGGTGGGAAGAGTTGAGTCAGTTTGTAGGCTGAGAGGGGAGGCAGTAATAGAAAGGGACATATTGCAGATGCAAAAGAGGTGTTATTCTTGCGGGTGGGATCAAGGATCAGCATTAGGAAGGAGAGGAATACTGCTTTCTGGGAGAGAGAAGGAGCAGGGAACATTTGGTCATAAGCCAAGAGGAAGGAAAGCTGATTGGAGCAGTCATATGGGATGGCCTCAGTTATTTCTGCTAAGGTCAGGAGGCTGAGGGTAGCCAGGGCAGTGGACCATGGGATCATGTGGTAACAACTGCAGAGGCTGGACATTAACTGATGGGCCATAGTTAGGAGACGTAGAATCCTAGACTCAGGTTCTATACAGAGGGAGCTTTCATATTGTCCATGAACCAGAAATAATGATAGTCTCTTGTGTCGTGTATAGCTTAAAAGGTATTTTCATAGGTTATTCCACAACAAACGTGATTGTCAGCGAGACGGTATCTACTAATCATTTTAAAATATGCAAACTTAATGATTATGATTTGCTCAGGTATATTGTCATGTATAGTTTTCAGAGCCTGTTTTTTTTTTTCTCTCCTTTTCTGTTTTACTATTTTGTCCTTCACTCCTAGTCTAGAAACTGCTTTAAAAGGTCCCTAAGGCATGAGTTTAAACTTTGATGATAAATCACCCTCACTCTAATAGAGAATTACTTTGAGACTTATCTACTTCTGGATGCATGATTTACAGCAACCCATCAGATATAACAAGTGCAAACATTCTGCTGAAATAATTTAATATATGTACCCTAACATATAATGATAAAGTTAGCAATGCTTCTCATTCATTCCATGCAGATTTATTGAGTCTCTACTGTGTCAGGCATTTTGCTCATCAAGATAGGGAACAGAACTAAACGAGACATTTTCTGTCATAGACAAGTCAACTCAGAACACCACAGCAGTGCTTAGAGCTATGATAGAGCTGTGCACATGGCACCATGAGGAAACAAAGACAGATCATCTAACTCAGCCAAGGGAGGTGAGGAAAACCCTCTGGACTTTAAAATCCATTTGAACTGGATTTTAAAAGATGACTAAGAATTCACTCTTGTGGGTTTTTCTGGAGGGAAGAGGGAAGAGAGTAGAGCATCGGGAGCAGGGAAACATTCCATGCGAAAGCAGTCAGTGTTTTATTTTGTTTTTTTAAGTTATTTATTTTATTTATTTTTGGCTGCGTTGGGTCTTTGTTGCTGCGCGTGGGCTTTCTCTAGTTGCGGCGAGCGGGGGCTACTCTTCGTTGTGGTGCGCGGGCTTCTCATTGTGGTGGCTTCTCTTGCTGTGGAGCACGGGATCTAGGCGCGTGGGCTTCAGTAGTTGTGGCACGTGGGCTCAGTAGTTGCGGCTCGTGGGTTCAGTGGTTGCGGTGCACGGGCTTAGTTGCTCCACGGCATGTGGGATCTTCCTGGACCGGGGCTCGAACCAGTGTCCCCTGCATTGGCAGGCAGATTCTTAACCACTGTGCCACCAGGGAAGCCCTGAAAGCAGACAGTGTTGAGTGAGTGCACCATGCTGGGTAATGAAACAAGTTGCCTGGATGAAGTATTGGATGTGGAGTTTGAGAGAGCAAGGAAAGTCTAGGGTGAAGCCAGAGTTCCTGGCCAAGGCCAGGGTATGAATGCTGGTAACTTTCGCTAAACAAGTGAAGCCTAAGTTTGAGGGAACAGAGTTTAGTTCGGGGGACATTACATTTGTAGTAATGAGACATCCAGGTGGAGATGAACCATTTGAAGTTGGCTTTACAGGCCAGGAACTCATGAAAGATTTAAGGACTTAAGGTGGAAGAGATACAGAAACAGACTGTGAGAGGTTAAGTCTTTGGATATAATTACAAACAATCCAAAATCTCAGTGGCCCAACACAAAAAAGCTGCTTTCCTGTTTAGCCTCTCCATCCAGGGCAGATTAGCAGGCCTCTGCTTCAGGCCCACACTCAAAGCACCAGGCTGCTGGAGGGGTCATCATCTTGTGACCCACTAACTGGAACATGAGGCCTTCTCAGTCACTGCAGTGAGGGAAAAGGCTGAGCGTGAGGGCACTGTGCCAGCTCATGCATACTCTGGCCCAGAAGTAACGGACAGCTTTTACCTCTACCCCAGCGGGTCCCCAACCTTTTTGGCACCAGGGACCCGTTTTGTGGAAGACAGTTTTTCCACCGACGGGTGGTTCGGTGGTAACGTGAGCGAACGGAGAGGATGGTCCAGGCGTGCTGAGTGCGAGTGATGGGGATCGATGGGGAGCGGCAGTGAAGCCTCACTCGCTCGCCCGCCACTCACTTCCTACTGTGCAGCCCGGTTCCTACCAGGTGCGGACCAGCACGGGTCCGCGGCTCGGCGGTTGGGGACCCCTGCTCTACCCTATAGGCAGAAGAGGTCACCTGGCTCCAACCAATCACAAAGAGGCTGAAAAGTACCGTTTTGGGTATGCCCAGAAGGGGAAGAAAACCAGGTACTGGGTTAAGAGTGGTAATGCCTGACTAGGAAAAGAACTATTTGTATAATTAAAACTCCAATATCACTACCATTTCATGTGCAGCATGCAGCTATATCCAGTTATAATTCCTTCAGGCTTTATCACACAAAGCTTAGGCTCCACTAGTACTAAGATGAAATGCAGTTCCCCAAACAGGTCCAGATATTTCACCCTTTCATTCAACACGCACCATCACTATGCGTCTTGATGCCTTTGTGTCTCCTCTGCCTGGCACATCCTTTTCTCGCATCCAAATGGCAAACTCAAGCTGCAACATTAACTCCTTGAAACCTTTCCTAACCTTCTCACGGCAGGGCTGGGCACTCCTCTTGCTCTGCGTAATCACTCTAAATACCTCTATTGGGGTACCAAAGTTGGTAAATTTACATATCCATTGCCTCTACTAAGCTGTAACTCTTAAAGGCCAGGCACCTTACTCATTATTCCATTCATATATTTAAAATTTTCCGTTACACAGCACAGTGCATATGAGTTCAAAAGAAAGACTGCCCAGGTTTGAATCTTGGACTGGCCATTTGCTGCATTTGTAATCCTTGTTAATTCATAAGGATTTAATTTAACTTAAAATTTCTGTTTTTAATTTTCTCTGTGCCATGGTTTCCTCATCTGTAACAGAGTTGTTATTAGGATTAAACTAGACAGTGTATGATAAACTAGGCACAGTGCCTGGCACAAAGTGAAGCTAAAAAAAAATATCACCTGCAATTTTTTTTACATTGAAATATATTTGACATATAACATTGTATAAGTTTACAGCGTACTACATGTTACTTGATACATTTATATACTACAGTATGATTGCTGTGGTACTGCTAGCTAGCACCTTTATCACATCACATAATTATCATTTCTTCTTTGTGGTGGGACTAATTAAAGTCTAGTCTCTTAGCAAGTTTGATGTTTATAATACAATATTGTTATCTATAATCACTACGCTGTGTTAGATCTCCAGGACTTATTTATTTATCTACTAGTTGTTAGTTTGGACGCTTAAACAACATCTCTTCTATTCCCCCACCCCTAACCCCCTGATACGCACCATTTTACACTGTTTTTATGAATTCAGCTTTAAGATTCCACATATAGGTGGTATCACACAGTATTTGTCTCTGACTTATGTCACTTAGTATAATACCCTCAAGGTCCATCCATGTTGTCACAAATGACAGGATTTCCTTCATTCTGATAGCTGAATAATATTCCTTTGAGTATATATATTCCATATCTTCTTTATCTATTCATCAGTTGATGGGCACTTTAAAGTATCAGGTCTTATAAGTCCTTGATCTATTTTTAGTTAATTTTTCTTGAGTGGTATAAGAGGAGTCCAATTTCTTTTTTCTGCATTTGTTTACCCAGTTTTCCCAATACCATTTGTTGAAGAGACTACCCTTTCCCCATTGGGTGTTTATGGTTCCCTTGTCTAATATTAGTTGGCATATACGTGGAGGTTTAATTCTGGGGTCTCTATTCTGTTCCATTGGTCTGTATCTATTTTTTATGCCAGTACCATACTGTTTTAATTATTGTGCTTTATTGTATAGTTTGAAGTCAGAAAGTGTGATGCCTCCAGCTTTGCTCTTCTCTCTCATAATTGCTTTGGCTATAGGGGTCTTTTGTGGCTCCATACAAATTTTTAGGATTTCTTTTTCTATTTCTGTGAAAAATGCCATTTGAATTTTGATAGGGATTGCACTGAATCTATAGATGGCTTTGAGTAATATGGACATTTTAACAATATTAATTCTTCCAATTCATGAGTGTGGGGTATCTTTCCATTTGTTTGAGTCATCTTTGATTTCCTTTTTTTAAAATTAATTTATTTTTGGCTGTGTTGGGTCTTTGTTGCTGTGCACAGGTTTTCTTTAGTTGCAGTGAGCAGGGGCTACTCTTCATTGCAGTGCGCAGGCTTCTCATTGCGGTGGCCTCTCGTTGCAGAACATGGGCTCTAGGCTCAGTAGTTGTGGCTCGCAGGCTCTAGAGCACAGGCTCAGTAGTTGTGGCGCATGGGCTTAGTTGCTCCACAGCATGTGGGATCTTCCCGGACCAGGGCTCAAACCCGTGTCCCCTGCAGGTGGATTCTCAACCACTGTGCCACCAGGGAAGCCCATCATCTTTGATTTCTTTAAACAAAGTCTTGTAGTTTTCGTCGTACAGATCCTTCACTTCCTTGAGTAAATTTATTCCTGGTATTTTGCTTTTGATGCTATTGTGAGTGGGATAGTTTTATTTTTCAGGTGTTTCATTGTTAGTGTACAGAAATGCAACTGATCTCTGTATGATGATTTTGTATCCTGCAAATTTACTAAATTTGTTGATTAGTTCCAACAGTTTTTTTGGTTGAGACTTTGGGATTTTCTATACGGTTGTCCCTTGGTATCTGTGGGGGACTGGTTTCTGGAATCCCCACCAATACCAAAATTCACAGATGCACAAGTCCCTTATATAAACCGCTCATGGATTCTAAATCTGTAGATTCATTCAACCCCAGAATTCAAGCCATGGATACAGAGGGCTGACTGTATATAAAATAATATCATCTATCTGCAAATAATGGAAATTTTACTTCTTCCTTTCCTATTTGGATGCCTTTTCTTTCATTGTCTTGCCTAGTTGCTCTAGTGAGAACTTCTGATACTAGTGTTGAATAAGAATGGTGAGAGTGGGCATCCTTGTCTTGTTCCTTAGAGGAAAAGCTTTCAGTTTTTCACTCTTGAGTATGTTTGCTGTGGGCCTGTCACGTATGGCCTATATTATGTTGAGGTTATGTAATGTATATTACATAATATGTAATATGTAATGTATATTATGTTGAGGTATGTTTCTTCCATATCCAATCTGTTGTGGGGTTTTATCATGAAAGGATGTTGCATTTTGCTATATGCTTTTTTCTGCATCTATTGAGATGATCATGTGATTTACTTCTTTCGTTCTGTTAATATGGTATATAAGATTTATTAACTCACATGTGTTGCACCATTCTTGTATCCCAAGGACAAATCCCACTTAGTCATATATTTAGGTGTTCCTACGTTGAGCCCATACATCTTTATGATTGTTATAAATTCTTGCTTACTGACCCCCCTTTATTGACTTTCTTGTTATTGTTTTTGGCTTAAGGTCTATTTTGTCTGATATTAGTATGGTTATCCCCACTTTTTGTGGTTTCCACTTGCATGGGATACCTTCTTCCATCCCTTCATTTTGAGCCTGTGTGTCTTTAAAGCTGAAGTGAGTCTCCTGAAGGAAACATATAGTTGGGTCTTGTTTTTTTAATCAATCCAGCCACTCTGTGCCTTTTAACTGTTGAATTCAATCCATACATTCAGAGTAATTATTGATATGTAAGGACTTACTATTGCCATCTTATTGATTGCTTTCTGGTTTCTATTTCCATTGTTTCTTTCCCCTCTGTTTCTGTTTTTTCCTTATGTTTCTTTTTCCTTTTGTTTCATCTTGGTAAACTGGTGATTTTCCATGGTGATATGCTGTTTTCCCTTTCTGAAATCTTTCATGATTCTGCCCTAGACTTTTGCTTTGTGGTTACCATGAGGCTTAGCTAAAACAGCTCATAGATGAAACAGTCCATTTTACACTGACAGCATCTTCATTCACCTATGAAGACTCCTCCCTTCACTAGCCCCCCTTTTACATTTTTGATGTCACAATCTATCTTTTTATGTTGTGTATTTAACAAATTATAGTAGCTATAGTTACTTTTAATACTCTTTTCTTTTAACCTTTATCTGTAATTGAGTGGCTAATACACCATCTTATTATAGAATTAGAATTTTCTAAATTTGAGCATGTATTTTTCACCTTTACAGGTATAAAGGTGTTTTCAATGTCATTGATGAGCCTCTTTTCATGTCAGCTTGAAGAACTCCTTTCAACATTTCTTGCAAGGCAGGTCTAATGGTGATAAACTCCCTCAGCTTGTGTTTGTCTTCAGAAAATCTTTATTTTTCCTTCATATCTGAAGAATAACTTTGCTAGATAGAATATTCTTGGCTGGGAGTTTTTAATCTTTCAATGCTCTGAATATGTAATCCCACTCTCTCCTAGCCTGCAGGGGTTTTGGTGAGAAACCTATTGATAGCCAATGGATGTACCTTTGTAGGTTACACTTTTTTTTCCCCCTGGCTTCCTTTAGAATTCTTTTATCTTTGATTTTTGGTAGTTTCATTACAATGTGTCTTGGAGATGGTATTTTCACATTTAGATAATAGGGTGATCTATTAGCTTTGTGAATTTGGATGTCCAAGTCTCCCCAGATTTGGGAAGTTTTCAGCTATTATTTAAGTAAACTTTCTGTCCCCTTCTCCCTCTGGATCCCCAATTCTTCTAGTATTGATATTTGTTCTCTGTCTCAAGTCCCATAGAGCATGCATGCTTTCTTTGCTCTTTTTTATTCTGATTTATTTCAAAATTCTCATCCCCTAAGAAGTCATTTATTCTGTCTTCCATCTGCTCTGCGCTACTGCAGAGGCTCTCCAGTGCATTCTTCATCTCACTCATTGAATTCTTCAGCTCCAGAATTTCTGTTAAGTTCTTTTTTGTGATTTTTTTGGTAAAGAGTTAATTTTGTTCATGTATTTTCCTTCCTATTGTCATTAAGCTGTCCTTCTGAGTTTCCTTGTAGCTCACTTCAGAACAGCTTCTTCAGAAGAGTTTCTTCAGAACAGCTATTCTGAACTCTTTATCAGCTACATCAGAGTATTCTGTGGCTTTCAGCTCGATTGTTGGAGAATTATTGGTATCTTTTGGAGGTGACATATTTTCTTGGTTTTTCATGTTCCTTGTATTTTTGTGTTGCTGTTTTTGCATTTGAAGTAGCAGACACCTCCTTAAATCTTTACTGGTTGCCTTCAGTTGGGATACTAATCATTGGTGTTGCTATATGAGGGGTTTCCTTGGTTTCTGAATGGGTGGACCTGCTCCACTCTTCTTGTTCTGCCTTGTGGCAGAATTCTTAACCTTTTATGTTTCTCCTTATTCTTAGAACTCACCAGACCGGCTGCTGGAAACCTCTCTTTTGTCTTCCAGAAGGTAGTGTTATATCTCCAGTTGCAATTTCTTCCTTACCCACAGACTCTGGTCCATCCTTCTGAGAATACTCCAACTACTGCGCCTGCTCTCACTGCTGCAGCACTCAGGAGCATGCAGAAGGATCTGGCCACAGAATGGCAGGAGGTGTGGGTTTAGCACTTGGGGTGTTGGGGATGCCTACAGACCCAGTGGGGAGATCCCTAAGTAGGGTACTCCCAGAGGCTTGTGGGCAGACTTCCCGCTGAAGTCCTTGAGGTGTCCGCC